>NC_039489.1:4731208-5332223 GCF_003590095.1 Trichoplusia ni | reverse complement strand
GTTGTAAAGTGACAATTGCGAGAAGTGGCAAATGGACGCCCGTTAGGGGAACAGAAGTAACTATGCTTTAAGCAATATTGCTTTTTATTTCGAAAGAAAAACACTGCTTAATAAGGACTTTGCTGAACTCTTTAATTGTAACTTTTCGTATTGAACAGGTTTTTGTAAAAAAAGAATATATTATGTGACGCAAAAAGAGCTATGTTTTAATTTTGATGACTGTCTGTGGCATCATAACTCCCGAACGGATTAAGAGATTTCGATTTAGTTTGTTTTGTATAATAGGTAATTTATGTGCGAGTGTTTTTAAATGTGTTTAGTAAATATCGGATCAGCCGTTTTAAAATTGTGGGGGGTGAAATATCCGAATGTCTGCTAGTATACTCGAGTAGGGAGTCAAATGAAAGCGCACTGAAATGGAATATTGATGACTTAATCAAGAGAGTTCTTAGGTTCGTTGGTGAGAACATTGGTGTTGGGATAATGGGATATGGAAATCCGATTGTCAAGGGAGAGTTTCAATTAATACACCTTGGTCTTTGAATTACAGCTAAAGATTGATTGAAGAATGATTTGTCATGTTATTGTCGGGAGTTCTTAAGAATTTTGAGGAGGAAGAAGCCTGGATTCCATACAGTAAATATTGCAAATCCGCAGTAAGCTAGCGTGGTGAACTAATGCTCAAACTCTCAAAGCTCTATTATAGAGGAAACAGAAAGACATTTATATTATAATAGCACCTTGTAAAGAAATCTAGCTAAGTTAAGACCAAATGGTTAAAACGATAAGATAGGATTAGGCTTCTTCCTGTAGTTTGTCTGAGGGCGGGCCACTTACCTTACTTCCTTACCTCACAAAAAAAGCTAAGCCGAAAAAAGTATATTTGATATTCGTTAAGACATAAGAAGTTCCATCAACTTTCTCACGATGTCTTTCTTCACTGTTTCACATTGGTGTTATAATATATCAGAGAGCGTATTATATAAAAAAAAACATACTATCTCAATTAGATATTTTAGTAACATACAATAAAAAACTCCTACGTTAAAAACCAAAACAAAACATGCAATAATTATAAAACTCAACCTACAAAATTCGGTTACGCGAATGTCCCCAAAAAGCCAATATCGGGAGCGGAACTCCAAAAATGTCGGTCCAAAAATCACTTTTAATTACCGACCACAACTGTCAAACGTCAGAGTGTCAGCCTTCGGAAGTTGGCGGAAAATTTCAATATGAATCGCTGTTATGTAGCTATAGATGTCTGTACACCGAACAGGTACGTACTATGTGGGTAGTAGGGATTTTTTTATTGATACGACTGATCGGAATAAGGAGGTTGGTAGTTTTATAACTGCATAATAATTTTAAAAAGGCCTCAAAAAAGGGTGTCGAATTAAACAAAAGTCAGTTAAAACAAATCCTATTATTGAGGTACATATGTACGTCTTACTCCACTTATGTTTTTCCGTTTTTCTGTATGTGTTTATCACCAGGCTGTATCTCACGAACTGTGATTGTTCGATCATTCTTTCTACAGATTATGTATTTATTTCACTTATTTGGTAACTTACCTGTTGGCCATTACAGTTAATAAGATACAGCCCAGTGACAGACGGACGGATGGACAGACAGAAGGACGGACAGCGGAATCTCATAAATAATGTTTCGTTTATAGTCCTAAAAAGCTAGAAATCCAGACATCACAATTTCTTTCATAACTGAACTAAGAATTAACAATTTTAACAGTAGTTTTACATTTATTGTACTGGCTTCAGGTCTAGACTCAAAGGCTCAGTGAAGATGTCGCGGCAGAGGTTGTTATGCATGAGCAGATTCTAGCTGTTGACGGCTTGCGAACGACAGACATTCAATTTTTGCTTGCTTTGATATTAAAAACCTGGTTAAGAGAGAGTCACATTGTCAGTTCCCTACATATATTGTCAAGAAAATCAATTTGGCAAAAGAAGTCTATCGCATTTATGACCGTATCAACTGTTGGTAAGTTTGATTGATATTATTTGTTGATACCTATACCTAAATTAAAATTAAAAATTATGATCGTCGAGTTATAGCGTTTCATGAGATACAGCTTCGTGATAAAAGGAAGGATGGACAGAGAAGTCTGTGCAAAGCTTGGTGACAAGCCGTAAAATAGGGTTTCGTTTTAAGCCTTTGCAAGCGGAGCCCTAAGCCCTGGATAATTATGACTAAATTTTGAAAAATATTAAAAAGTTTTTAGTTCAAAGTGTAAATACATTAAAACCACTTCATAAAACGTAGTGAAATATCGTAAGTACCTCTCTAAAGCGCGTTATATTAGAGTTGAGAGCCTATTTACGACCTATTCCGCTAGGCTAGGCTCTAGTACAAAATATAACTACTTAAATAAACAAGAGAGGATGAACAATACATTTTGGGAAAAACCGTGAAAGACAAAATATTAGAATAGTTTTAGTTTTACTTGACTTTAAAAGGGACGACGATCCCTGGGTTTGTTGTAACTTTTCTTCTCAGGGAAGGCAGATAGAGTATGTCGACTCCAGTGTAATAAAAAAATCGCATAAATGTGATGATGATGCATCAACTAACTGAATGGTTTTTTATTAAAAACGATGTTAAATAAGTGTAGTTAGTTTTACATACGTAAGTATGACATCTATCTTTAAATTGACAATATTTTGCAATAATATCCGTCCATAAAACCATAAAACCAACACGACCTTTCCACAAAATTATATCAAGGAAAATAAAATCTGCAAATTTTTAAGGAAAATTCATACCTCTTTCAGTTTAAATCAAAATCTATGTCGCACTTCAAAAGTGACTTGAACTGAAAAGCCTTTAAAGACTTGAGACATTAATTTTATGAATTAAACATTTTTCTAATTTATTTCCATCTTTTCGTCGACGTCGCCCCGACGTTTCACAAAGACGGTATAAGTTTGAGGTCCGATTTCTTTAGAAAATTCCCTTCAATTCTCTGAAAGTTTCAGCCATTCGCGGCCCATAAAATTGGGAGCAAAAGGTCCGATCTTACTTAAAATCTATTCAAATATATCACTTATCTGCGATTTTAACCGTTGTCAAAATGTTGATGTAGGTTTGTGAAAGTAATTGGGAGGTCTGCTGAGGTATACTGAAACGCAAATCAAGATGTTTTGATAAAAATGAATTGACGTCCTGTCCATGAATTGTCCAAGTGTGGTACTGACGTGAATAGTTACTGTGATAAGTATCTATACATATAATAAAATTGTAGAAAAGTGAAAACTGTACATTGAATATTTTTAAAAAAGAATAATTGCAGGGTGGTCTACGAACGATTCCGATGCCGAAAATATGATTTTTAGAATTTTTGTCTGTTTGTCTGTTTGTCTGTTTGTCTGTATGTATGTCCGGAAAGATCTCGGAAAGTACTGAATAGATTTGATTCAAATTTTCAGAAAATATCAACAAAGGGTCCGGTCAACATACTTTTTACTTATTATCTCGCTTTTCGTTATAGGGGGTGAGCAGGAGCCTTTTATATCTATAAACAAATATCAAACTATCTCATAAACTACTGAATATATTTCGTTCAAATTTTGCATGAACCTTATCGTACACATGATACAACAAATATACAAAAACCATAACGCTACTCTGTAGGGGGCATGAGCAGTAAAGTTTTAAATATTTGGACTCACCCGTAACATCGTTTAATACAATTATGAGGTGTATTTTCACCCCATTGAGTAGAAGGCAGCACGGTCATCAATTTACACAAAAAAACATCACGCTATTTACCTTAAGACTTTTGGCAGAGCAATAATAGGATTTTCAAAAATAAATCAATTTCAAAAAATTTGTCATTTTATTCTCTTTCAAGTCTGATATAGGCCTACCGCGACTATTTCACAAGTAAAATAAAAGAAAAATAAACTATTGCGTTTTTTTTATGCAATTGTTACCGTAATCGGTACATTCTTGGAAGAAAGGAACTTAAATTATTTTTCTTTTTATTGATGTACTAAAAAGACTCAAGTTCAAATGTGCAATGCCGTAATATGATTTTGTATTTATTTACGATAGGAGTATATGCCTATGTTTTTAGCTCGGTAATGTTAGCGATGCTACTTCAAGATCAAAACATTCGTAGTGACACTCAACCCAAAGTTGCATGTAGTTCACATTGATCTCATCTATAATTATGCGTAACAAAAAATTACTGAACGATACAGTTAATTATTACCTTGGTTCATCTGTAACAACTAGCAACATTTTTTTTTCTTAAATTTGCAACATTACATAGGCCAAAAGTATTTCGGATAAAAAAACTGACTAGAAAAGAAGAATAGATATTATCGTCTACTGACGTCTACTGATACCTGGGATTTTTCAATATTTTAACGATTTGATCGGTCTACATTCGCCATTATAGAGACCGCACACGTGGTCCTTCCAAAAATTCCTGTAACAATTTATTCTATTCTCTACTTATTTAAAATTTTCTTCTTTCGTAGCCTGGTAAAAACAGGGCAAGGAACGAGACTGAATAAGTCTCTGAGATCCCTAAGCCGACGTGGATTAGGAACATATTTTTGGAAATTTCCCCAATAAGGCTGATAATAGCGTGTAGCTATCAGCTCTTACATCCGTCATACAATGTCTGGAAAATTCATTTTGGCTGTCGGTATCGACAGCGTAACCTCATAACCAACCTCATGTAGTCTTTATTTAAGTTCCATTTATGCAGTAGGGATGACTTTAGGTATTTTACTTCAATGATCGTCAGGTATGTTAACGAATAAAATACCTAATTTTGCTTTGTAAATTGGTACAGTAAATAGAACTCATGCACATGAAGTCACTTTTATGTTCATATTTTGCTTTGTCGTAACATCACAAATTACACATATCCTATACTTCAGATTTTTGTCATTGTCAATTTTAAAAAAAGGGGTTTCTGATAGTTTTTTTATTATCACGCTATTTATTTATCAGCAATTTAAAGGCAAATCATGATCAAAACACCAGGGGACCAAGATAACACGTTTACCAACTTTTTGTGAGGAAGATCAGTTTTAATATTAAGAGGACAATCAAACACAACGTGTTTCAAGAAACCGTTTATCTGGGCGCAATTTTGCAAAATCTTATATCTTATGATACTATCTAAAATCCACAGTTACCGAGCCCGACTCTCACTTCACCAGCTCCGTCCACAAAAATAATTTTACATCTTCTTTATATCGTCAGAAAACATAGTGTGTGAAAATAACAACTGTCTGGCTATCTCTGTTCCTGAG
This sequence comes from Trichoplusia ni, assembly GCF_003590095.1. NCBI lineage: Eukaryota > Metazoa > Arthropoda > Insecta > Lepidoptera > Noctuidae > Trichoplusia > Trichoplusia ni. The sequence goes on along the minus strand of NC_039489.1, from coordinate 5,326,932 downwards.
AAACAGCCAGGTGACAGACAGACGAACGGGGCCTCAGTAATATGGTTCTGGTTTACCTCTTTGGTTACAGTACAATAATAATTTTATGATACCTCATAATCACTGTCATAATCCGTCTAGCAATTTCAGGTGTAGGCCGTCCCAAGAACAGACGTGCTCGAAAATCATAACCCACCCAATTAGTAAATGGAAAATTTCGAAAGTAAAACATTTTTAGCAGCAGTGCTAAGACTGAGTTATACCTTCTGTTATTTTTTCCTACTTGCACCCCCCCCCCTCCCCCATTTTTAAACGGCTCGATTTGTCAAACATGTCTAAACGAACACTCGCACATAATTCACGTTTAAATTAAAATAGTTCAATTCGTTCGGAAGCTATGATGTCACAGACAGACAGGCAGGCAGATATGTCAAAGTTATAAATCCCTCTTTTTGGGATTAAATAAGAAAAAGTCATTAAAACAGCTGTGAAATATTTGACACAAGGATAGTATCGTAAACGATGAAATGTGTTTGATTCAAATATTTGATAGTTTTTGGGCGGCTCAAGATTCATTATAATTTAGAAATAAAAAAGGAAGCTTAAAATATAAAAAAAGTGTTTCATTTTCAATATGGCATTACATTTTTGCTATGATCGTTATTATTAAACTTCATAGTTTTTCACATCTTGAGAATCACGCAGACAAAGTCGCGGGCAACAGCTAGTTTTTAATATGGAAAGGAAATTAGAAAATGGAAATAGTTACTGCAGAATAGAGAATTTCCATTTTTTTTTCGACCGGCTTCACAGCACGATAAAAATTTTGATATTTTTTTTTAATGTTTTTGCTATGATATAAAATAAAAATCATAACTATTTTCTAATTTCTTGATAACATTTTCTAGAGTAGAGAAATACATTTCTTTACCTTTAATAACTTCATATTGCAGCGTTTCTTGAGAAAAGAAAAAAAATCAAGCACTTTACTATTTTATGCACAGTCTTCACAATAAAATTTTCCCATTCTCATACTAAACACATAAGGGACTGAAAGACATCAGAACACGCATAAAGATTAGTAAGAGCGCCATCTAGCGAGTTTACAGGTACATCAGGTATGTTCGCCGGTGTCGCGGTGTCACATTTATCACTCACGCCGATGTATAGGGTGACAAGGAGTTGGGAGGACACGATTTTTAATGTTTGGAGTTTTCAACGGGCATAATAAATGATGGCATATAAAAAATCTGCTCAAGACACTAGTAAAATATACTTCAATTGCGTTTGTAGAATCGTTCAAACGAAAGGAATGCAATTTATTTATTTTTTCCATTTTTCAGTTACTATTTTCTTTGTACAAATAATAATAATAGCGAAGTATGAATAAGGAATAAATTATTATTAAGGTAACATATTCGAAAACATCTGTCGATACTCACCAATTTTTTACAACTATCTCAATCGAAAATGCAAACGAAGAAATTGCCATATAACATTTAAATTTAAAACACAATCAATTTAAAATTTCAAAAGGAAACAAACTATCATAAACATTTACTTATTCAAAGTTCACCGCACCGCTAATAAATTAAACAAAACAATAATGGACACAACATATAATATTTGTATTCTTCTGTCCCCATTTTCTCCCAACGTGTGTAAACACTACATCGACGTACGGCGAGCACTTTGCTTGATTGCAACTCTGACCCCCCTGACGTCTTCAGTATAGAAACTCTGGACTCGTATTATGAAACTCTCAAAGCAAGGATGTGCCTACTGTTGAAGAGAGACAACGCTATTTGTAAAGTATACCCATCTCGTTTCCACGAAAACGATAGTTCTGGCTTGGGATATCATAGTAGAGGGGCCCTAGTTTTTATGATATGCCTTATTTCCACTGGGATTTGTATCTTTTAACATGTTTAACGGGTTAGTCAAGCAGTATTGGAATCTTTTATAAGGACTGTGATATGTTCTGTTTCATGTATGTTGGTTTTAGAAGAAGATTTTTTATTTATGTTACTGACTACAATTTGTGTATTACATATGTTGGAGTTTTTCTTGTTTCTTACTGCAAAGGATTGGAATCTTGAGTGGATGTTTAGTTTGGTTCTTTGATACACAACATTTTTTTTTATAATTAAATAAAATAACGGTTTACTCACGCGTATTTATCGGGGTAGCCCGCCGCGTCTGCTCATGATTAAGGACTCCGGTTGGGTCCGAAACTAGTCGGGCTACCCCGATAAATACCCGGTAAACCGTTACTTCATTTAATAATGAATCAGTCTCACGATAGTTATTATAAAAAAAATATAATTATTTTCTCTACTTCTTATTGTTCTGTTATGTCAGCAAGATAAGTAAAATGAAGGTTAGTTTGAATTGATGTCTCATTGTATGATTCAACGCTTTTAAATAACCTGCTTTGGATTACGGAAAATAGGTACTAAATGACTTCATAATTTATATGATCTACTTAAGACAAATGTTATGTTTCAAGAAAGTGAGAGATTTATTTTTGAAATCAGCAAGATTTTTATACTCTTTTTTGTCCATTATCTTCTGCGTGTTCCTTAATATTTCGTGTGTAGGCACATATATTATTGCATAATTTAATAACATTATCATGAAATTCCAACATTCTGAACAAAATTTTCCACAAAAAAAACCCTGTTCAAAAAATCTTCGCATCTCGTCTCCGTCGCCATTTTCTCGAAAGTTTACGACAGGTGTTCTGCGCCCTGAGTACATGCTGAAATATTCACAACGATAAGTAGCTTCTGAAATTTTAAACCGCTTCCCAATTTTTCTTGCGAGGGTAGGCTCATAATTTTCTTGGTAGAGTGCTAGCTTTTCGGATTCTCGGGTTTTAAGACTAATCTTCGAAAAGGTTTGAGTAAGTAATTAATTTGAGTTTGGAAACTACTTGTTGCAGTAATATTATAAGTGCGAATGTATGTGAGTGTGTATGTACGTCTATTACCTCATCTCACTCAAACGGTTATGCCGATTTCGATTAAATTTGTAAGTGGGCTTCCTGGAATCCGGTTTAACTTTGGAAAATACTAGATTCAATTCAATTCAAATCCTTATTCATGAACAATTTTTACATTGTGTTTGAATACATAGTTATAAAATATACATTACAATATATACTATTACAATGCATGACATCACAGAAAATACAATTAATTGAGCAACAACACACCATCAAAAACAATTTTTTTAAATAACAATTATTAAACATATCAATGTCCGTAGTGAAAAATGTGTAATAATCGCAATAAATACATATAGTTATTAAATAATTTATTGTAATAATTATTTATTATTGATCTTCCACGTCACGATTAGTACACCTTTGTATGTCATCCAGAGAATAAAAACACCCTTCCAGTAGAAACGTTTTAAGTTTGTTTATAAAATTACCTTTATATAGCAAGACCTTCAGAGTAATGGGTTACTTATTAAACATTTTGATAGCGTTATAATAATACTAAACACAGTCAATTGATAACATATATTCAGGTTAAATTAAAAAGGCTTGTACGAAAGCAGTTGTTACAACTCAACGATATAACCTTACATATGTTTTTAAAAGCCCAAGCGAATAGCAAATTTTGCAACTGCTAATCAATGTATCAAAAATCTTTGGGAACAAACCCCTTTTATAACGCATTTGAATAGAAAACTTCAAATATATGTTAATAAAACTGCTTCTCAACAAGTGACGTAACTCGCCAGTTCAATACATTGGAGCGATTCAATAGCTTTAGCGTTCGAAGAAGTGAAACTTGTCAACGACCGTGGACGAACAACGAACGTCAATAACCCAATTTTATGACCACTTCGCAGATAAAGTTTCGAAAGCTTGTCGACATTAAAATAACATCCAAATATGTATATGTTAAAATGAATCCCTATTTCCCTTGTTCACAGCATCTAGCTTGAACAGCTGGACCGATTTCGTTATTTTTTTTGTTGCATTTTTTATTATCAATACAACAATTTTTGTTCTTATGAATTGAACAAAAATGATAAATTGCGCGGAAAATTAGAAAACTTAAAAATACTTAACCATTACATTTAATATTTATTTTTCGAAATAAATTATAGCCTATGTTCAGTGGGGATAAAATAGCTTCCCAACAGTGAAAGTTTTTTTCAAATCGGTCCAGTTATTTCGAAGCCTATTCGTGTCAAACAAAAAAACAAGCAATCAAATCTTTCCTCTTTATAATATTAGTATAGAATCCTGACTTTTGTTACGATAGTGATTTGTTGGATCCATCTCCGCCCCCAACAATATAAGGGCACCGGTAACGGGATCTACGTATTCTCACAAGTGAAACCGCGGGGCACAGCTAGTATAAAAATACAATTTCCGTACGACATACTCATTTTATTTCACTTATATCTAAGGACATTTGTTTGACAATAAATAACGTATATTGGACACGATCCAAACGCGAGAACACGTCTGTTGGGAAATTAAGATATTATCTAATGGCCGCGACTTCTGTACTAGAAATTATATTTGATGGTTATTTTCTTGTTCCGTTTACAATTGTATTTATCTGGACTGGACTTTTCGTTTAGTCGAATTACTATTTGGAATTCAGTTTAAGAGCAGTTGAGCAGAAAGAGACCTAAAATTAAAACGAGCTTTCGAGGATCACACAATTTTTTAACCGTACGGGGATTGATCCTGCGAAATTTCACGCTCATTGGTTTTGGCGTGACGACGGTACGTGGTCAGATTTTAAACGCAACGAAAGATAATTTTCTTAAAAAACCATAATCGACTCTCAAAACCAATAAACCAAGTAAACATAAGTTAATTTAAATGTATTTCTGACTTGTATCCAGGTATCTTAGAAAAAGTTGTTGCCGGTGAAGCTATATTAAAAATATGCTCGGAATTTCTCAATACATTTTTGAGTTACGTACCAATTTTACTGACCGTAAATTATTTAACCCAGATTCTAAAAGTCGGGTTGAAAAATCTGTGGTAATTTTATACGATACTTGTGTAAAAACGATGTAGCTAACTAGATTCTATGACTTTATTTCGTAGTCCTAAATTTATTATCTTCGTAAGAAACTTAACAAAATGTCTACCCAAATTGAAGGTTCCAAGGAGGTTGAAAGCGTTCAGGCCCTTTATGAGTATGCTCCAAAGTCTTGGATTCTTTGTTACTTATAAAGGAATAACGCGATAAATTGGGCTATACATCATCTTGGCCATTCAGAAGCTGTGATACATCGGGTGTCAACTGCAGTAATACACTCTTTAAATCATCCTTTATATTACACAAAGTATCGCAACAAATTATTTTGAATTAAATTTTGTCAACGTTCTTGGCGTTTTTGGTAGAAATTCTTGATCGATCGGAAGGTTTGAAAGCTGCTGTTATATAGTCAGGTTGTGGTTAAATCTAACGTTAAGACTTTCATAAAGTAAGCATTGGAGAAAATAGATGTGGTGACGGCAGATAGGGCATTTATATAACTGAATGTTTGCTAAGTCATAAGATTTGAGAGACAATTAACATTGTTGTGTTAACCTTCGAAAACCGTGTGACTATTACACGGTTTTCAAAGGGTCGAAGGGTCGATGACAAAATTGAAGAAACAGTCCGATGCAGTCCCGAAAAATCTAGGCTTTCTAATTTGATTCTCTTCCGAGCGAAAGGTTTAGCAGCGTTCTATCATACAAATAGGTGCAATCATACGATTAGGATTAAGAAAACAAATTTGTAAAAAATAGCCCGCATCAGATTTATAACCGTACCAAAATTATACCAATGTTACCGTACCGATATATTCCAAATAGTAAACCTTTAAAGACGGACATACCATGAATTGCGTTTTAGCCTTATCGATACAGAACCCTAAAAAAATGTAATATAGTTTACAAGAACAGTTCAGCTGTTTCCTCATTTTCTTTTTCTCGGTAGTAGTTTTTGCTTCGGTATCAGTGGCGCAGGTTTTATTTATGAGGTCTTTATGCAGTGTCGTGAGTTGAACTAACTTGATATTGTCGGTACTCAGTCAAGTAGCTACTTACTCCAACGGTGGGCGTTGTAGGGCTACGACACGTGTGGAAAACCAGAAGTTAGGTGTGTTATAATCCCAAATTAAAAATTTGTTCAGGAAAAAAATGAAACTAATTGTTTGTGTTATTTTTATCCGATCCGTGTTCCTTCTGCTACTGCAATCTTTACTGAAAAGGTATTGTTCCCTTTATATTTTTTATCCTTTTCTCCATGCTAACTAAGGTTGTAAATTGCAACAAGTCACTACTCAGAAAAACCCATATTTACCAAGTATACGTGACTAAAGCTACTTTTTCTGTCCGACAGGGTCCATAGTTCAGCTGAAAAATTAGTTGACCACCTATGTAGCATTATGGTATGCAATAAAGAATTAAATTGAAAACAATTGACTATCCAAGATTTGCGTTGCCCATAGGAAATTCCTGCACTAAACACTGTCACCTCTAACATATAATTTTTCAGTTGTACAAACAGAATATTTTGACAAGCGACACTTGTGACGAAGGTCGTATCTTCCCAACGCTAAAGACTAGATTAGTTTGATTAAAGGAGATAGTCTAATGGTGATCCTTATATATGTGAAGCTTGGGCTAGAGATGCCTTTATTCAGTAATAGGGTATACTTGACCTATTTTATTTATAAAACCTCTGTGAAGAATTTCGTTTGGATTTACGTCATCTTGAAAGTATGGACGTTGATTAGGATTATATAATTTGTTTGCTATACTTTTACTACTATGAGGCGAATATTTTACTCCAAGCGTATCATAAAAATGAATCCAATAAAATGATGGGAATATTTATCTGATTTATTTTTATAAACCTAAGAAGAGGAATCTCCAGCAAAATATCTTCGTCTAATACTAAGTATGGGCAGTTTAAAAACTCTAACACTAGGCTGTACATTAACCATAAGAAAGAAGAAGACCATGTTTAATTAAGCTCTCGAGGTGACCAGACACGTTTCACTCAAACTTTTTAGTTAAATACATCTGATCTTTTACCCTTTTTAGTTATTTCCAGTTTTTTTTACAGTTTGGACTGGAAGACCGAAACTCTTCAAACTATTCCAAGAAGCAGGCAACATACATAACGACTATTGGTCCCTACAAAATACATCTCTATGCATCCCCTTTTTTCGAGTGGGAAATCATCAAATCTATATCTATCTATACTCTATACTAATGTATCAAGCTGAAGAGTTTGTTTGTTTGTTTGAACGCGCTAATCTCAGGAACTACTGGTCTAAATTGAAAAAATATTTTTGTGTTGAATAGACTATTCATTGAGGAAGGGCAGGTATAAATCATAACTTATATCTTCTACCCACGGGGACGAAGTTGCGGGCAACAGCTAGTATAAAATAACTCCTTCCACTTGATCCGAAAGATTCAGACTTTAACTAACTAAAAAAAATAATTACATGTATCAATAGTATCGCATCCTTAAGCTTAAATACTCTATCATTATCTAGGAACATATAGCTTAGCCGTCTATTGTCAAGAAAATAATTGTGTTCCCTGAAACCTTCTCTACATTGTCAGGGATTACTCGAAGCGTTCAAATCGATAATCCGATTACTAGACAAAGGTATTTGAACGTAAGTTGCATTGTTGGATGATATATCTATTTAATATATGATTTGTAATATTGTTTTATATAGCTTTTATGAGAAATAAACTGTTTTTAGTTTATTAGCTAATTATGACATTAATAGTTCCTTAGATGGAAAACTTATAAACGCATTGAAATAAATTCAATAGTTTCATTTCAAGAAAATATCCGTCTTTTTTATTTAACTTTGAATTTTTACTACATCTAAACTGGTCTATGCCATTTGAAATAAAAAATACTTTTAATATGAGAATTAAAACAAAACGGCTTCCAGTCCATTCAATACCTAAATAAAAAATCTTTACTTGCATTCTCATTCCGTAAATGCATTTCACCGAAGCTCCAATAAGATGAAACTAAACTAAAACCAAGCCAAACAAAAACGAAATCCAAAAACAAACAAAATTCAATTTAAAACAATTCCTAAAAACGCGAGACTCATTCAACTTTAACATATCCCAAAAAACTTCAACTCAATTACACCGGCTTAGCAATATTGCCCAAGAAATGAGCTTAAAAATAAACGCTCACCAACCCTGCACACGCTACCGTATATTTGGGTAACAAACAACAGACCTGTCTTCTCATATTTAGCCAGCAATATTTCTCCCACCCTTTGTGTAGCGAACGAAATCTCGAAACAAAATCCCCGTCACAAGTACTAAAACGTCTTCTTTAATATAACAAGCCAAATTGCTCTTTATTTTCCGGGAGATAAAGCTGATTTTTCTTAGCTGGCTTTATATAAAAAAAGGCTGCAGAGGATATTGCGCTTTAAGCTGTTGTATTAAGGTTGAGTTTTATGTGTGCGAGGGATTGCATGTAATGTGTTTACGGAAAATTGCAGTGGCTACTTGAAAGTTATAGCAAATCTGTCCAGAATTTGTCAGTGCTAATGCCCTTTGTTTTATATCCAAGGATATAACCTTATTTTGAACGCGAAAATATCTTATTTTTCCAAAGTGCCTCCTTACATAGTTGTATTAGTTTAGTCATATTCTGCTTGAATGCTTTTTCTAACCTAACCTAATATTTTTCATATGTCTACAGCAAGTCCAATTTCTGTTGTTTTTGTACTGCTTCTCATAACAGCGATAATTTAAGTGAAATCCTTGGAGTCCAGTAATGTATCCAAAAGAGAAACATCAAAATGCCAAAAACAAATATTTGCCAACAAATTATAAATTGTCTATTAGATATAACCTACACCAATTCATCATCCTAACCCTTTTGACTTGAGTTTGATTTCTTTTTATTAAAAAATATACTTAGAAGGGCGATCGCCCCTAGCCTTATTATTTAGGGCTGGCACTGTATTCTCATACTGGTTAATCCTTTTCATTTTAACTTTTATGTAATCCTTTTTCCATATTAAATCTTAGTTGTTTCAGATAAACTTTATATGTGAATATTTCGTAATTAGCTGAATACGAAGGCTTTATCAGCCTTCTTTCTCGTTCTATAGATAGTAGTATTCTTCTTTGATTACTGAAACATTCAATTAAAACATTTGAGAATTAATCAGTCCTGAAATGAAAGCTTTCGACTTTAATCACTAAACTCTTCAATTTGATAATATTAATGTAGGTAAAGCTACCGAATCACCTTGTTTATGTTTTGTATTCATTAAAAGGTGCAATTTACATAGCCATATAGAATCACGACTGAAATATTAAGTCCACCGTGCTATATATATTTTAGGTGTACAAGAAGAAAATAGATAATCATAATAGATTACCAAAGAAAGACCAAGCTACATAGAAAAAATAAAAATATTCTCATTCAAACAGAATCATAACATAAACAGTTGAAAACGTAAAGGATTACGTCATGATTAAATGAAGTATATTTTTTGCAACATCATTAATTACGATTCAATTTTCCTCCTCTTATTTTTAAATCACTTAAGCACATTCCTCCACCCTCAATGCCTCAAACGCTTTGAAGTATCACCTCAAATCATCAAATCATCAAAAAAATAAATAATTAAGGCCACCAAAATCCGTAAAACTCCAATCAAACTCAGACAGACCCTTTGCAAATCTAAATATTTTGGAGGTAAGGTTATGAAAACTCAAATATTGTTACTTAAGTACTTATTTATTTTGGATCTTGTCATTCGGGTAGATAAATAACATTACACGGGCCAGTGGACCTGAAAATTGCTGTATACACATTCCCCTCGAGGTTTCATTTGCAAAATAATCTTTTGGACTATACGTATAGCAAAAATGTTGCGAATATTAATGAATTGTTTTTGACGAGATGTTTTACTAGTTCACACTGGTGTAATACTGTGATTTTATCTGTGGTTTAAAGGGGTAAAACCAGTGTTCAACTCGGTGATAATTCCGTTGGTGATAGTTCTATTCACTATATTTTAATCGATATAATTATATTTGAAGGACTTTGAAGGACAAAATATTAAATATGTGCCCATTATTAAACAATATCTTTTCGCCCGCGGCTTCGCCCGCGTCGAGGTCGATTATATCACGTTTGCAAGAGAACTCTTCAAAAGTTCGGGATAAAAAGTATCCTGTGTTCTTTCTCAAGGTCAACTCTATATCTGTACCAAATTTTATTAAAATCAGTTCAGTGGTTTAGACGTGAAAGGGTAACAGGCAGACATTCAGACAGACAGAGTTACTTTCGCATTTATAATATTAGTAGGAATTTCTTGAACTACCGAACGGATTTGAATACAAAAATGTCATTACACATATTGCAAAAGATTCTATAGTTATGTTCATATTGACGTAACATCAAGCACCTACTACTATATGGAGAATATTGAGACTCAGAATATATACCACTAAAGGCACTTTTAATCAAAAACATTATAATTATTCTTCGAAATCATGACATGTAATGTGAGTAAGCTCGCCTGCTATGAAGCTTACTTCATTATTTTGAATTTTATGCTTTATCCCACCTACACAAAGTTGAAATTAAGTTGTGGAGAAATTTCTAAGTTGAAGTTATTAAGGCATTTTAGTGTAATGAACATTTTATATTCTAAAATATTATATCGACTACTTTGCAATATTACAGACGCTCTGTTACTTTGTAGTCAAACAAAATGCTCGGTAACTCTTTGGTCACAGTACTTCAGTTGCTTTGCTTTGAGTCGCAAAATTCAATCGATCAATAAAAAGTATACATATAATATGATTGTGTTCAGCCAGGTTCCTGTCGAAAATAACATCCTGAAAATTCTTTACTTATAAGCTCAGAAAAAAACAGAAAACCAAGCATCATATTTATGAAAGCATAAACTGTTGATCATCTTCGATTTTTATTTGTTGTTATAGCAAAAATAAAGATTACCCATATCAACAGCAAAATTTTCAACTAGCTAATATGGTTTGTAAGATACAGCCTGGTGATATGCTCTTTGTATTGGAGTTCTGAAAAACAATCATAACTGAATTTAAAATAGGTTTACGTTGGAACTACACCTAATACTGCTGCTACACTGGATCGCTAAAGTTTCGTTATTCGTTTCGAAAAACGAAACGAATTCGATTCGAAAAAACAAAACAAAAAAATTGTTTTAAGAAACTGCCTATTTTCTAACATAATAATGAAATGTTAAACTAGTAATATTTGTACCACGTTTAGAACCAACCCTTAAAATGTCAGTCTAACCCAAACTCGCTAACGAACCTTAACAAAACACCGCTGCAACGAAACCTGTAACGATAATTTACATCGATGATACAGCAATAGTGGTCAAAGATTAGGAAAGTGCAGAAGTGTCTCTTCATATATTCCTAATTATTAACATTTTGACAAACGATCAAGTTTCTTTTTCATTCAGTCTTTATCCAACTCTAATAAATAAAAACAACCGCCTGAAAAAACCGCTAAAATTATTTTTCAGCTTGTCAAATTAACGCGATTCCGATATCAATGTCCAAATGAAACTTTATGATAGTGATATTTCAAGCAAAAATGATTTTTGACAGCAATATCATAGGCAACCTATACGCCTAAGATATCGCTGTCAAAAATGATTTTTGTAATCAGCTGGTCGTAGTCAAAAAATCGCATCTAAAGAGAAAATCATCCTTAATAAACTCGAACACTTCCCAGATTTAAGAAAAAAGTAAAGGCCTTTACCTATTGTTACACCTAGTAAGAATAAGCTTTATCTAAGAGCCAAAGCAACCATTTCTATTAAAAATTACATCACCATTCCCAAAAATCCATCTTTCCTAAGATTAGTCGCAAGAAAGGGCTATATTTCATGAATTTTCAACTGAACTTAGAAACTACTTAGACTAAACGTATAAATGGATGCTAACTTATGTTACTTTATAAAGTAGTTTTGGTCGTTACTTTGTTACATTTCGACATTTCACAGACCTCTGGTGCATGACTGTGATAACTTGAATTCTTGATAAAGTTTCATGCTGGTTCATTGGCCTAGCCTTTTCCCAAATATGTTGGGGTCGGCTACCAGTGCAACCGGTTTCAGCTAAGTACCAGTGTTTTACTAGGAGCGACTGATGCTGGTTGTAGTTTCATTTATTCAAAGTTTCGATTTCTTTTAATCAGCTTTAATCAATCTGTACTTACTACTACTACTATTTTTTTGTATTATAAAGCTGATAAGTTTGTTTGATTGAACGTGGTAGTCTCAATAACTGCGGGTCCGAATTGAAAAAATATTTCAGTATTGCTGATGGTCTTGATGCAACTTGTGCTATGTACTTAGCAAAACGCAAAAGTTTGTTAGTAAGTTCCTCATTTTTACTCAAACGGGTAATTTTTTTTTTTCATTCAAATGGGTTTAACTTCTATTTAAACCCATTTTGAATGAAATCCGATGTTAACTTCACCCTAGCCCCTCCTGACACCAAGGATGTAAGGCACTTTTAATTAAGACACAGCCTCGACTTTGTTTCTAAAAGGCAATAATAATACATCATCCGCAAAAATAACAGTCTATCATGCTAAAGGTTCATGAGATCGAAAGAGATCAAGATATTCGGACGAACAGACAGCGGAGCCTTAGAAATGCGGTTTTAATTTTACCCTTTGAGAATAGGTAACATTTAAAAAAGGCTCTTCTGCAACTACATACTCTTTGGCAACAGCAACTAAAAATGATTTATGAAGCATCTTTGTTTCTAGCTAACGTTCACTTGTCAATCAGTATTATTAACGAATTTAGTGAAGGAAAAATTGATGGATGGTGATCGTAGCAAATATTTATTGTGCAATCCTTATTCGACAGTTTGTTTTCTTATCCTTTTGTATTTATTGTGTAATGGGTTCGGTATGGCGACCGCGGTCTGTTCGTCTTTTATCAGCTGTTTCTCAAAAACCGTGATGTAGAGATGAAATATTCACCGATAATGTTAATTTGTTTCAGTTGTAATAAGAAATGCGGTTGGTACAGCATGGAGTATAGTATGGGTGTTAATAAATTTTGAAGGATGATAGCTTTCTTTTACAAACAATAGTCGTCAATCTTGTACGGGGTCCTCATCATCGCGAGCCTAACTCGAAATTGACTGTTTTACTCCATTGATGACGTCACTAAACAAAAACGTGTTACATATTGTTTCCAGAATAGGAACACGCCGTATGCAGCAACAAAAAAAACGATATCATTTTTAATGTAGTATCCTGCAATCAAATAGGCAAATTAATCCGCCAAACACAACCAACAAACCCGATATCCATCAATAAAACACCTCATCAAATCCTTGAACCAAAAATAGATACAGACAATTCAAGCCATATCACTCAACATTACACCTGTACAAACACACACACTCACACATACCCACACGGAACTCACATAAATACACACAGCATCAAAGTTAGTGCGCTGCATATTTTATAAACTCATCCATGCCTCAAACAGAATACTTAATGCAGGTAATGAAACTCACAAAGTGATATTTGGAGAGCCGTTTCGAATTCAACGTGTTGGATTTGATCAGGTCCGATGTAAATGCTGACTAATGGAAAATTGTTAATTTATTTGCAAGCGTTTGGGGATTGGGTAATTGGAAATTTTGTGTTGCATGTAAAATTATATGTGTTTTTATAACTATTATACAGCTTTACAGCAAAATCGAATTTGGCGATCAGGCTTGAAACTGACAAGGAAGGTCAAAAAATATATATTTTTAATTTAATTTTTACAACATGTTTACAACGCCACCTAGTCTCAAATTAAGCAGAGCCTGTATGTGTGTATTAATGATAGACATACAAATATATTCTTAAATATTGACATACTAGACAAAAAACAAATGAAAATTCTCATAAAAAAACTTTTGGGTGGAAATCGTACACACGGCCTCCGGTATCGCAGTCAGAGCACGTTACTAAGCATACCGCCACTTTTGAGGATTAAAATATAAAAAAGATTGTTTTTCACAAAATTATGATTTCTTCCTTCTCAAACTTGTCGTCATAATTTATTTAGGAGTTGGTGTTGGTCTTTCCATCATTCTCTATTTTAACCTAGCTCTTAAACCTCTTATTACTTTTAGAGAGATTCTTCTTATTTGGTTTTATGCAACTGTATCTTGATCTTCCCTTCCTCTCCTATTAAATCTTTCCTTCTCTTAATAACTAGCTGTTGCCCGCGAAATTGTCCGCGTGGTTAGAAGATATAAGTACTGATTTATATCTGCCCTGTCTTTTCCACATTTTCCATTGTATCTTTGCTCCTATTAGTAGTAGCGTGATGGTATATAGCTTAAAAACTTCCTCGATGAATGGTCTATTCAACACAAAAACATTTTTTCAATTTGAACCAGTTCTTTCTGAGATTAGCGCGTTCAAAGAAACAAACTCTTCAGCTTTATATATTAGTATAGATTATGACTATTCCGGATACAGACTGCCTAACATTTACACTATGTTTAAAACCAACATCTAAACGTAAATAAGGTACCAGGCCAACCGACGTAACAGGATACATCCAGGAAACTGAACAAACTTGCTAAGATAATCATTGAGTTTCGGCTAGTCAAACTTTTGGAAAGCTGTGTTGATACATGTAATATTGAATCTCTCGCTACTGAATCAACTTACACAAGTTTTGAGACATGCTTCGTTTTATTTGCAGTTCATTTATTCAGGCTAGATTTAAAATGTGCTAAAGAACTTCTTAATGTAGGTAGGATTGAACAAACTTGTCCAAGATTAATTTTCAGGAGTGCATTTTTTAAGGTTAGGTATCATGTACATTGTCCATTGGTGTGACCGTTTAATTCTTTGAGTTACTCATGCTTTATGAAGTAACTATGGTTCTAGTAAGAAGGACTCTAATGTGCCGTTCAAAAATATCATTCTCATGGAGGAGAACCGGCAAAAAATCCATAAGCCTAAAAAAAAGAAATCGGAAACATTTTTTTTTATCCAATTCAATTGGCTCACACATGAATCGCTGTAAAAACGAATTCTGTAGTGTTTCATAAATATCTTTCTACTAGCTGTTGCCTGCGACTTCGTCAGCGTAGTTAGAAGATATAAGTTATGATTTATACCTGCCCTGTTTTTTCCACATTTTCCATAGTGTCTTTGCTCCTATTAGTCGCAGCGTGATGGTATATAGCCTAAAACCTTCCTCAATGAATGATCTATTCAACAATTTGACAATTTAAACCAGTAGTTCCCGAGATAAGCGCGTTCAAACAAACAAACTCTTCAGCTTCATATATTAGTATAGATTTATTTTTAGGATTTCAGACTATTATGTGATTGTGATAAATAAAGGATCAAATTATTGATCAAAATTTTGTAATAACTAATGCATTAGAGTGTGCTACGCCTCTTAATGGGAATCGACAGAAGAGACGGTGGTTGGGGGTATTTCAGTGCCTTTGATACGAATAGAACTAGTATTTAGGTTTAGGGTTACATTAAACACTTAATAAGTACTTTTCTCATTCAGCAGGGCTTAGAAATTGACCTCTTGAAAACGATATATGCAACACTGTAGTAAAATTTGTTTATCCTGCAAATAGGATGCAACTGTGAACTTACTAGAATAACTGTGAAGTTTTAAAAGTGCCTGTAAGTCGGCCAACATGGAACAAAATCCATTTGTTCTGATTTTTATCTATACTTCTATACTAATATATAAAGCTGAAGAGTTTGTTTGTTTCTTTGAACGCGCCAATCTCAGGAACTACTGGTCCAAATTGAAAAATTATTTTTGTGTTGAATAGACCATTCATCGAGGAAGGCTTTAGGCTATAAACCATCACGCTGCGACTAATAGGAACGAAGATACAATGGAAAATGTGAAAAAACGCGGGCAACAGCTATTTTTTTATAAATTTTAAGCTTTCTGGAGTCTTAATTTGGCTAACCAGAGGTATGAATTATATTTTAAGTCAAATTAAATGACAAAAAAGTTTTCTAATTATCAATGCTTTCTATAAAAGGTAAAGTAAGACTAAATTAAATTAAAAACAAATTGATTTTGCATTTCTCCTTTTCACTATTTACACAAAAATGTTTGAAACCGGCATTCAGAACATCTACTCCTCACAGATCCATTCTCGTGTCGTCCATAGCCTCTACTTTAATATATTGCATCGCTTCAGTGATTTTACTGTATATTGGCATCCCTTCGAGAGTATCGATCTTACTTACGATTGTAGAGCATGTGACAAGAGGATGAGGCACCATGAAAAGAAGGATAACTTCAAAATAAAGGTGTTTTTAAATAATTGACACATATCTGAAACGGTTACAGTGCGTTTTTGGACAAGTATGTTAATCAAAACACAGTCACGACTTCTTCCTTCATACAGACAACATTGTTCAGCACTGGATCACAGCCCATTTGCCATTAATCTACATTTATCCTATTCAAGTATTGGTTCTATACATGCATTCTATCTTAATCTGGCAATGTATTAATATGACTTTTAAAAGTTATTTTAAGACAACACTGAAAAACATTGTGAAAAGATCAGGATTCCAAAAATTGAAATCTGAAACCGCCAACATTCAGTGAATTGATCGCTGGTGATCAATGTTTAAACCTTCCGGACTTGGTGAGAGGCCTATGCCGGGCCGTGAGACATACATAGACTTACTGGTACTATTACTAGTATTATTATTTATATTAAGAGTAATCAAAAACGAAAAGAAAAACGCTTAATGACGCAGGTAAGCATTCCAAGAAATAATTCCCCGATCCAAAACAAAAATCTTGAAAAGCAAATGAATAACGACGAATCACAACTCACTGTAGACCCTCTAAAAGCAAAATAAACCAACTTTTATATTTCAAAAACACTTAAACTTGTAAGCGCTCCCAAAAGTTGTCAAAATAGGTGTTTCATATAATGAGGCTTGGACCACGGTCGGTCTATTAAAACTTTTCTTGTTATAGTCTGATGCATCGCATAAACAAAGTTTGGGTAACTTTGGGGGTTGAGTGCCGTATGGGTGATGGTTGAAATTCACGATGTGTTCACTATTTTGAAAGGTTTGTGTGATTTTCTATTGTTTGGAAAGTTTTATAAACGAATATTATTATATTTTGATTAATAATGGAACGGTTAATAACGCGTATTTATCGGGGTTGCCTGACTAGTTGATTCAGCGGGTTCGCGAGTAGAACTAGTACTTGAGACATATCTTGTAACATATCAAATTATTTTGATGGTAACTATCGTGAGAATGATTTATTATTAAATGATTGAGTTCGACTCGCGATCCCGCCGCGTCTGCTCATGGTTAAGGACTCCGATTGGGTCCGAAACTAGTCGGGCTACCCCGATAAATACGCGTGAGTAAACCGTTACATCATTTAATATCTAAATTATTGAGTAAACTACTTTTGACTGTGGCGCCCAGCATTTCCAAAACAAAACATTGATTTACAAAAATAAGCCAATGACATTTTTTACTCTAAATCTAGTTTAACAAAATTCAGCTTGAATTCCAAACTAAAAGCTAAGCAAAACAATGTTAAGAAAAAATAAAATAAACCACAAGATTTTTTTGTCAAAAACATTTCATTTTCAACGTCAAAATAATTCTTTCGCACGTATTTCTTCGAATGCATTTAACGAGAAAAGCTAGATGGATAATGTTGGCAAAATTTAACAACACACAGACAGATGTCCGTATATTTTAAACGCGTGTATGTGCTTTTTAAATGCATTTTAGATATAATGGAGACGTTTCTCCCATGAATGTGGAAGCCTAATGGAGTTTTAAAGTGGGTTCGGCTGAAATCATGTTAAAGGTTGTTTTTGATAGATGTCTTTCTATTTTGGTACTGTAGGACATACTTTCATTTCAGATTAAAGTATTTGAATTCTCATACTAAGTTTATTGCTATAATATGATCAGGAATATTTACGAAATGAAGCGAAATGACACCTGAACGTATTTACAGCTATAACATACATTATTTAACAGTAATTGTCCAAAGTAAAACAGACATAACTTGAGTCGCGGGGAGTTTCCTAAAAACATTCAATTCGGAAGACAAGCTTTCCTGGATCACACAAACGCTTGTCTTAAGCGGGGATCAAATCTGCGACACGTCGCGCACAATGGGTGATCACCTCAACCACTCGGCTAATCGTGCAGTCAAAAGGCAATTTGTGACAACAGAATTATCATTCGACAAAAAAATAAAATACGATATAGCTGTCGTGGTTTCTGAGATACAGCTCGATGACAAAAGTACTAAAAGACAGACAGAAAACCAGACAGCAGACCATTACTAATAAATAATTTTAACCTTTTAAGACCGAATGCTAAAAATACACGTCACCTGACATGTAGAAACTAGCTATTTAAATACAACTATTTACTATCACTGAAGTGTTTCTTTCAAAACGAAATGCCATTAAACCAAATTGTATACTGCAATTCGTCCAGCGACCAGTTTTTGCCGACCTAACAAAACTTGAATTTCAAAAATACAGTTTCCCCAATTATTCTCAACAACCGCGAGTGCAATTCTGCTTAGTAAAAGTTAAAAATGTTGTCCATCATGAAAAGTCTGAAACGCCTGAAGGTTATTTTGGTATTAAATAATTTTAATTTTACGTTAGTTTAAATAGTGTTTTTGGAAGTTTTGAAAACTAGGTATTATGAAATGAAAATTTTGGGCGTTGATACTTTTAATATAAACCTTTTTCAGGTTCCGTACTTAGGGTGAAAATTACCCAACAACCTTTAACTCATATTACAAGGGATTTAGGGACTATTATAAATTCAAAATGTATTAAGTTTTTTCAGGCAAACGGACATACAGTGGTATTCTCAGTTATAATGTACCTACCAGTTTTTTTTCTTTGGATACGACAATATATTGAAATTATGATTTGAAAAGTGACAAATCTATACTTGTATACTAATATATAAAGCTGGAGAGTTTGTTTGTTTGAACGCGCTAATCTCTAGGAGGAACTACTGGTTCAAATTGAAAAAATATTTTTGTGTTGAATAGGATTCATCAAGGAAGGTTTTAGGCTATATACAATCACGCTACTAACTATAGACTAATAGGAGCGAAGAAAAACCATAACTTATATCTTATAACCACGCGGACGAAGTCGCGGGCAACAGCTAGTTTTACATAAAAATCGTGTAACTATAATAATTTGCGTGAGGTGGATTCAAAATACGCGTAAGTGTCTTTAAATAAATAAGTGTTATCAAATTATCCATTACCCAATACAAAAAACAAAAGCCAAATAAAAGTAACTGCCAACACTAAATAAATTTCAATGAATCAATGCGAACGTTATGGCTTACAAAAGTGATATCCAATTTACAAGCTTGCTGGTTCGTGTTGGATAGACAGACGGACAGTGTATGTGCGTTGATGTGAAAAATAACAGATAGGAAATATAGGTCAATGCTTATAAAAAAGAGTTCTGGGAGACGATTGGTGGAGTACGCGAATGGGGATGACGGTTATTCAGTGTCCGTCTTGTAGTTTAATGTGAAAGCACTCAATTCACTATCCTAAATTTTAAATTTTTACTATTCAGAAAAAAGCAAAAATACTCGTCAATTTTTTCAGGTATTATGGGATAAAAGTGAAAGTCGTCGTTCGTTTTCAATGACAATTTTTTATCAGTAATATAATTTGCCATTATTGGGTCAGTTAGCAACTTCTATTATCTTTCCCCGAACGTATACAATCACAATAATAATACCACGTGCATCCCACAGCCTAGCACAAGCCTCTTCCCGTATAGGAAACCTTTAAGCATTGACCGCCACGCTAGCTCACTGCGGTTTGGCGATTTCACATTCCATTATTTGGATTCTAGGTTTCCTCACGATGTTTTCATTCACCGTTTTGCAGTTATGTCGTATTGCCTTTACTAGCCACTCATTGCTCTTTTGACCTCCATTGAACAATGTTAAAAGTTGTAACAGGCTGTATTTTAATGTAATCTGGTTTTAATTGATTAAATAAGTTTCCATTTTTTGACTCATCACTTAATTTCAAACTATCTTTACTATCTTATCAATTATCTTAAGAAAACTTCCAAAGAAACAATTTGTCCGTTACGTACAGGCAAAATGCTATTCTAAATAAATGAATTAACATTTAATTTTAAATGAAACTCAGTAATCTCGAGCACACATCTGTTGTCGTCGTTTTCGCACCGGCAACCCTCAGAAATGTCTTGTATCTTAGTGTCCTCAATTTAAAGGGAAAATACATTTTAAACATTGTACATTTGAAGGAGAAAATACTAAACAGCTGACATCGTGTACTTTATAAGGGACGATACAAAAAACAACTGTTAGGTTGTTGTTTTTAAAGCTTTGCCTATGAATTTGAATATTTATATTTATAATTTCATTCCTGAATAAATAACTTTTGAATGTCTATTCCCATTTAGACGATTAGGATGTCTAATTAAATGGTGGACACAAGGTGTCTTTACTTCGTAAAAAAATGTCTATGGGAAGCTATTTCTTATAAATATTTGGAACTCACTCTCTGCAACTCACGTTACCTGTTTTATCATCATTTCAACAATAGTAGTTTCAATGGAGATTGCCTCCAAAGTATTATCAACATTTTTGGTGCAATCATAAATAAATCCGGCTTGTTATACTGTAAAAAAATTACCTCCTTGCCATTAAAAAATTGAATTAAATTACGGACTGATTCCAATTACAGGGGTAGAGTAGGGTAAGGCGAAACCGTGATTCAATTGTTTACAATACTTTCTTTATAATATACGTATACCATCATCATCATCGGCCAATAATTCGTCCACTTCTGGACAATAATTTTATTGCCAATTGGACCCCATCGAGATTTATCTTCGGCAAAAAAACGTATCCCAAACTGTTATATATTTAAAATGATTTCCACTGTTATCCACTGATACAGTTCCGTCCTTACATCGCCTTCTCGTGCATTCGTAACCACATTGCCGGATTAGAGTGTTCAGACGTGCGGTTTCTGTTTCAGACTGTCTTCTAACGTCACATTATTAAAGCCTAGCCTCTTGTAAAGGTTTGTGATTCATAATATGTTGGACTGGTTTCGGTCTAACTTTGTCTAAATAAAATTTTATTAATAAATCAAAATTACTAAAAGTTGAAGCACAAAAAATAGCGTAAAGTAGAATATAGATGAATTTGGTGGAGATGATGACACGGGAACATAAATTTAGGATAAAAACTATCCTATGTGTTAATCCAAGTCAGAAACTATCTATGTACCAAGTTTCGTCTGAATCCGTTCAGTCGTTTTTGCGTGAAAGAGGAACAAACATCCCTATATCCATACATTCAAAATTTCGCACTCACAATGTCGTTTCAAATTACTCTTAGGAATCACTAGTCCTTATTACTGTGTAATAAAAGCTAGCATCTTTTCTGTATTCACTTAAGGTACACGCGAATCCTTCAACAGTGAAAATGCTACGTATTCATGAAAAATCATACGGAATATTCATAAAATTTGAAAATAAAACACCGATACGCTCGGAGTTTTCGCTCTATTGAGCTAGAAGACCTCAGTTCATGCCAATACTAACGAGAAAATGCATAACCCAGAAATTATTGAAAATCTATGCGATATTTCCTGTGAAAAAAGTTGTGAGTATTTTTGTCATTCGTTCTCGGTAGGATTCATACGATACTGTATGGGTTTGAATGAATCGCTTAATTTGATTCGAATTTGATTCCATGTTTTTCTTTTTACTGGAAATGTATATTATGAAAACATTTTGTGCTTAAATGTGACTTGTTGCGTAAATCTTATTGTAAAAAAATTAATGATGTGTGGATTTAAAAAAAAAACATTAAATTTGGAGCTTAATAATCCTTTTGGATATACTAAAATCTCTGCCAGAGCTAAAAGCTTTAGTTTTATATCGAAATAAGTTAGCTTCGTTTTGCCTTAATTAATGTATAATATCCATCGCATCAGCTATTATGCGACTTTGATTGCACGGATAACCGAGTGGTTGAGGTCAACAATGCTTGTCAAAAGTCTAGGGATCCATGGGCATGTGACTTGAATGTATGTGAAATTCACTGCGACGTTTTAAAAATAAATAAATAAAAACATTCAAGAAGCGCAATGCGTATAGTTCGTCTATAAACTCTTGTTAATAATATTTTTCAGCACTCACGAAAATAACGTTTCGTTTCATTTCCAAAAATAAACATGAAATCATATTTTAATTTCTTTTAACAAAATGGAAAATTTTATATCTGAAACCTGTTCGCACAGAAGATATTATTTGACTAATTAAAGTCTTTTTTATATTACAAAATTGCGGACTTCATATTAAACCCGCCAGATTCTCGCAATGTTTTAACTCTTGACCTAAACTCAACCAATTTAATTCCTCCCATTAAATTAAGATAAAGAACTAACTTCATTTAGCACTATCACAAATAGGGTTAAAGATAAATGGGCATTAAGCATCCTGTAGGCTTACCACCTCTTAAAGTATTACGGTTTCAGAAGCAGAAGAGAGACGCAGCCTTATGTCTTGTAGTGCGTTATTATTCACCTTCAAATGCCGTAAACTTTTAGACGTAGCAGTAGGCCTCTTGGACCTATGAGGAGTGAGGGGTGAGTTACACAGACCAATCCCTTGAAAAGGAGTCCAAAACACTAGAGCCAGCCAGAGGGGCAGAACTGGCTAAAGCAGTCAGGTGTCTTTTTAGACAGTGGAAGTTGCAGTCATGAGCTTTTAAACCTGGAAAAAAGGACCCCTTGCACGTAAAGTCATTATTGTAACGTTTTGAAAGTACCTAAAAACTTCTAATTGTTTTTATCTTGACCGGAAATATCCCAGCCACAAACTTAAAAACTAAAATAATCAAGAACTTAGCAACTTTAATTTCTGTTCCTGAAATCAATTATTCCGGTTTACCGACTTAGTCCTGTATTCACGAGTCCGTTGCAACGAACTTTTGGATTTAAGAGAGATGAATTATGAATTATTCAAGTCACTGGCTCTGTGGCGCCCCTTGGGGCTCTCTAGTGCCCCCTAGTGCTATCCTGGTACCTAGTGCCCCCAGTGGCGAATAGCTCCCGTTTCCATAATCTTCCTTTCAGCTTGTATACGGAGTCGGTATTCAATTTATTGAATTATTTTTGTTTCGTATTCAGTCGTATTTTGAAGACTATTGAATACATAATTTAATGGAATTCTAATTTATTTTTAGTTAAGGATGATACTCATGTTTTGACGCCATATTTTTCTAGATAAATATATTACTATGAAAAAATTGGCTATCAAGACAAAAATGTCTGTATAATAAGCTTTATTGCAGTTTTCATTAAGGTACCTTGTTAAATCCCCGTTACTAAGATCTCAGTATGAGAAAGCCTTCATTTATGAGCTGGCTAACGACACCCAGTTTCAAAAACACTCTTTAACATCCAATCCACCTTACAGCAAAAAATACCACTAGTCTAAAAAACAGTTCCCATTTTTCTTTCGGTTGTAAATGTAAACCATGCGGTTTTTATCAAGAGAGTATTAAAACCTTTTCTATTAAAACTACACCCATCGCTTTAAATTACTCATTTAAATTGAATTCACGTGTTCATCTGATCAGACGTAATCGAATTCGATATTCAAAAAATTAAATAATATCATTCATTTTCGGAGCCATTCGTGTGAACTTGTAAATATTCTGCTTTCGTACCTTTTTGGATTCCATACAATGTATGCAAAGATTCAATGCGTCCGGTCACGTCGTGCACCGCCGATTATGTGTGAAACCTCTTTTATGTATTTCGATTTGTTGAATAAATCTGTCGGTGCCCCAATTCAGGAATCTACATTGTTTTACTACCGATTTCCTTTGTTTTCTTGTTCCCTTTTCGTTTGAAAAGGAATTAGTGCATTGAGGACGAATTGAACTGAAATATAAAGGCGTCTTTTGTTTTTTGGAACGTGGAATATTTTCTTCTATTTAAATAATATTATACCCAATCGTCACAAGTGTGGCAGAGCATAACTGATGGAAAATTAGAACGGCAGTGATTTTTTTGCTAGATTTTGAAAAAATGATAAATGGAATAGAAATATCTGTAAACGAAAAGAACTATATAAATAAGGAAAATATATGTTACTTAAGAATTTTCAGGTCAAAAATACATTTATTCATAAAATCGTTTTTTTTTTATCTGTTGGATCCTCTAATCACGAACCAAAACAATAAAAAATCATCAAATCATCGGCCTAGCCTTTTCCCAACTATGTTGGGGTCGGCTACCAGTCCAACCGGTTTCAGCTAAGTACCAGTGTTTTACAAGGAGCGACTGCCTATCTGACCTCCTCAACCCAGTTACCTGGGCAACACGATACCCCTTGGTTAGACTGGCTGTCAGACTTTTTTCAGCTTCTGACTATCTGTAACGACTGTCAAAGATGTAGGAATAACAGCCGGGACCCACAATTTAACGTGCCTTCCGAAACACGGTAAAACAAAACAATAAAAAATACAGAGCGAAAAATTAAACCAAGCTACTAAAATCATACAATTTTCCAAAGCCCTGAAAATCTCCACAATTAATTTCGTCATTTCCCTATCAAATTCATTAATTTAAATAAGTACACAAGGATCTGTCTACATATTTTATCCCAGCTCCAGTATTATTTGCCGAAATGGACTTCTTAGGTTAGCCCCTAGGGTACCACTGTACTCAGTAACTATTGAGTTATCTGCGCCCCGGGCTTACGCAATTTGACTGGATAAAGGACAGATAAAATACCATGGAGACAGCGGATAAGAATTTGGATGGCTTTGAGGGATTACGATAGCTATAAATATTTGTATACTACTTGTGAACACAGAAATAGAATTGTTGCTACGATTTCATTCAAATTATTCCATTAAGTAGCAATTTTGGCCGGCAGGATTATACTTGAATGTAACCTGATTCACTTTACACCGATTTGTATGGCTTTGCACCAATTTGCTGTAAATAAGGAATGATGCTACTGACTAACTTCATTATAAACTTAATGATCTTTTTTTGACAATTTTAAGCCTGTTAGCGTAAATTTGGGAAGTTTGGAAATATTCCTGTGTTTTAAGTACCAATTGAACTTATTTTTTACAGTGTTGACAAAACAATCGCTAGACATACCTAAAATGTTTTACATTTTAACATGCAAATTCAATCTATTTTAAAGTGGTTCTAAGTCCCTTAAATATTTTAATGAAGACTAATCAAATTGAGACTTGTAATGTTGCCATTTTATAATAAAGGAAACATCTGCGACTTTTAAATACCTCTATACCGCAACAATCTTCCCGAAATTATCTTATCTCTGCTATCAGGAAGAACAACGTCATACATAAAGCCAATCCTAGCAAGGCTGTCCTAAAGTAGATCCTTTTTTGTTTTTCGTGAAAACAGGTTGGTTTTCTCCGAGCCCCTGTAATTCATTTCTCTAAGTTGACAGTTACAAATTGGCTGCCAAAAAGCTTATAGGCATAGATTGCTGTCTAGAAATCTTCTTGTTGTAGGATATTTAGGGTAAGTTAGGTATTATGAGGAAGATTTTAAGTATATTTATGAAGATAATTCGTCAGGGGTTTTGGTGAAAATTTCGAAGCTTAAGATGTAAAATCTCTTCATTTTTCTAGAGTTTAATGGAAAAGACGTAAAGCCTCATAAATATCTTTACTCATATCTTATATCCAGAATAAAATAATTTACACCAAAACTACATTTTAAAATTATTTTGGGTATTTTCGTCACCAACAATTTTTTTAGCTCTATTACAATTTATCCCAAAACAGATACTTCTTACTATTGAGGCAGCGGGGTTGTCCGAATGGATTCCTTCCTTTTCCCATGGGTTGGTCTGAGTCATGGTTGGTAAAAATCTTACATCCCTGCTCATCCCCAAGTGGAAGGAGTCATTTGATGATTTCCAATCCAAAAAATGAGAAAAGATACCTCCTTCAAAATTCAATCGAAGTCCCTTTATAACTTTTAATATATTTTTTCGATAGCTGATAAAAACCTAAATGTCAAATAACGTTGACAGTCATATTTTTCACAAAAGTCGAAAACAAAAATCTGAGTGAACCATCGAAATTAATTTGAATGACATAATTCCGTTCTACATAAATATGCAAAAACCAAACTTATTTTGTTGTTGTTTTGTCATCTCTCCGTCCAATGTCACTTGGTCTTTTATTTCCATGTAAAAGGATGTCATGATGGGTCTTCGAATATTGGATTTCAAAGTACATTTTCCATGTTTCGACAATTCATTGGCCCGGAATAGAGGATATTGGGTTTCATGAAATGAACAGATACATCTGTAAAAAGATAAACAACGTATAGTTAACTTTATAACATTGTTCTGGCATTTCTGGTGATACTTTTAAAAATCTGTTGTAATTTCTTGTTGTCTGTGTAGTTATTTTAGACACAGATTTTTAGGAACTTATATCTTGAATGTATTAACGGAGCAAACAGTGTCATGTAATATCGCCTAGGTGTTCATTGAAAGAGACAGCTACCTACCTAAAGAAATTTTGTCGATTTCAGTCAAGCCTTTATGGCGTAAAGCGGTAACAAACATGCACACACATACTTTCGCAACTATATTATTAGTGTGATGAAAAAAACCAAAATTTTAAGGATTTTATTTTATTCCCATGCTTATTTTCGTTTATAAATGTAAATAGGTATAGGTATATGGTCTATGAACAAGTAGAGAAATACATGGCTTGAAACTTTTCACTCATTTTTGCAATGGTTTTCTTTAATCTGCTTTTCATTAACTTTCTTTTCAAGGAAACTAGTCTAGGAAAAGGACTAGGTAATCTTTTAAATCTTTTCACAAAACTGATAATACTTCTTTTTCGTATTAAAATAGTGCTAACTTTAGCATTACGTCTTTCGTCCTAGGCATTACACTTAATCTTAAACAAGATTAATTAAAATTTTACATCACTCACCAATGATAATTAGTCGTTGGCTGAAAACGGTGAACGAAAATGACGTAAGAAAACTGGTAAACCTGAAAATTTTCCATGAATTTCTATTGGATACTATAAAAATAAAACTACGTCTTAGTCTCATAGAGAGTTAAAAAAATCTGACACCATGTTGTATATCACACATAAGAAAAGAAGAAGAACCTCACTAAAGGACACCCATCCTTAAACAAACCCTGACAAGTTTAGCTGAAGATTTACAATCAAATCACTTTCACAACAAACGGTAGAATTTGCTTTTAGCTATAAGACCGCCATTGTACCTTAACATTGTTTGTATTAAGAATCACTGCTGCAATTCCATGGTGTACAATAAAGAATGTTCTATTCTATTCTATTTTACTAGCTGATGCCCGCGACTTCATCCACGTGGTGGGTAATTTTCCCCGTTTTTACCACATTTTCCGTTGTATCTTCGCTCCTATTAATCGCAGCGTGATGTTATATAGCCTATGGCCTTCCTCGATAAATGGTCGATTCAACACAAAAATAATTTTTCGATTCGAACCAGTAGTTCCTGAGATTAGCGCGCTCAAACAAACAAACTCTTCAGCTTTATATATTAGTATAGATATAGATTCTATTCTATTACTTTGTTTATAGTAATGAGTTCCAATATTATAACTGTATCAGTGTAAACATAGCTTAAGAATAGAGCATAGTTTCCGTGAACACGCCTCAATAGATCACATTACATTTAGTATTCCCTGTAGCGAGTAGTACATGGCGAACACAATATCTCCATATTTATGCATCGAACTGTACGGCCGTGTGCAATCGGTTGAGAACTTATGAGCTTTGACATTTTGGCTTTAGCAACGTACAACGTTGTATCGAATTTTGACAGAAGTCCCGCGGAGGAAGTTTTAGGTGTGAATACATTTTAGAGATCTGTATGGAAAGGGAAAAACGGTGCTTTATTACTGAGGATCCGCTGTTTGCCCGTTCGTCTGAAAGCAGGCAGTATAATCATTAACCGTGATAGCTAGACCGTTGAAATTTTTACTGACCAACAAATACTCTAAAGCACGGTTCATCAAAATCCATTCAGAAGTGTTTACGCGAAAAACTAATAGATCCATTCGCCCAGAAAAATTGTCAAAATTAAATTAGTTAAAAATTGACGGTAGATTTTAGCTGAAACGGGTCACTACGAAACGTGACTAAATAGTGTGTAAAAAATTAAATTATGTTCCAGTTTAAAGTTCAGGATCACTTTCTATGTACACGTAATTATTATCTGTTAATTGATTAACTGATAACTGTACTGATAGCCGATTAGTTAAGGTCACCAAACCTTCGATCTCCACCTAGAACAATCGTTTGTTGATCCACAATTGTTTGTCCTGAGTCTGGTTATCTTTGTGCATGTGACCTGAGTCTTTATAAAACTCCCAGCGATACATTTCCAGGTTCCAGGGTTAAATTTCTTAGCGAAGGAATCGTTTTATAAAAAGAAAAAAAAGAAGTACCTCATAAATCTATACTAATATATAAAGCTGAAGAGTTTGTTTGTTTGTTTGAACGCGCTAATCTCAGGAACTACTGGTCCAAATTGAAAAATTAATTTTGTGTTGAATAGACCATTCATCGAGGAAGGCTTTAGGCTATAAATCATCACGCTGCGACTAATAGGAGCGAAGATACAATGGAAAATGTGAAAAAAACAGGGCAGGTACGAAGTCGCGGGCAACAGCTAGTTAATTACTATTTCTTAAATGAATAATAATATGTACATTTTGCGACCCCAACTCAAAACTTTCCTCCATGTAATCCTAAATGTTACATTTCACATCCAATGAGACTTCTGAACCCTACATTCATAACAACATCCTTTGTCAAACGTACCAAAAAAACACGTGATTTTTGTATCTCTGACATATTCTCGAATTCGCATTACAGAAACATTCCTGTACGCAGGATGTAGGATTGAATGGAAACGAGGCGAAAAGCTATCGGGTTTATGCGCTCAATGAGAATTTTTTATACTTATATTAAGAGTTAGGGGTTTTTTAATAGGAATAATATATTATTTATAGAGTAGAATGGAAATGCAATTTTTTTTAATGAAATTAAATGCTCTCTTAGGTGATGCTAGTTTTCGATTTCAATTTTATTGTCTTGACGCCTTTGCGGTTATTTGCATAGATTTTTATGCATGCGGTGCAGGTTCAACCTCACTGCAGGCGAAGTACCAATGTGAATTTTCCAAAGGATGTGTTATTGTATCTTTTATCTTAATTATTCTTTTACCACTGATAAACGGTTAATGAAAACATCGTCAGGAAATCTGGATTCAAATTATTGGAATCTGAAATCGCCAACTCGCAGTGAGCTAGCGTGGTGATCAATGCTCAAACCTTCGCTATATGGGAAGAGACCTGTGCCCAGTTAGAGGACGTATCTATATACGTCCTATGCCTAAGCCTAAGCCTATGCTGGTATTTATAATATGGGCAAACGACATAAAAAATTGATGGAATGGATGAGATGTTTGGAGCAAAATCCGAAGAAGTTGATCTAAACAAGGGAAGGGTTTTTTTCGTATTGACTTACAAATTATCCTTGTTATTACTATTAAGTACTAGTTGTAATTAAATCGGTCAAAAGACGAAATAATTACCTACGTCTAATAGGTAATTAGATATTACCAATTTAGTATGTTTTGGACAACTGTAATTAATAATAATCGATTAACTATTTATAAATACTTAATTAAATGATATAATATTTATATATTTATTTTGTCCTTGTTACAGGTAAGTCATCAAGGATACTTCTATCTTTAATGATTTTAACATGAACGAAACTGGTGAGTTATAAGCATAATAATAAAAAAGGTTCTGGTGACACTAAGGGTTCCGTACAAACAAGCTGAAAAAAAAGAAATTGTATAAAACCATTTTTAGGGCCGTACTTCAATATCCCGTACGGTGAAACAAGATTATACCATGTGTAAAAATTTCAACCGCTAGACAGATGGACAAACGGCCATACAAACAAACAGACATTCCGACGGACAGACGTCAAGCTGGACAAACAGCAGACCGTTAATAATAAGGCTCCATTTTACCCTTTGGGTTCGGAACCCTAATAACTAGCATTAAACTTACATAACTACAACTTTTTCAAGTACTTACTGAAAAAAAAACTGCAACAACAAAAAACTTTAGCATTCATTAAAACCGTCGCCAAACAAAACTCTAAGAGCAGATGTTTTTATGCAAAGCCATATTAATAAAACAGAGTGAATTGCAGATGTGGTACGGTGAAGAAGCGTTATGGAATAAGCAATGAATCATTACGGTAACTCGTAAAACAAAACAAACGTGAATCTACCGGGAGACAACAAAAGGCATGCCAATAAATAAGGCGGTGTGTTACACCGAAGCGAATGTTCAACATCATTATTAATAGTAAACTTCAGCTCTTGTGAGTGCCGTTTCTTTCATATTTTTGTTGCATTCTAGTGTTTGGGCTTTCTGGAAAGACTGTCAGCCATCCACTGTGTCACTGTGCCACGATGTCAGCTATCCATCCACTGTTTGACATAAGCTTCTTCAACTGCATCCACCTCTTGCCAGCCATCTTGTGCAGATCATAACTTCATCATGCTGGCTTCAGTATGTTTTCCTAGACGCGGTCTCCACTCTCAAACTCGTTTAACCCAACGGATATTGGTGCTGCGGCTCATATGGCCAGAACATTGCCACTTCAGCTTGCAAATCTTGCTAAGACGAAAAGTTTTTATCGAACGCTAAATGCCCGAAAAAAAGTGATTTAAAATACTTTTACTAACATTTCCACGTTCAGACAAAAACAAACCATGCTCGGAGAGAGGCGAGCGCTATTAAACTTCATAAGCCCATTGCAAGCAAAAAAGTGTGTCCCATATTAGATAGCTACGCATCGGTGTAACACACACCTACTCACAATCGTTGACGCGGAGTAAAGCCCACTCCACACGGCCGGTGTCACGGCCAGATTATTTATTGCCATTATTTATCTACGGGAGCCGACTCAAATGTCGGAATTGAGTGCTGCTGGTGTGTACCACGCCTAACTTCGTATAGCCTCTGCTTTAGTGGGATTTGTAGGAAAAGTTTTTTTCTAGTTACCGATGTGATTTCAGCTTTCCATTGTTCGGTAAAGCGACATCTAGTGTCGGAATCAATAATTTATTTGTTTACCTTTATAGTAACGGCTTTTTCACGTAGATTCTCGGAAGCTCTCGCCAAGGTTTCTTTAGGATAATAAATATTTAAACATATTCTTTATTTCTACTTCACACAAAACTTAGTTTATGATAGCGAGTGTTATGATCCTTTTTTTTCTTAACTTCCAAGACAGTTAAGTCCTTACAATCTTGAGGTTTTAACCGAACCAGTACTGAGGAAAGGAATCCAAATTTTCCTTTTTTCTTGCTCAAATTAGTGTCTAACGAACTGACGTCGCCCATAACGGTCCTTACCAAGAAGAAGTTTACCAAAGGTTTTCCATCACGTAACAAGTCCTTACTTTAAATGGCCGAATCATCCCGGTGTTAAATACCTATCTTAGTTATGTATTCACCTTATCTTAGTCATATCATGAACCGAAATTGTGTATGTTTTTACTCTCTCATCTATACGTTAGTTACTAACTCTCTCAAAAACCACTAAAATTCAGGCGAAACAGTACACGTTAATAACCTGAATGGACACATAGGATAGTTTTTATCCCGATTGTGTGTTTCCGTGGCATCATTTCCGCGGGCTACAGCTACTACGAGTATTTATATGTGTCCCTCATCATATACATGTATGTTTGCCTCATGACACCGACATGGGTGCAGTGCAATCGTTCAGTATAATTGAAGTTTGCGGTCTAGCGGCTAAATGCAGCGAGCGATCAGCCCGTAGGTTATCTGCCTGTAATTTGAACCGTCTGATCTATCATCACGCTTGTAAACGTCTAGGGGGTAGGCAGGATTATTGATTTTGGCGTTCATGTTTACTTTGCGAGGTCATAAATAATGAAACAGAGTTTTATCTATACTAATCTATACTTCTATACAAAGCTGAAGAGTTTGTTTGTTTGATTCTTTGTTTGTTTGAACGCGCTAATCTTAGGAACTACTGTGTCAAATTGAAAAAATATTTTTGTGTTCAATAGATCATTCATTGAGGAAGGTTTTAGGCTATAAACCATCACGCTGCCACTAATAGGAGCGATAAGATACAATGTGGAAAAAACAGGGTAGAAATAAATCATAACTTATATCTTCTAACCACGCGGACAAAGTCGCGGGCAACAGCCAGTTTTTAATAATTGTCTTTGAATAAGCATTCATGTTATCTTATAAACTACTCTTTATAATAATTTATTCCAAGCGACTTCTTACACAAGTAGCTACAAAATAGACATTAATACTAATGTGTTTCGTTACAATGAGGTAACGTGTATTTTTCCTTTCTTCTCTTGCATTCTCCCTTGCCTATCTTTTTATGACAACTGCTTCTAAATCTTCAACCAATATTATTATTATTCTAAAATTTCATCGGTACTTGCATGCGTTATGATCAAACCTGCACCTTGTGAATAAAAATCAACTCAATGTTTACTTCAAAAACTGGTTTCACCTATGTGAGCTTATATGCCTTGATTAACACATTTTGCAGTTCCATTCTATTCGAATGTTTGAGTTTCATAAATAGTGGAGTTATTAACTGGTCACTCCCAGACTCGTGTTAAGTTGGTTTTGAAAGCTTGTCGCTTTTAACTTGCTTGTTAGTATTAATTTTCGGTCTGAAGTAGCCAGTGTTGCTTTAGACATTGTTTTTTTTCTGAGAAAATCACTTAGTGGTTGAATTTTTGTGGTGTGAATATGAAACGTCCTGTCGGTGTAATATGTTATGCTTTTGTAATTAGAACTATTTTAGAAAGTAGCGGTTTCTTATTAAGACACATATGAAACTAGGAGCTTAGGACAAAATTATGTGTGTCTTAAACTTAATTAAGGGCCGATTTGACAGCTTTTGTATAGAAAATGTGTCAAACGGTCATATTTATTCCTCAGATAAAAGTTAACTGGTGATTGAAAAATCAGCCCTAAAAGAAATAAATTGTTTTTAAGAACAATTTGATTATGACGCATAAAGAACGTTCCATCAACTCCCTAACGCATTTCAAACTTCCAAAAGTTTTTATACAGATAACCAACCTCCTTACTGTAAACATTACTTGCAAATAAACCTCTATGCTATTAATAGAATAATTCAGTATTCTCCAACTAAGGACCTTTGGAAGCCTGCCACCAATAGTAAAATTAAAACCGTAGGCAGTGTGGAAGAGAGATACGGCTACTACGCTGCTACGTAATATAGTGCTGTCTCGTTTCAAGACCTGCATGTATGCTACTTGAAGAGGCGATGGTAGGTCCTTTGCAATCTAGAACGGCCAGTTATTAGAAGGCCGAGTCTTTGATGTGGTGACTGTGGAATGAAATTATAGCTCTAAGTACTAACATTTAACGGTATTAGAATGAAGGATAGTTTGATCATATTTGAATGAGAAACGCATTCCATAGTATTATACTAGTACTAGTAATAGGAAAATGAAGATATCGATTGAATTTTTGTAAAATACCCTTTATTTTAGTTTTGGAATCCAAAGCGTAAAAATAGAATCCTGTTGCTAAGGCTCCGCTGTTTTTTCGTCCATCTGTTACCAGGTTGAACAGCATGAACTATAAAAGTAAAACAGATTATGATTTTTGTTCAATTTTGCTGGACAACAACTAATGTAAAAATTGAAAAAAAAAAAAAAAAAAAATAAATGCGGACAACATCACATACATTGTTCTGAACCCAAAGTAAGTTGCTGAAGCACTTGTGTTATGGGATTCAGATACAACGAAGGTACCACAAACACCCAGACCCGAGACAATGTAGAAATGTTAATTTTTACATTGACCCGACCGGGGATCGAACCCGGGACCTCAGAGCTAGCGACACCTTGAAACCGGTGCGTACGCCACTCGACCACGGAGGTCGTCGAAATCTAGGATAAACAACGATTGGTAGGTGCGAGCATATTTTTGATAGGATCTTTTTGCTTTATTTACTTTAGCTTATTCTTACGGACCCTCTCACTTAAGCGGTTTAATTTGTTTCAATTTGCATCTTTTGATAAAATACATTTCAACTATTACCAACTTACAACTTACTAGGTATATCTTACACCTTTCCAGGCACAAAAAATAAAACTTACAACCAAGATACACTCAACGCCAACATATTACAAAACTTCATGAACATTTATAACAAATCCCTATTAACACGTCAACGTATTAAAACTCAGTTCTATCTCAAGATCACACGTCGATTCACAAACTTATTTACCAACAAATTCCCACTATCGTTAACGGAAGGGAAAGCAAAACCAATTTGAAACTCGCTTACCGGAGGCGTTAGATCGAATCTGTTCGACTGATTAGTTGCAAATACCTTTGCTACCAATTAAAGTCGTTAGCCTGATCTAGATTACATTTAGGGTCAGGACTAGCATGTATGCAGGATTGCACAGTTTTTTTTCTGGGACACGCCATCCATCTTTACTCCGTGGGTTGAGGTTACCAAGCCAAACCGTCTGTGCGCGTCGTGTCGTGGGTTTGATCCCCGCGGAGGACAAGTATGACAAGCATTTGTGTGTTCCACGCATGCTTGTCTTGAGTCTGAATTTGTATGTTTGTGAAACACCTCGCGACACAAGGAATTCAATTCCTTACTGTGGAAGTCTTTTTTTTTAAACAAAGAAAAAAAAATGAAAAACCAGAAGTGTCAGTTCATTTTAATACTGGCAGTTCATCCAAATAAAATTTTCAAAGAAACCTATTTTTAAACGGCAAAAAAACATTCATTTTACAAGTGCACCAACATTTCTGACCTAAAATGTACAACCTATTTACAACAAAGTGATTCTAATCAACGCTTTTACTACCAACCCTGAATATCAGTGGCATATTGATGACGTCACCGTTGCCTAGCAACGCCCAAACTAGGCACCAATTCATGTAAATTAGGTAGTTAGTGACGTAACGTAATGGCTAACAGCTTCCCTTTGGCCCCTCTTGAATTAAGTGTGAAGATAATTGGTTTGTTTACTGTACCGTTACTTTAAGAGACTATTGGCGTTGTGTATTTTCCTTGTATCGAGATTAAATTTTGGAATTGAATGGTACTGTTCAAATGTTAAACTGAGAAACGTAAAATTTTTATTCACATTGTCCAAAATGCGTTACCTGGTAGTTTTTGCTGCTTTAATATATTATTTATTATGTAAAAACCTTATTTATCCTACTAATATTATAAACGCCAAAGTTTTATGAATGGATGTTTATTCTTCTTTCAAGCAAAAACCTCTTAACGTGTTTAGACGCAACTTGGTACACATATAGTTAGCCTTATCTTAGGCCACAGCTGGTACTAAATATTTAGATTACTTCTGCCTTTAAGAGCCCTAAGAATGGTATTGGAGATCAAACCAATGTTCAGATTGAGCATATGAAATTGGTAGACGGATAATTGATGGTCAATCTTTTTCTGAGCGTTCTGATTGCGAAGCCAAATCAGTAATTCCTTAAATAATTATATAAGGTCTAATTTCATTTTTAGTTTCAGTTTTCCTTCGAAAGAAAGTGTAACAGTATCCTCAAATGAATCAATCAATAAATTCAGCCTATCAAAGTCTACTGCAAGACATACTTAATTGTTGCAAATAATTGGTTTTCTAAAATCATACCGAACAAAAAAGTAAAAAACAATCAAAATAAGCTTGTTGTAATAACTTTCTAGAAAATATTTCTCCAATCAACTGTTGTTTACTTACTAGAACTGCTCAGACTTTGAAGTTGAACCACAAAATAATATTAAGTTCATACACAAACGGAAAGTTGGTGTGTTTCAGTTATTTTGTGTTTCTAATATTGTTGAACCTTGTTGGTGTTTCAATTCGATTGTTTTTCAGTATTATTTTAAAACACATAAGTTTAAATTAAAGAATCAATTTGAATTCTGGTTTCGTATTGATATTAGGGTGTGAACGTTACAAAACTTCCGAAAGGCAATTTTGATAGCAGGTCAAGGTTTCACTCTGTGTCTCTAATCTACGCTACTTTTTATCGTGAAATCAGATATATACGTATTTTTCATTTTTGCAATGATATCCTCAAGTTATCCTTTTCAAGGCAAATTGTATTTAAACCAACACTATTATGAACTCGGCGGACTTTGCAAATTATATAAAAAATCTATATTTATCACTTTTATTTCAGGCCTCGACAGAAGAAAAAGACTTGCAGACTCCAGGGTAGTCATAACCCAACATTTTACTGAAAGAACCGTCACTTCAGGGGGCGATGTAAGTAAATCTGACCACTCATCATCATTATTATTCCTTATTCTATGGCTGATATAGGCCTCTCTCAAGGCACGCCACTGAGCTCCATCTTCAACTTTTCTTTTCTAATTTCTGCCCTTTTCTTGGTCATCTTTGAAGTATTGCCTTATGAATCTGAACACTTTGAGACGTACTTAAATGACTATCTGTCTTTACTTTCCACCTGAATTAGACAGTGATGGAATGAGATTATTTATCAATAAACTTTATTTCTTACCTGAACTTGACTTTTCTATCTTCAAACGACTTAAAAAAGTAGGTTCTCAATTTCTCTGTATTTGTATTTATACTTACAATCTTATAACCGATTTTATTGATTCTTTTAATTTAGCTTGAAATACCCATATTTGCACTCATAAAAAATCATCAAGTTTAGAACAGAAGTTTTTATTTGAAGTCTTATGTTTGTTTTTGTTGTTAAAAATATTATTAACTTTCAGATCAGCATGCAGTGTGCTGCCTCTGGCGACAGGCCACCGCAGTTTGTATGGGAGCGTGATGGTATCGTTGTGTCCAGTACTACTGATCCAAGGTAATCCTGAAGTAAGGGTTAAGTATGTCGGTCACTTGAGACGTAAGCAGCGGTGATCGAATAAGTATTATAAGTCACCGATGAGTGACTAACAAATAAAAAATTCTGTTTCTCAGCATTTAATGTGCCGAACTATAATTTCACTTAATAATTTTAGAAAACAACAACAGTCATGATGATGGAAATATAAAACATTTACGATCACAAACAACTTTACACGAAATTACGAACTAGCCAAAAACGATAAAATTTTCATGACAAATAAGCATCAATTACCAACTTACTGACCAAGCACGACCTACATCAAACTTTTAACTGACTACACTAGCAATCTGACTTGACTGAATATGATTACGTATATTATAGAGCGACACTGCAATCCAAAGGCATCGTACTGGAATAATTACTTGCCATATGGAGTAACCACGATACATGCGCAGCTAATTTGTTTGAGTGTTGTTTCATTTTTGATAGAGATACAGAGGATTTCGAATGATGGAGGTTTCATAGAGCAAAATTATTTGTTTTCCGTTCTTAACTTGGTGAATACGCAAGCTCAGATTCAGCTTTCACGACTAAAAAGATGAACCCATTGTATTGAAATGATTCGGAGCAAGAAATAATTCTACATTGTTTTTCATGACCTTTGGTATATATGTATAATTATTACATCAATTATTTGGTAATAGTTTACTTACACGCATGTATTGGGAACTCTCATGTAGTTTCGAACCCAACTTGATCTTGGAAACAGGACTGTCGCGACGACAAAAGTCGTCCTTAAAATAAACTTATCCTATATCTTCTAAAATGACAATGAAATTATTTTAAGTTTTTAAATCGCAACATTTTAATAATATTTATGCAACCAAGATTTTCGTAACTACTTGACTGTTCTTTAATGTCCCCAATTCTAAACTTGACCTCTTAAAATAATTCCAGATACGCTCTCGGTCAGTTGATGACGTCAGACAATTCGGTAGTGACACAGCTAAACATCACTAGAGTCAGGGTTGAAGATGGAGGTCTATATACGTGCACAGCAAGAGAAGGAGACCATGTAGCTTCTCATGAGAATCGGCTGGATGTTTATGGTAAGTAAATTACTGATATTCTTTTTGCTTTTTGGGTCTTTCATTTCTTGATGTCCGGATCAGACTTTGGTGATCGCAATTTTGAAACAAAATTGTGTGACAGTTTTGACCGTATCTTCGGAACATATTTCTCTACAATTTCAGGCATTAGAAGATTTTAAACACTCTAGACTTGGTAATATCTTGAGATTGAACTTGTTCACAGTCTACTTTTTGTGAGGGCTCAATATTTGCATGTACTTTTACAGGGCCACCATACATCCGATCACTGCCACCCATCAAAGTCCAAAGTGGAGAATCTGTGAATTTGAGATGTCCATTCTATGGATATCCTATCAGGTACTTACACTCTTCTCATTTCCATACTAATTAATTAATTATCCACTCTTGTAATTCAACTATAAGATATTAATGCTCTTTAATATCTGTTTCACTCTCTTGTCTTAGCCAAATAAGAAACACGATAGACAAGGTGTCAATTTTGATCAGTGATTTCGCTCATCGGGTCACTTAATAGACAACAATGTCAAGCAATCAACCGGAATTGGACAAGAAAAACCCCAGTATTGATTTTTCACTGATTTAACACTTTCTTTTTCAGTAAAATCGATTGGGAATACAAAGGCAAACTTTTAACATCCAACGCTATTTTCCAAACACGCTACAAAAGATCCCATTCAAAACGGAAAACAAGACGAAATGCTCCAAGCGTCAACATCAATGGGATTCTATCTATACCTGAGATATCTAAGGAGTCCAATGGAGCTATATACACCTGTATAGTAACCAGCCCATCAGGAGAAATGGCTAGAAGAGCCTTTGAGATACAGGTCATAGAAGCACCTGTTCTAGATGATCTGTTATTAGGAACGAATTTGCAAGAAGGTCAAATTGTAAATATTTATTGTAATGTACGTACCGGGGATTTGCCGATCCATTTTGAGTGGCTGAAGGATGGGAAAAGGATTCCTAGTGCTTTGAAGGTAATGTGTGATGTGCTTTTTCTGGGTCTGTGGCGAAAAAGGCTTTAATATATTAATTTATAGAGATTTTGTTAGATTCGTCCAAAGATTATTTGCACAAACAGCCGATTGGTTGAGGTTACCACGCCTAAAAACCACTGCGCGCGACGTGTCACTGGTTTGAATCCCGCGTTGGACGAGCGTTTGTGTGATCCATAAATGCTTATTCTGAGTCTAGGTGGCCTCGTGTATGTGACTTGAATGTGTGTGGACACAGGAATTAAATTCCTTAGCATGAGGCGTTATTCCAAGAACAAAATTTGATTGAGAATTCACTTAATACAGTTAACAGCACAATACAATAATCTGTAACTTGTCTTTCTATTACAGGTAGTGGAAAGAAATTCCGAGCTATTCAGTGCTCTAGTAATAAAGAAGGTGTCTTTGGAGCATTGCGGGACGTACACCTGCGTTGCATCGAATCACGTAGCGAAAGTTAATCGGTCGACTGAGTTGTATATAAAAGGTAAGTTTGTTACAAAATTAATGTTAAAGAAGAAGGCAAGGTAGTGGTAGGGGTACTGCGCTCAAAATTAGATTGTTGGTTATAATTTTGATTGCTCCATTATTTTCCCTTACTTTTTTGTATCAACTTGAACTTATGCGAATTTCTTAAACAATATTGGTGATTTTAATTGATCAGCTATATTTTGTTGTTCATAATCACTGTAAGCTAATTAGGTACTTGATAATTTAAAAGGTTTGTTGAAATTACTTCAATTCTGATGTCCTATCAAAATTGTATTTGATTTATTTAAAAATTTTACAAAAATGTTTTATTGTATTTTCAGTGGCGCCAAAGTGGCTTGAAGAACCAACAAACTCCTCACTTCTTCTGGGGAGGAAAGGGGCAGTGTCTTGTAGCGCCAGTGGATACCCACAGCCACAAGTGCACTGGATGAAAAAGGATGGTAAGTCATTGTCCAACAGAGGTGACGAAATTGTCCAAAATATTGTTGTAAAAATATCTTTCCACATTTGAAAGTATCACTTCAGTCTGACGGCATGGATAGCCGAGTGGAAAAGGGCATTAGGCGAAACCCCCTCTGAACAAACGGTTGTGTTTTCCCGCGAAGGACAAGCAATTATCAGTTTCATGAATGGTGCCTTTTAGTGATGTGACTTGAGTATTTATTAAATCCTCGTTGGATGAAATTGATTACTGCACGAACATTTATTTTTAGAGAATACAAAATAGATAAGCGTCATTGAAAGCCTTTAATTAAAATTATTTTTTCCAGCTCTCCTAGGTACATGGCAACCAGTTCTGGAGCTTGCTGGTGGTGGTATCCTCAGTCTTCCTAATGGGACCCTGATTATTGAGGAGGTGTCGCTAGCAGACGAGGGATTGTATTCCTGTAATGTTGAGAATGGTGTTGGGCAGCCATTGAGCAAGACTGTCTGGATGAGTGTTAATAGTAAGTATCCAGGAAGTTTCAGGTGAATAGGAAAATTATGGCAAAAAAATACTCAATATCAATATAATATAATAATCAAATCAATAAATAATAATCATATAATTTGAAAACCCTAGCAGATATTCCGATTGATTGACCTGCTCAGATCTTTCTAAATAAAAAATATCAAATTAAAAAATTAAACTATTTTTCAAAAAAAAGACTCATCCCATTTTGAGTAAAATTAAATGCCACAACGCCATCTATGTAATATCGAAATAAGCAAAACTTGTATCTACTAGAAAACTGATAAACAAAAAAAAACAGTATCCTGTTGAATCTTTTAAATGCAAAGCTGACCAACAAAGCTTAGAAGAAAGGTAACAATGAATTTCTTTATTTTCCCAGAGCCCGTCCATTTTGAATCATCATCAACAAACGTGACGTCACAACTTGGCCACCCCTTCACATTAGAATGTAAACCTTTAGGAGATGAACCAATCAGAGTGACGTGGACCCATGATGGTAATACACTGGAGTTTGTTAATCAAAGGTATGTTTTATTTTACTAATAATATTTTTTAAACAAAATTAAACAAGATAGAAGTCGGCAAAGGATATTTAAATAGTCAATGTCAAAAACCGAAAGTAAAAAGTATGTAAATACATTTTTCGGTCCAAGTTTTCTCAAGTACAAAATTTTTGTCAGTTGTGTCGTACAATTTTTGAAGTGGCAATTGGAAACTTGGTAATACAACTTCTAATCTCACAGCTGCAAGTTTGTTTAATATTTTTTGCCCAAAGTGGCCTTTATAAACATTTATGTTTCAGAGCAAAAGTATCAGAAACAAAGACCGCTCTTGGTGTGATCAGTACGATAAACCTTCAGTATTCGGAGACAGCAGACGCTGGACTGTACCAGTGCAGAGCAAGTAATCCTTATGGAACTGCTAGTTTTAATGTGCATCTAACTATATTAGGTAAGTCCTACATCACCATCTATTTTGTCATAATTTATACTTTACAAAAAAATAACTCCATTTTATAATCAGTTTACAAGTCATTAAAATGCCATTAACAAACGGTGAAAAAAAACATCGCGAGACAAACTGGATTTCAAATATTCTAATCTGGCATCGTCAATCCGTAAGCGTTAATCACAAGCTAGCATGATTATCGATGCTGAGTGTTTCCATATATGGAAAGAGGCCTGTGCCCGGCAATAGGACGAATATAGGCTGGTATTATTTTAGTATATCATCTAAATGTACTGCACGGATAGCCGTGTGGTTGAGGTCACCAATCTAAACGCACTGAGCGCCACGCGTCGCTGGTTTGACTCAGTGTACAGAACAAGCGTTTATGTGTGCATCTTTGAGTATGTGTCTTGATAATTGTGAAATCCTCTTCAACACAAGGATTAAATTCCTTGCGAAAGTCGTTTTTCTTTTAATATACTTGTATATTCCTGTTGTCAGAGCCCCCCACGCCGCCGTCGGACGTCCGCGTGGAGTCGGTGCGCGCGCGCGGCGCCGTGCTGTCGTGGCGCGACACGCTGCGGGCGCACGCGCGCCACTACAGCCTGCAGTACTCGCACACGCACTACAGCGACGCCATCTGGGAACATGCTACTACTATTAATGTTACGAGGTATGAGTGAAGGTGGTTTTATTATCCGATCCCTTATGACATTTTCAACCGAATAAAAAAAAGGATTTCTACCTCAGAACTTTGCACTGTATGAACCGATCTTGTAGTGCTTTTTTAATTAGCGTGAAACGTCTAGCATCTAGTCTCAAAAAATATTAGCAAGTTTGAATTAATAGTTTATTAATAATTTTTGAGCACTCACTTCATACTCTGTTGTGATTTCAGAAATGTTTAGAATTTTGATTGCTCGGACATATGTACTT
Source organism: Trichoplusia ni (assembly GCF_003590095.1). Taxonomy (NCBI): domain Eukaryota; kingdom Metazoa; phylum Arthropoda; class Insecta; order Lepidoptera; family Noctuidae; genus Trichoplusia; species Trichoplusia ni. The sequence goes on along the minus strand of NC_039489.1, from coordinate 5,284,393 downwards.
TTACAAAGAAAGTACATAAGTTAGGAATCTATTATATGGGGTCCTTATTAAATAATGTCCTTTTTCGGCAACTGTACTCTTCAACACAATACCCGTCTAATTATTATGATGGATTCACAATAATAAAAAAAAATATTACACTTGTAAATGAACAATGTTTCAGGAAAGAACAGGACCTCCGTCAAACGATGGAGCTTCAAAACCTCCGCCCAGCAACGCCTTACGCCGTGCGGGTCGCTACTGGGAACGAGGTCGGAGTGTCCATGTACACCGCACCAATACATTTCACTACCCCTGAAGAAGGTTCGTTATTTTACCCACATCTCGATTCATTATGACGACTCCGCCGTGTCAGCTCATTATTCAGGACTCCGTTTGGGTCCGAAACTAATAGTTGCATTTGATTGAAGGAGATTTATTTGCTGGATAAATCTCCTTCAATCAAATGGCTGGCTTTAAATATTTTACTTGAGATGAGTTAAGATAAGTCCATTCGGAATAATGATAGTTACGGAAAGAAGCTGAAGTTGAAAAGTAAATTCGAAATCTGTCTATGAAAGTTGTAAAAAGTTAATTTCAAATCAGTTGTTTCTGAAACATAGCATGTCCAGTTATTACTTGAAATAGAGGTAGAGTAGTAAGTCAAGTTATTCAAATTAATCCAAGAAGACAGGATGTTAAGATCAAAAAGGAACTTACGGCATTTCTGTTGATTCAACAAGTTGTGCTAAGCGAAAATCTTTAACTTAACAATGAATTGTTATATCAATAAGAGTGCAATTTCTTTGGCATTTTTTTCCTAAAGTCTTCCATTTTTTGCCAGCTCCATCATCAGCTCCGGTGAATTTACAAGTGGAACAGACGGAGAACCCTGGAGAACTGTACGTGTCGTGGTCGGCGCCGTTGAAGGAGACTCATAACGGAGTTATCGTTGGATATCATGTTAAAGCTGTGCCTCAGAGTATAGGTTCAGGTAAATTTTACAAAGATTTTAATGTATTAGTATCCTTTATACATTTAGTATCTTTGGTTTAAATAATATTTGTTCTAACCTAACCTAAAAATATACCCCATTATTTTTGTTATGCTAAAATCCTAATCATGTCAACGATTTTGAATTCAACAGATTTTGTTTTATTCTAGTCCCCATCCCATTAATTACATGTACAACTAAAGATCATTTCATTTCAGGTTATTTATACATTTCAAATTTGATGGATTTATTATTCAAAACACAGGTTTCTTGTGTGGGAATAAATATTCCTTTGAAACAAAACAACAAAATCCGAATGGACGTGTTTTTAATACTTACCCTTACTTTTACAGTTTCGGATGAGGCTGACACTAGAACTGTGAAAGTGTCTCAAATGTCTGGAAAACAAGAAACCCTACTTAGCGGACTGATGAAGAATACCAGGTAATTGATGTTAGCTCTTGTGAAACTATCAGTTATATAGGCATTATACAATGATTGTCGCTGATATTCAAAACTAGTTTTTAAACTGGCGTACTTTTTTCAATTCAGTTTATCAAGGTCTACTGCTGGATATAGGCCTTCCCCAAGGTGTATCACTACGCCTGGATTTCGGTAGAATGGATGTGATAATGGGTCATTAATGTCTTAATCTTTTTTCAGGTATGCTGTTTCTGTGTCAGCCTTCACGAATGCTGGGTCCGGACCATTCTCTCTACCTGTATTTCAAGATACAAGAGAGGGAGGTAAGATAATGATTATGTCTGAAAACCTTAGCTGAATATTTTATCAATTTTTTTAAACGACTTGAAACGGCCTCGCAGACATTAAAGTCACAGACAAAAATACACCCCGACTTAGGACAAGCATGTTTTACACAAATGCTGGTCAAAAGCAAATGCGGGGATTGAAACCGCGATAATAGCTTTGGCGTGGTGACCTTTATCACTCGAATATCCGTGCAGTCGAATTGATTAATGAAGTTTACAAGAACGGTCAATTTCAAATAAGAAGTATTTAGCTGATTATGTAAAAATGGTCTGAAATACAAATTATTTTGATGGAATTGACGGGAAAAACAGCACTTAATGATTTTTTTTTAAACATTTTGAGTAACTAAAATCTAATTACCTCGAAGCTTAAATTGATGTGGCTTTTGTCAGAAAGTTTTTTTTTTAATTTATTTCTCTAACTAATTACCTATTTACCTTTACCTACCAATATTTTATTTCAGCTCCAGAACAAGCTCCATCATCAGTGGAGTGTACCGCAGTGTCCTCCACATCATTGAGGATCGGATGGCAGCCGATAGGTCTTCCTGGACAAGGAAACTCTTTAGTAGGATATACCGTGTTATATGCTACGGACGGTGAGTATTAAACAGAAAACACAGATGGTTAAAAAAATGGACCACCCTCACTTTTAAGGGCGATGATAGGTTGGTTCTCTGGATTGCAACAGGTTGAGAGAAAAATGAAAATGTACATCCATGATAGAAAAAGTGTTTACATAACTCATAAAACATCTTTAGAATTTAACGTTAAATTAAAATCCTTCGTATTCAGAATACTAATCGTGAGATACGGTTCATAAAATAAAACAATAAGAATTCGTCTTCACTTTTAATTCATAACTGATTTTATAACTTTTAATTCAAACTGATCGATCAACTGATCGATCGAATCAATTTGCCAAACTGATAGTCTTCTAATATTGTTATTTATACCGTCTTCCACTATCCCGCTTTTCATGCACACAAAGCACCATCTCTTTCTTCCGTTTTTTTTTAATTTCCAATACTACTTTTATTTCCAGAAGCGGCCTGGCAGAATCAAACGTCGTTGCATACAGAGCTCTATCTTCAAGGCCTGCTAAAGTACACAAACTACACTTTGAAGGTGGCTGGATTCTCAAACTACGGAGCTGGACCATATTCTTATCCAATCGTCTGCGCTACATTACAAGATGGTAATACTTTCTGTGATTTTTTTGTCATTTAATATGCACTGGCGCACTGCTGAGATAAAGAAATCTACTCTAAGTGGTGCCATAAATTCAATTAGTCTGCCATAATCCACGTTGCGTTATACTAACAAACATTCATTTTTCTGATGGTCTATAGATATATCTGTGAGTCTATGCCGCAGTCCACAGATGATAGTGTATACATTCATTCTGGTCTCCTTTCAATTGAATGGGTTAAATTATTATAATACTCAACGCATTCAAAATTTTAATATCGAATTATTAACTTACTTTTAGTCATCTTTTGCAACATGCAACAGAAAACAAGAAGTCATTTTTTTTTCATGAATAACAAATATTTGTATTATTCCCTAAATACGGTTTAATTTTTCTCCAGTGCCGGGACCGCCAGCAGACATCAAAGTTCTAGTCCTATCTTCGTCATCACTGCTCATTAGTTGGAAGAAACCCACCCATCCGAATGGGGAACTGCTCTACTATACTGTCTATGTAAAGCCAACTTCAAGGTCAGTTTTATTGAAAACTTTTTACAAGATTCTGTAATAGTTCTAAGTGAAGTTGTTTTAAAATCGTCCTCGGAAATTACTAGTTATTTGTTTTTAATACAACGGTAAAAATCACGAAAAACGTTTACCTTAATACATCATCATCCTAGCCTTACTCCAACTATCGGAGACTTTTAAGGTTGCAATATCACATCGTTGTCGCAAGCACTGGCTTTTGACATTTTATAATATTTTAAAGTAGCTCGTTTTTAAATTACTGACCAACAACACTTGAAATAAAATAGTTATTAATATAATAAGTTAGCCATAACAAATGCAGTACAGCCTACGAATTTACCACAGCAATGGTCCGCCACAGACATTCCGCGTAGAAGCGGAAGGTCGGTGTAGTGCCGAGGTGAAGGAGCTGACGGCGGGGCGCACGTACGAGGCCTGGGTGGCCGCCAGCACCGCCGCCGGCCAGGGCGCCGCCTCTGCCAGGGCCGCGCACACGCCTACACACAGAGGTAGGGGGAGCTTTGGGTAGCTGATTGGGGATTTCATCTATGGCATGGTCTCTAGGGAGGCATCGCTGATCGGACTACATTACACTTGTATTATCGTCCTTCATGTCTTTTTCTAACTATTTTGGGTCGGATTCCAGTCCAAACGGATGCTGTTAAGTTCCACTGTTTTAAAAGCAGCGACCTTCTCAACCCAGTTTCTTAGATCTTATGGGACTTAACATCCAAAGACCTCATGCATGCTCTACCAAGTTTTATGCTTTACCAAGTTTTCGGCCTATCGATTTTTTGCAACTTTTGTTTAAACTATTAATCATATTTGTTTTTCTTTCCAGTGGTGGCTGGAGTCGCGTCTCTTGGTGGGACAGTGTCCGTGGGAGTGGGGAGCTCTCTGCTACTGGTATGCCAATGTGTTGGCATCCCGCCACCGCGCACCGTATGGTACCACAAGCACAACATCATCACTCATCATCCGAGATTCACTAGGAATCATGATGACAGCCTCTTAATTAATAGTAAGTAATCAAATGGTAGTTTTCTTTTCCTTCTTTGTAGTTCTCAACTCCTCATACCAGAAGGTCGGGACTGTATGAGGCTGCGTCGTCCATTTGTTCATTCTTGCGGAATGAAACGTAACTGCAAAGATGGACGTTTGAATGAGATTGGACTTTTTCAAAAAAACAATCAGAGTTCAGCGAATCCTAATGAAACAGTTGAAAAACTATATTTATTATAATCATCATTTTAAGAGTGAACTATCACTGTCTGGCTTTTTAGCGTGTGCTACTGTTAGTTACAACAATCTACTTCACAACAAGAGAAACTCCTGCTATGCCTTCAAAGTAACTTATATTTTCTACATCTCACCATTCAAAATTTAACAAAAATCTTTTCTTTTCAGACATAGACCAATCCCTCAGTGGGAACTACACGTGCTTAGCCAAGAACCTATACGGTTCTGACTCGGTGGAGTACACCGTGATAGTACTGCCGCTACCTGAAGCTCCGATACTAAGAGCGACGCCGTATAAAGACTCTATACTCGTAGAATGGGAACAGCCTTACTATTCGATTAGTAATAAGACTGCTGGGCAGAAGATTAGTGAGTATTTCTTTATTAGTTTTAGAATCAAATGACTGACAAGGCAAAATTATGCCTGAAAAGTATGAAAGTTAAGTAATATCTACAATAGTACGCTGTGTCATGATTTTTAAAATTGCATTTTTCTTTTTACACAATAATTAGTATAGAACATTTTGGCATAGCATTTTCTATCTTCTTTAATATCAGAAATACTCTAATTTGGAACAACCTAAAAGTAAGACGAAAGTGTAAGTGACGTAAGAGTTCTCCAGTAAAAGACTCGAGAAACGAAAGGATAATTGAGATAAAATTACGGTCAAAACACCTATTTGACTTCCCAGGTTACAGTCTAACTTGGAAAGAGGCCAATAGTCCGTGGCGGGAAGCATGGCCAACGAACAAGCTGCCCAATCTGTCCGGAGTTCAGAAACACGCTCTAACCGGACTGAAGTGCGGCACCAAGTACTCTTTACGAATCACAGCGACTAACAAAGTTGGGACCTCACAACCTGCTTATTTGGACGTCAGTACTTTGGGAGGAGGTATGGTGTTTTCTTATTAATCGATTGAGGTCATGATTTTAGATGAGGCAGAAGACAATTAACCGTGTTGATTAAAATCGAAATCAAAACCAAAACAAAACCAAAATTAGAATTAGCCTACTACTTAAGTAGCACATTTTATTTAACCAGGTTTAAAATTCTGTAATACATAATTTATATTTAATTGCATTTTTAACATGAATTTGTCATATTACGTGTAAACTTTTTGTTGTCAACTAGAAGAAGTGGAGGTAATGTGTAGGCGATTCAAATCCTCTATTAACATAAACAAAATTAAAAAAGCTGTTGTATTGAATGATTTATTTTCAACCACTTTATCTATACAATAGCAATTAATATGGACTAATATTCTAGAAGTAGGCTAATTATATACCACTCCATCTTATGTTTTTTGTCATTTAAAAACATAGGATAATACCCTATCTTGAATAATTCCTTTCTCTTCATCACACTAGTACCAATACCACCCGTAACCAACGAATGGCTCTGGAGCAATGCCTCCCACATCTACGTGCAGCTGGCTGGCTGGGACCACGGAGGCTGTCCGCTGAGGGTCCTCGATGTGGAGTACAAGCAGCTGGGCGCTCGGGCCTGGACTAGAGCTCATAATAATATGGTGAGTGGGGTTTTATGATCTGTGTGTAAGACAATACAGGACATTTCCGGATATTTTCTTTTTAAGTATTGATGCTGGACTAAACTATTCAAGAGTTTTCATATTTTTGAAAAAAAATAATGAACTTTCTAGTAAAGTTTGATGACTTAACTTCATAATGTTTTTACTGATACCATACTCAGTTATTTTATAACTTATAAGTTCCTCACTTAACCAATTTTGAACGATAACTGACGTTTTGCGCAACTGGTGTATCGGGGACTTACCTGAAAATTAGCTAACTATACCAATCAACATGTAATTCTCAACAAAATGCGATGTGTCTACGTTGAAAACCAAATTACTTCACCCAAAATTTAACTTTAACTAAATGATTTTACGCTTTCGTCCTCTTTCCATAGCCATATTCAGAACTATCATCGTGGAACCTCCCATCTCTGTACCAAACAAAGATCCCGACGTACGCTGTCTCGGATTTATCGCCGGGCACTTGGTACCAGGTGCGAGTGACCGCGACAAACGAAGCTGGAAGTATCACTACAGTCTATAACTATGCTACGAAGAATGAGGATGGCAGTAAGTAGATTTTATCTGGCTCTTTTTCGGCAGTTTATGACGGCAACGATAAGCATATTATGGTTATCAGAGCTCGACGTGTTGTGCATTTATGGACAAGCTGTACTATTGTGTAATCCAAAAATCTTAAATCTTGTTTTAAGACCCAGACACATTGTGCCGGTAAATGTTTAAATCAAAACTTTTTTAATTTGTTAATGTAGAATAGCCTTTTCTCAATTATGTTGGCTTGGGTTCAGTGAGAATCAGTGCTTTAACAAGGAGGTACTGCTTATCTGACTATGTCAACCTAATTACCCTGGGCAACACGACACAGCTTAGTAATGCTGGATGTCAGACTACATTGGTTTTGTTCATCTATTATGGAGGTTATTAGAAACTATGTTATAAAAATCAGCCCAAAATCTTGTTTAGATTAGTTTTACATTTTTAATGCGTCAACAATTATTTATACTTTTTTTTGGTGTGGTATCGATCACAGTTTTGGTCTAAGATTATAGTTTTTTCAACAGCATTAACATACTTTTTCAGGTGAAATTGGTCCCCCATCCGAACTCTTCGATTTGAACATGCTGGTGATAATCTGCAGTTCCATACTCCTCACCATATGCCTTCTAAGCTGCATATATATCCTGGTCAAGAGACAAAGGTAAGCTAGAGTATTTTGATAGCCTGATCCTACGATATTTTTTTTCAACTAATTACCTCATCTTATCGCAGCCTACTTCTGGACATAAGCCTATCAAAAGTTGCACCTCAGCCTCCGAATCTCCGCCTTATCAATTCCAGTTCGAGCCAGTTTTTAGTTTCAGTTTCTTGCCTGCAAACATTTGCCAACCAAACATATTTTTCGTTTATTGCGTAAGCAATTGAGTCCAGTGAAGTATATTTTGGTAATTTTACCCCCGTATTCGTATTACCATCTATGCCTCACGTTTTTTCTTCGTCCCGCCGCTAACTGGTCCTGAGTTAGCTTCAGTGGCGCCGTCTATCTGCTGGCTCCCATTGTGTGGTGAATTTCGTCCAGCGATCAGCAGATCTTGTCTTACAGGAGTTGCAATGATGGGCATGTATGGCGGGCTAGTCCTAAGACCCATTGATTGTGAAATCCCATAATAGCCTTATCGTATATTTTATTTTTTCAGAACCGGCAACCTTACAGAATACCGGGACTCCATAACGGTGGACAACAAATCGGAGAGCGGCAACCTGACGGCGAACACATCACACACGAATCTCGCCAATGTGAAGGAAAATGCAATGAATGCTCAGAACAGGATATACAGTGCTCCGATACATATGCGGAATAATAGTAAACATGGTAAATAACTCCCAAAATTGTAGAATCCCACGCAAAAAACATCGGTGTAATAACTTTGACGTGTCTGCCTGTAAGTCCATCTGCGGCATCATAGCTGTCGAACGGATTGAACGATTTTAACTGAGTTAAACTTTTTATAAGAGCGAGTCTACTTTGACATGTTTAGTAGATCGCGGTCAAACTATTTAAGTTGTGAGGGGTGTTAGTTTTAACAGTCAGGGTTTTTTTGTTGTTATTCAGAGCAGAACTAGTAAGTTCTAGTAATACCATGCCTGAAGTCAAGTGCCATTTCTCCGAGCGCTAACGCCAAACGACTCGCTCTAATGTATTAAAATAAAATATCAAGGTCTCGTTTGATAAATCCGACAAAATCAGTAAACTTTACAATTTATGCAAATCAATCTCTCTAGAAGATGTCTACCCTAGCCAAGGGTAGTAATCTATTTTCAAATTTGTATGGACTACGAATTCCGCTATTTAAAATGGCCGTACGAAAATTAGTATTCTTGTAAATATTTTGCCAGCAAAATAGTTGGATATTCCGTTCAGGAACCCGAACGGAATATCCAACTATTCACTGCCAGTAAGTAAGTATCTAAAATGCAAGTGTAAATAAAGGAATTGGACCATCATCTTCTTATAAGTCCCCCTGGCATCCCGTCTTATCACTGTAGTTCCCGTTAACGACATAGGTTTATCTGCTATTACTGGATGCCGCAATTTAATTACTAAGTTAAAACTTCTGATAATGTATCCTTATTACGACCGGCTATCGGTTCTCACGTCATTTTACAAGCCTACAAGGATAATTGTAACGGTTTAAATCAATTAATTGGATATCGAATGACGTATTAATTATTATACATGCAATTAATATAAATGAAACGGGTATAGAAGCCGTAAGACTTGACATGATACAATGGACTATTTAGAGATTGATCTTTAAAAAAAAGAACGCCTTCCACACGAAGGTGGTCCTTGTGAAGTAGCGGGTTTCACTAACATTCGAGTTACATGCACATAGACATACCCAAAATAAGGATTCGTGGATCAAAAAATAGCTTGTTATATATTATGGAAGCAATGAATCAATTTGTGTGACAGAGAAACACAAATTATAACATTTTTAGTACACAAACTCGCTGTATATTTACAAGGGTTACCCAACACATGTGACCCCTAACAAAACGTCTGTCATATTACCAAACACGATACAATGGACAAATTTGAACTCGGGTTTAGTGACAACTGAAGCTAAGTTGACAAAGTGAATGGTGACTTAGCCAGAAGTCGCAAGTTCGAGTCCTGCCTAAGGTTTAAATTTTTCCCCTCTTTTACGATTATGCACAATTTCTGGGTCAATGCCAGTACCATTTACGTCCATTTTCTGACTTGATAAAAACTCCACAGCAACAGGATAAGTATAATAGGTCTCGAGATAGTAAAAGGAAGTTAACATTGACGACAGAGGAAAAGGTGTTTGAAATAATATTATCTTTACCTGCTAATGAGGTAATTAGGTAATTCATATGATGATTGGAATATGTTGTTGGTTGGCAACAGAAGTCGGTTCAGAACACCAGCTATTGCCTAAACTTTAGTACATCTAGTATTGAAGTTTAGACAATCCGATATTTGAAACAAAGAAACGAAATCATTTATTTCTTTTGTAAGATGGATATATCATTACTATATACGGGTCTCAATTTATGAGCTCGTTTCATTCAACATTGCCTACCTGACAAGGCCGAGAAAATTTAAAAAATCAATCGCGGACCTACCTGCTCTTTACTGTTTTAGCAAAAAAAATCCCTGCTCAGTTACAAGGCTATTTGTACCCTGAGGAAATACATTTTGGAACTGCACAACTAAACTAAATAAATCAATGCTTTAGCTAAGGTTCCAAAAGTACCTTTCTTAAGCCTTTTTTTTAAGGCGCGGGAATCCTCATGGGCACCCACTCCCTCGGGGTAGGAAATGGCTAGTGTTAGACTCTTACTGACTAAACCTGAACCGCCGTGCTACGACATCCGCGACAATTGAAAGTTAAAAATTATTTTCTTCGGTTTTGGACAAATGTTTGATTAAAATCCTTCTTTCATTACAGAGTTGTACGAGATAAGCCCATACGCCCAGTTTGCTGTCGGCTTCCGGACGTTCGGTCACGTGGAGAACCAGGACATGCCCAGTCGACACGCCAAACACAGATACGATACTGGTAATGACGTCATTAACATGTTAATTAAAGCTTTAAGAGTTGGTTAAAATCTTTTTCTTCGAGTTCATAAAGAAGATTCTTAATTATTCGTTATTTTTCTTTTTTTCTTATGTATGTTACTCCAAAATTTCGGATTGGAAATGATCCGATTTCATTGATTTTTTTTTGTGTCAAAAAGATTGTAATTTTCCTCAAATACCTCAAGTTTTGCTCGTCAGTTTTTATTTGAAGTGGGCTGAATTGCTCCATTACTAAAAAAAAAATAGATTTAACTCAGTAATTTTTATTTGAAGTCAGTTGTATGTTTTAAATCTTTCGTATAACTGAAAAACTTCCTATTTCTACCTTTCAGTATTAAAATAAAACAATTGAAATGTTTCTTTTTTCAGAAACCAGTTTTCAAGTGTGTTCAGAATCTGAGGACAGTGACAGCATATCAAAATCCACCCTTAAAAGTGTTCCAAGAAGTAAGTTAATTATCCTTGATACTTTATTTTGATGAATAAATAAAACATCTGCGTCAGAATCAGTTTATAATACCGTCATTAGTAATGAAGGTATACATAAACACACACATACCTGATCTCAGACATTATTAAAATTCGATTATTTTTAGCATAAGCAGGTATTTTCGGGTTAATTTAAAATTAGAGTGATATCAAAAATGTTGTACCTATTGTATTTTTTTCAGAAGTCTGCCGAACCCCGCACCACAGATAACTAAGCAGTGAATTTCAGTACCCAAACTCATTCGTCTCCAAGGACCATATTTCTTAAAAACTCCGAAAAGTTCTAGCTACTCACTGCCTACAATTTTGTTATTCAAACTTTTAGAATAAACGTATACTAAAACTACATAAATATTAAAATAGAAAATTGATAGAAATAAGACAATATGGATTTGGAAAGAAACAAAAAACCTTATGACATTCAGCTTTTAAATCTATATCTATATCTATACTTCTATATACTAATATATAAAGCTGAAGAGTTTGTTTGTTTGGACGCGCTAATCTCAGGAACTACTGGTCCAAATTGTTCAAAAAAAATTATTTTTGTGTTGAATAGACCATTCATCGAGGAAGGCATTAGGCTATAAACCATCACGCTGCGACTAATAGGAGCGAAGATAGGTACAATGGAAAATGTGAAAAAACAGGGCAGGTATAAATCATATCTTATATCTTCTACCCACGGGAACGAAGTCGCGGGCAACAGCTAGTTAATACATACAAGTATTACGTGACGTAAAGCCTTCTTAATTCGTTTACGGATTAAGTTTTGACCTCTTTTAGCTTATGTTATTGCCTTTACCTCAGAACAAATATTTTTTGTAAATACTCGTACTGATAATAAATCAAAGAATTGAATTTCAAGTGAATACCTTGATGTGAATACTTTTGAATATGTTCATCATTGGTGACAAAATATTACGATTGAATTGTGCCAAAATATCGTTTTTTAACTAAATGGAAAAGATTGTCTCCCAAAAGATTATGTGCCAAAAAAACGTGTTCAAATGCAAGTTGCACTCGCAAACCAAAAAGTCGTCTAAAGAAAAGAAATCATAATAAATGGTTATAAATTCAATTCATGACCTTATAAATATTCATAATCTGTGCAAATTTAAACTGCCTAGCGGTTCATAATACACATTATACTGGTAGACCGGCAAGAAGCCGAATCCTAGTTATCCTAGTGATGGCGTTCCATACTCGAATGGTGACTCAAATGAAAGCGCTCTAAAATAGAATATTGACGACTTAATCAAGAGAGTTCATGGTTTCGTTTGACGACATTTGTGTTAGGAAACTTTGATATGGAAATCCGATTTTCAATATATTCTTTGCAGTTATGTTGTTTGTCGGCGTGGTTAACTAAACAATGACACAACAACAACTCATTGTACTTGATCACGTTAAATTAACCGATCTTGTACTGCCCACCCTACCAGCATTCATAGCAGATCAAGTTCTATTCTATTTGTACACTATTCTGTAAATGTCATAGGTGTGATAAAATAAATGAAAAACGATCTCCCGTATTATATATCCGCATAGTATTATTGTGATACGTTATAATATTTATATTTTATATTCATTAGAGTAACGCCCTGTTAAGTTTCGATGTAATATATTATGTATTCATTAATTGTAGAGTGTTATGTTAAATCCTTCTATAGTGTTGGTAAACAAAGTCTTTATAAAAACACAAGAATTTATGTAACGTCAATGTCTCAAATAACAATATAGGCCGCCTAAAACGTCACCATGCATTTTTATTCCCTCTGTTTGATGCAGCGAGTAGTGTCAGACTCTTACTGACTAAACCTGTACCGCCGTGCTACGTCATCTGCGTTTTGAAGTCTTTATATGGCAATGCTTAGCAATAATCCATGGACAGCTATGTAAAAGCCTGCTGCAGATATGTATCGGGTCCTAGACAAGTTGATTTCTCCCGCGCGCTCTCACTGATCAAATTACCCAAATAAAATAATTATGAACAGATGCGGTGTATGACGTTTTACCAGTAGGTGGCATCTACTCGCATTGGAGATTAAATTCTGTGACTGTTGGATTTCATTGACACAATTTAATTTTCATACCTGAAAAAAAAACCATGTTAAAAAAAAAGATGTACAAGCTTAGACCAAGTATCTTACGAGCTCTTACTTTGACAAGGTCTCAAAGTCTGCAAGAATTTGGAAATCTGACTGTAAAATCATGAGGATATAGACAAGCAAATCTAAACTTTGTTTTCTTAAAAATAAAGGACAAAATCCCTTAGACTAGACTCTCATAATCAGCTAATGTTTAGCATAATTAGTTTAGCTTAGCTTACCAAATATTCATATGTGATTCGTGGCTCCTTATGCCAAAACATTGTATATAGACACTGGGCTTCGTCTGATCGATTTTGTCCTTTAACTTTTGTAAATATTTGTCAATAATAGTCTTAACAACTATATCTAGTCATGTATCTTACCTTATGAATTTTCGATTAAAAAGGGACTGAGTGGCTTTGAAAATCCTTAACTGCCTCATAACTTCTGTTTTCAACGTGGCCTCTACGGTTAATCTAAGCAAAGTCCCGGAATAACAGGAGAGACTTCACAAGCATCCAGACAAACGAACACTTGTCTGATTTTGGCACTAGCGACTATTTAATACCATCATCAAAACGGAGGTTTTATGGACAAAATATCATTTTCAAACAAAAATACCTCTATGGCGTTGTATTTGCAAGATAGAATATAGAGTCACAGATCGCTATGTACCATAAAATCTTTAAAGATTTTACTACCATTTCAATGTGTAACGGAGACGTAGCTATGCATATTGTAGAGCACCATCTCTCTTCTACAATGGATTTAAGTGGTGATGGTACAGGAACTGGTCGCTCACATAAATGCGTTTGGGCCCCGATGAAGACCAATATCTAACTCTGTGCCAAATTTGAATTGTTACAAATTTGAAATCCAGTACGATTTGCATTAAAGCGTAATAAACATCTATACATCCATACAATTTATCTCTCAGTTCGGGTTAATCAATTATTATAAAGATTATGAGGAATAGTTATTGAAATATTATTAAAAGTCACTTTTTAATCGAAAATAATTATTATTAAGTCGAATTTTATATATTGTAGAGTTAACTGCTAAAAGTATATATCTACAAAAAGACTGATTATATTATTCATTTTAAATAAAATTGTTGTTCCGTTTCTATACAATTTTGATCTAGATATGAAACAAATAAATGTTAGATAAAGAAATGTGTTTTTATTTTTCACTAAATTAAAATTAAAAATAAGGTTCTGAAATCTTTTGAAGAGGCTTATTTCCAACTGTATGACGTGTAGGCGATTATTTACCTGATGGTCCTCATAGCGACAATTTTCAGCAGCAAAAGGACGTTCTTAATGCGTTTGTATTTTTTTTGTCCCTAATTCCATTTACAGTGCGTAGGAAATACATACATGTATAGAAAAGCAAATGCCATGGACTACCATCAATTATGGAACTAAAGAGTGAAATCATAATTATTTCAAAACCATAATATGTAATAATTCTAAATCCATTTTTGATTTCCATTCTCAGGTTTCTTTTTTGAAATTTACTCATGAGTAAAAATATAATAATGATAATTAATCATTTATTCATGTCCGAACGCACTTCAATGATGACAATCACTTAGGCATGCTTAAAGAGAAACTGGAACTGACTCATTTAAATTTATTCAACATTTAATCACATTTAGTATCGTCATCGACGTTTTTAAAGAATAAATAAATGATATGTTTAAAACACCCGGGCCATTCATAAAACAGTCCATATAAAATTGTGGACCATGATAGCAAAAATTCATTGAAAATATTTCCCATCCTTGCGTCCTATTAAAATCACTGAGTAAATCACCACAGTAAGAAGATTTGCTAATTCGTTTAGCGTTCTCTAGTATCCTCTGATAGAGTCTCTCCTCAAACTGAGACTTCGAAGATAGCACCAGGTTGCAGCTTTCTGAATGGTAAGCAGACTTGTCGAACTAAATCTGAAAAATAAAAAATAGAAATAATGTAGCAACTACATATGAAGCTAGATACAGTTCAAAATGTAAGGGGTAAAAAGACTTGCGATAGAGATGGTATATATATTTTACGTCCGTTTTTTAGATAAACGAACCGCAAGTATGAAACAAAAAATGAAAAGCAAAATCAAACTTACCCTATGTTAAAAATTAACGAGTGATGATAAATTTAAAACTTAATTCGACAAACTAATATTTCAAATTCAAATGATATTAATGATTAAACATGTTCGTTTCTGATCAAATTCACCACTGAAATGACTATATTTGTTTTGGTAACAGTTTATATGCATTATTTCCAGACGTCCATGTTAAGAACCACCTTATATATTATGGTTTAGCTCAACCGTACTTATATGCTATGACCATAAATAGTCTGATATAAGTTTAGTTTTTACGAAGCACTAAGAATAGTATAAATAAATAAATGGTAAATTAAATGACTTTAATGTATTTTTACACTAAACATTTATTTTCATCATCATCGGCATTGCCTTTTCCCAACTATGTTGGGGTCGGCTACCAGTCCAACCGGTTTCAGCTAAGTACCAGTGTTTTACAAGGAGCGACTGCCTATCTGACCTCCTCAACCCAGTTACCTGGGCAACACGATACCCGTTGGTTAGACTGGTTGTCAGACTTTGCAAGCTTCTGATTACCTGTAACGACTGTCAATCTAGGAATGAAAGCCGGGACCCACAATTTAACGTGCCTTCCAAAACACGGAGGGACTCGTTATGACAAAGATGGTCATCCAAATGGTAAAAATGTATTTTTGTCTTTTCTATTCTGGTTTTTGCTCAACTTCCAGAGCATATATGGCCAAAACGTATATGGTGGCTTGTTATTATTATCGCTGATGTCCAATAATAATATCTTGTTTCCAATCTATATATAAAGAGTTACACGAACAAATATTGTCATCTCGAGTCACCATTGAGTGGTACATTTGAACAAAAACCAACATGTATTATTAATTAATATTTTTTGACTTAAAATTCATTAGAAATCGTTTATTTTAAAAGGTGAATTTGGTGTATTGGCGTACATACGTACTAGGTATGTGCTTTTTTTATTTCTTGTAAATATACCTGTTGTATGAATAGGGATGATGACTGGAAATAAAATATATTATTAGTCGTCCATAAGATAAGTATATAAAAGTTATTAATCACGTATTTTTTCACATCTTGAGAATCACGCAGACAAAGTCGCGGGCAACAGCTAGTAAAAAATACAAACTGCTTAATTGATAAGGACTTGTGACGTAACGACTTCGCACGTACGACACGTATACGTTCAATTTATTGTTGTTTGATCGATTCGTATTTTGAAGGACAAAAAAGAAAGTATTATATACGGTTAAATATTATTTTTCAATGTCTGCCCTTCCGATTCAAAACAAATGCCTTCATCCCTATTCGGTACAAGACAGTTAAAAAAACACTCACCCCTTAGATTCAAATAGTATCTGACTTTTAATTCTTATTTTTGTATTATTTATTTTCGTTATTACAGATTTCAATCGACCAGTCTACCACCACCACTACCACCCAGCGAAAGCTGCAGCTAATTGCAATTTTAGACGCTTTATATTGAGGAGACTCCTACCAAAAAATACTTCTTACAGCACTCCAACAAAAAACAAATTTCTAACAAGTCTTAGGAATCTAAAGACAAAGATGTCCAAAATCGCGGGTATATTTTTCACAGCTGTTTCCACATTATTCTCTTTAATATGGAATACTATGAAATCAATGGTGCGAGACATAGTTAATGCGGTGCTAATGAATAAACGAAAATACATACTGTCGTTGCTAAAAAACAAAGTAAGATTTGTCTTGGCTTTGCCCAAATGGTTGCAGAAATTCGTATTTGAGTTATTTAAAAGGGTTACTTCTGAAACTAAAGTAAGTTAAGTATGTACTGTATGTAAATCATCATGAACCAGTTTGTTTCTTTTGCATATACCTATGGTAAACTGGCATAAAAGATTTTGTGAAGAGAAATAAATGACTATTAAGAGTATCTTTTTATTCACGTAATTTCAATGGAATATGGTAATGTTCGTAAGGGTACATGGGACAGACGTCTGACAACCAGTCTTACCAAGGGGTATCGTGTTACCCAGGTCACTAGATTGAGGAGGTCAGATAGGCAGTCGCTCTTTGTAAAACACTGGTACTTAGCTGAATCCGGTTAGACTGGAAGCCGACCCCAATATAGTTGGGAAAAGGCTAGGCCGATGATGACATGGGACAGAGGTCCAACACAGAGACGTATAATAGAGTTTGAATCAAAAATATGATGGAGCATCTATCAGTAATTATCTTTCCCCAATTTGTAGAAAAACAGAAATAAAAAAGAAATGTCTTAAAAATTACGGCTACTGTTCCTCTGATTACATATGACTAGTGGTTGTGTTGTGTGTCGGAACATGCGGCTCGTTCGAAAATTGTTGGGTTGGTCGACACTTGCGTGCAGCATGCGAGCAAAAGCTTGCTCAGATCGATCTGGTGCTTTGCTAAAAAGGCCAGTCCAAAGAAATATCTCCCTCGATTTGGAGATGACTTTCTTAAATCGTTGGCACTATGCCTGTAATGATAAGGAGAAGAAAATAAATAAACAGTAAATACATTTTTAAAACTTCGCGAAAACAATCTTCTTATTGTAGAGATGGCTCTACGCCGCGTAAAAAGACGTGTTGAGCCCATATTTGAAAAATAAAATGTGAATACACACTCATTTTTGAACGTTCTGGAGAAGAGTCTGGAGTCCATCACGACTGGAGAGATATAAAGCATAGAACTCACGTTTTCACTTGACTTCCAAAATACGATATAACGAATACGGCTACGAAAATATTTCTAAAATACACAATATACAAAAAATCACGTGATTGGGATCGAACCCGAGACCTTGGACTTGTCAGTCCTGGTATCTTACCACTAGGCCGTTACAGCTTCATTTTACTATTGGTAATGGTCCTGGAAGCTTAACAACGCCTTTTAAAATAATATTATAACAGTCAAGTCATATATACTTTAGTTTAATGGAAATATTCTTCTTTTGGGTATTGGTGTATAAATATTTGCCCCTGAGCAACATGTTACGTGGTTAGGACAACAGACCAGTATTTATTTCAGTGTTTAACTTTTATTTTTCCTCATTACCCCTATAAATGTAATATTATAATTAAATAATAAACCGAAGATGGTATTCTGAAATGTTGATGAGCTAATTATGATTATGATTGACGACCTCCGTGGTCTTGTGGCGTACGCACCGGTTTCAAGGTGTCGCTAGCTCTGAGGTCCCGGGTTCGATCCCCGGTCGGGTCAATGTAAAAATTCACATTTCTACATTGTCTCGGGTCTGGGTGTTTGTGGTACCTTCGTTGTGTCTGAATTCCATAACACAAGTGCTTCAGCAACTTACTTTGGGTTCAGAACAATGTATGTGATGATGTCCGCATTTATTTATTAAAGTATTAAAAAATAGGTATTGTATAGGTAGTCCGAAACCAAAAATGAGAAGACGCCAGACTTGGGAAAAGCTTTCCATCTCGAATACGGGGTAAAGTAAGTTTTAGTGTTTTCTACAAATTGTCTTCCGTGACATTCTGTCTAAAAAATAAAAAGAAATATTCGTCTGTTTCATTCTATCCTACACCTCTGTAACCCATAAAGTTGCCTCAATCGTCTAGGTAGTTCAAAAATCTTAATTTAAAACCCATGTCATAAATTCTTTAACGTTTCCTCTACTTTCATTTCTCAATAGATAAAAACAGTGCCGTCATATCTATTTTTAGAACTGCCTTTTTGAGCGTGCTGTTCCTTTTTTTCTTTACCGTTCTGGTTTCCCCCAACGTCGGAGTACTTATGGTCATAGCATATGCGTAAAGACGACTTATGGCGAACGTCTGAAATTGACAATCATTATCACTCCGTATATAAAGGGTCGCCAGGATAAATATAGACAATTCAGCGGTACATGTCATTATAAACTAACATGTTTAATTAAATTAGTACATTGTGAATTTAATACTTTTTACTTTTAACTAATAAAGTTGGTTTTCGACTTTTCTAATTATAGGTACGTGTCTTAAATTGTTTTTTTTTTAGTAGTCTATTCAATAGCGATACCTACACAATGCTGATATAGTTTACTATTTCACATCTTCTTTCACAAACTTTCATTCATCATCCCTAACCTTTGCCTTTGCTGTTATTAGTAACTTTTGTAATCATATTTCGAAAACGATTCTTTTTTGGAAAATATTTTTCTGTTTGCTGATGAACCGAAGACGATATTATTAAAATGCTTGCGATATTGTGAACCTGTGTTATTTTTTCTTCGCTTTTATATTACGTTTTACCGTGTTGAAGCATTAATTTTTAATTCATTTGTGACTAAAATGTTAAATTACGTATTAAGGTTTTTCAGATACCTCTACCTGCATTTAAACATATTTTCCTTGCTCCAGGTATCAACTATCAGCCTTTCATACGAAAACCTGCAACCAGTTGCGATCTTCAAACCTTCAATTTCTGTAGAGATTGCTACCAAAGGCTCACGTTTCAGAATCAAGGAAGTTACCAAGATTCTTACTAACCTTCAGATCTTTCACCACGAACTAAGCAATAATGTGTCTGTCACTCATTAGATTTATCTATGAAATAATATGGAATATTGTGATATGCGTAGTAGGGATAATTCTATGGCCAATTTGCTTTTTGCACGGACTTATTATCAAATGGGTAAGGTGCATAATAGCAGAAATATTCAGGATTGTGAAAAGGATTGTCATGACGGTAATTTTGAAGTTGGCAAAAATAATATTTTTACGGATTTATAATAAACCCGGGATTGTAAGAAATTTCGTTTTAGGGTATTTAGATAAAATCAATTTTTGTTAGATTTTTCATTATTATAGATAAAAAAAAGATAAAAAAGACTATCTCGTGACTTTGGTTTAACTGCAAAAGTTTGTTCGATCTCCAGGTTACGCTACTCTAGACACAATCTGTTCGTTGATGGGTGACAATCGATGTCACGATAAATCCTTCCATGTTTCGGCACGTTAATTGTGGGCCCTGGCTGTTATTCAAACACCTTTGACAGTCGTTACTGGTAAACTTAAGTCATATATTGTACTCAAAGCATCAGTTTCTCATAAATCGTATCATTGTTCATCTAGATCTGCATTTAGATTATTATGGTAAAAATAAATTCTACAATAAATTATATTACTATTTGTATCTTTTAATTCATAGAAGGAACCCGGTTATTAAACCGCCTGCATGAGAACTCAGTTCCAACAAACTGAGGTCTTGTTGATAACCTAATTCTAGTGTTAAAATAAATAAATTCATTTATTTCTTGCAACAACATTGGGAAAAACTAAATATAACATGAAATATATAAAGAATTGTACAGTGGCATTAGAAATGCGATCGATCCCTGCTTAGGACAAGCATTAGTGTGATGCATGAATGTTTGTCCAGAGTCTGGGTGTCTTTATGGGTGACTTGAATTTTAGTATAACCCCTCACGACACAAGGATTAAATTTCTTAACGCGGGAGTAATAGAGTAGTTTTTTATATAAAAATCGATTTTTTGGACTATCGAGATGTCAACTATTTATTTTCATGTTTATAGGGTAATATAAAAACCAGACGTTATGCATCGAGCATTAAAAATAAGGAGAAAATAAAACATACGAATATGTATAAATTTCTTTAATAAAATTGTATAATTTAAATCTATGATAATAAGATACATTTATTACAGGAACTTCGTTTTTTTATGCTATATTATTTCTTATACTTACCTAAAAATAAATATAAAGCTTTTTACAATATCAGTTAGACTTACTAGCTAGTTTTTAGTACTTCATTTTTTTTCGTATTTACAATTTTTTTAAAGCTCTATATGGAAATGAATTATTTAATTCAAAAGAAATTTATCTAAAAATCTCGAGATAAAACAAGGTCCACCCACTCAACATGATCGACAACATTAGTATAAATCCCAGGAGAGCCTTTTGTCCCACAGTGGCTGTTCCCCGCACTTGTCACTCCCCACAGCTCAATCCTATCCCTGACTAAAACTAAAGGACCTCCGGAATCACCCCTGCAGGTATCAACACCTTCGACCCCTCCTGCGCAAATAGCGTGATCCGGGACTTTGAGATTTTTGTAAGCTGCCTGACAAGCAGATTTTTCCCAGTACGGCAAAATAATAACCTTCTTTGTTGAGCTGTAGTATCCTTTGGCGGGAATCTCTCCCCAACCTGAAGCTTCGAAGATGGAGTCTGGCTGCAGCTTACCGTATGGTAGGCAGACTGGTCGGATGAAATCTGGAAGGAAGAAATTAAAATCAAAACCTTTTCTACTCTGCACTTTCTCTTAATTGATCGATCCAAACGTGGAATGGATGGAAGGGATAACAAAGTAATAATATATTTCCTTTGAGTAAAGTAGGTACACCACAAAATTGAAGGCTTTTTTTTATTTTTATAAAAAGACTCCCGCACTTAATGAATTAATCCTTCTATCGCAAAGAGTTTCACAAACCTTCAAGTCACATGCACTAAGACACCCAGACTCAGAACAAGCATTTGTAGATCACACCAACGTTTATCGTACGCGAGGATTGAAATTCGGCTATCCTTTCAGGCACATCAACTTTTGAACTAACAATTTTTCATTAATATTGTTTTTTTTCCTCTGTGACTTAGCTTAATATATTAAGCCATAGATATCAATGATCCCTTACCAGTATAAGGTGCATCTTCAGCCAGCCTCAGAACAGCGATGTCATGGTCCTTGCCGTCGTAGTCGGGATGTACGACAATATCGTCCACATCAATCCTCACAACTGGATCATCACAAACATCAGCCACACAGTCTTCTGGACTTGATAAGTCGTATTCTCCTAAACGTGCCACTAGCCTGGAAAGAAAAGAAAGCTTTATTAATATGTGAAGATGGTTCATTTTTATTTGCCCTTGTTATGAGAACCATTTATGAAAAGTGACAAAAGTTAGAATACAAAATGTATACGACCTTTTTCGTCGAAGCCAATCATATATCCGCATAGCTATAGATTTATTCTTAAAGAAACATAACTTTCTTTAAGATAAAGATTTCATTCCCAAAAAAACTGATGCTTATTTAGTATGAAAAACCCAAATATTTTTTACTTTGGGAGTAACAATTTTGTATAAATGCAAGCATAGATGTATAATTCATTTGGTTTTTAAGAAACCATCATCACTCTTGATCTAGTTATTCTTCCCACGAAACCTGACCCATACATAAATTTCATCATTCAATGCTTAGCAACTCAATCTGGAAAAACCAATGCCTACAGAAATGCCAATACAAATTACAGTATAAACGTAAAACAAATAAACTAATGAATTAATAATATTATTTAATAAAAGGGAATTCCTGATGACGCCACAATTCTATATAAGTATGAAAATTATTACGTTTGACCCAAAGTACCTATGTAATGTAGGTTAATAACCTAAATATCAACAATATTCAGCAATGTGTTGTTTATTCCAAATATGTATAACAAATATGAAATGTTAACTAGGACTAATGTTATAATTAGTCATTAAGGAATAAGTTCTTGGTATACAAGGAATCTAGGTATAAAAACTGATTAGCCAGTGGAAATTCCGATTGTAAATGCGGTGGCTTCAGACTAAAGTAAACTTTATCGGCAGAAACAGGGCAAAATTGATAATTAAAACACAAAATGAGTACTCAAAAAACAATTTTTCCTGTTCCGACGGAACTCTCGCCTTTGACCAGTCGTATCAGTTTTTTGACCTATCTCGATTTTTTTCCTAAAATAAATAATTTTATTTTTATAGGAGAAAATTATGAACATTCGTCTAATATATATACCTGCTAAACTTAGGGGTCCTGATACAATGTGCTGCGGTTATGACGTGTCTGCTGTCGATCAGGGTCGCAGCACATCTGAGGTCAATCCTGTTCTCGCCGCGCCAGTATTCCAAATAGACCAGCCACGGGTTGTGGTGGATCAAGTTGGTGCTGGCTTCAACACCGCATTTGAAACCTGGAAATAAGGAAAAGATTTTAGTAAAAAGTTTATGTACTAAGAAGTTTTTAAGTTTTTTTGGACTTGTTGGAGCAAGATGCCTATGCATGGAGTAGTGCGACGTCTAGCATTCACAATGGCTACTGCCTACTTCAAGAAATTTTATCCAAGATAATGTAAGGGCAAAAGTATTTCAAATCAAATCATTTATTCAAATTTTCTCAGAGGTCAATTTACAGTAAAACCTGGTTAAGTAATTTTTATTACTGTCTAAACTAAGAAACCTTTATTTCAACCAAAAAAGTGCTTCCATCATGTTAAGGCCAAATACTCAAACTTCACCTTAATTTAAGCCCATCATCTTTAAATAAAAAAAGTGTCAATTGGTTAAGCCTCCAAAAAGCATTGAATACTATTAAATACCATTACAATAACGTCACTATTTCATTCATAACAATACTTGGTGATTAATTCACATACCATGTCTTACTAGGGTCATTGATACAACAACGTTACTCACTGAACTATGATGCAATGGTGTAAACAAATTGGATACGTAAATTACAATAAAGGAATTCCAGAGATATACAAAAATAGAAAAAAATATACAATAGTTAGTAATACTAGAATAGTGTGATGCGATGATGAAGAAATTGAAAGGGATCGCCATTTAACTGAACCCAAGCTTATGGTTGGTTTCAAATGTCTTATTTTTTAGGAGAGTATTTTGGCAGAAATAGAGAAAGAATATTAAGGCATAGAATCATACTAAAGGGACTCCCTTTCAGTAAAAAGGTAAATAAAATTGTATTAATACTAGTAGGTATAACACAATGAGCAATGCATTGGATGGGATAATAATGTGGCCAATGATAAAAACTCAGTTGATGTGTTCTCAGATTGTGTTCCAAAAATGGTTAAGATCTATTGTCTATTAGATGATTGGAAAGTACAAAAACAATGAGAGTAAAAAAAATATTTCTATTAGATTAAGTTATTACCAAAAAGTTGATTAAACTGAATAAAAATGAACAAAACAGAAAGTATGAAAAATTCGGAACAAAATAAAAATGGTGACTTACCTGATTTAATTTTAAAAGTCCAAACACCTACTGCACAAGTTAAAAATAATAATAAACGAATCATAGAAGAAATTTAAAGCAGAATTTGTGTAAAAATAATTCAAATTCCAATAAAATAATTTTACATGTTAGTTTTGAATCAAATTTACCGCTTAAATGACGGGATTTGTTCAGGCTATCCTTTATATATACCGAGCGGGAACGAACTATGTGATTTCAATACGTCAGTGATAAGAACAAGTGTATTCACGTCCGCTCAACAGAATGGGAATATCCACAAGTATGTAAATCGAGCGAAAGAAGAAAATACAATGCAGACAAATTTCGGACAGTACTGCTTTGAGAGAAAATAAATATTATTATTATTACTAGCCTGAAATGGCTCACTGCTTGGCAAACTCTTCCCCATTCTTCTTCCACTTGTCTCATTAGTCGCGAGTGATCCAGACCAGATCGATAAGAAGAAATCTAAGTCTGGGTCTGCCTCGCTGACGAAAAAAGAGAAAAAAATATAATACCTAAGGAAAAAAATACACAATAATACAATCGCAAACGTTTGGAAATGTGGATGGATGTCTGTAACTCTCACGCAAAAACCACTAAACAAATTTGAACGACATTTGGTACACAGATAACTTATAACCTGGATTCCCCTGGGAACATTTACGATTTATAATAATAATAAATAAATAAATCATTTTATTATCAGGCTACTAAGGCCCATAGACATATACCTTACAGACTAACATAGATATTTATACAATAGTTGTTGGTATATATAGCTTAAAATTAAGTTAGTAAACTTCCTAATACTACGTCTTAGTGCGTTTTGGTAGAACTTGACCGCGGAAGCGACGGAACACTATGTTCTGAGGCCAGAACGTAGCGGGCGAAGCCACTTGCAACAGCTAAAACTACAAAAAGGGAACAAGTGAATAAAAATGAGTGAGAAAATAATATGAAAGTAAAAAAGTATCAAACATGACAGCAACGGTATTTTTGTTTATTTATGAAAAATATGTGATATGTAAATCCATATTTTTGAATGTGCTAATATTAAATTATTATTTTAAATTTTGTTTTATTATGAAATGAAAAACAAAAACATGTCCAAATTAAGCCTACATTATTTATTGTAAATATATCTGCATATATGACAATTTATTCAACCAATTTTAATGGTTGTGAAAACGATACAAATATTTATTGCATTAAAACCATAACAGTTATTATTATAACTTAGTTTTAAATTAAAACTGAGAGCGCGTTACCCCGAATAGGGCAGTAGGTGTTGCTAGGTGCGACGAAGATCGTTTTGGTTTTCAAGACGTGGTTGTCGTGGAAAATATGTGTACGTACCCTAGCCTAACCTATTGGCTTCAAATCCTATTCCATCTTAACTGTTTTATTATATTTTACTCTTGAATGTCATGAATTAATATTATACAGCCTCTAAGATAATATTGACGCTGTCATTTTGAAAATCCATTCGTTAATACGCCCAAGACGGACGAAGAAAACGTAGACTGCTCGGAAAGTGTTCCTAACTTAAAAAAAAGACTAGCGCTTGCCCACGGCTCTGCCCACGCTAGATATCGCTGTAAAACATGATCCTGTTTTTTAGAATTGATATAAACAAACCATTTTTTACTCCTTACCATTAAAAGAACGTGTATGCAAAAATTCATGACGATCGATTAAGTACTTTATCGCGAGAAAGCGTAACAAACAAACTTACATTTACATTTATACATAAGTAGGGTAGGATAAATATATATTTATATATATAGATATCTAAAGAAATCAACGTACTACATGAATTACTTGCCAATCGCAATTACGTTCGCGTTCCTAATAAGGATAATTATTTCTTATATCTGTAAACCACAGAATTTTAGTTGACCATCTTCGGCACTTCGTAACAGAAATATAATTAATATTCTGACTAAGATTAATATTCTGACTGTGGAAGGTAAGGACTTTGCTGAAGGTTATATCAACCTGAGTTCTATTAGTTTCTTTTAAAGGAAATTAATCCTTGTATCGCCGGGGGCTTCAAGAGGACAAAATCAAATTCTTTTCTTTTTTTAGAAAAAACGACTCCCGCAGTAAAGAATTTAATCCTTGTGTCGCGGGTGGTTTACAAACTTACAAATCACAATGACACAAAGACAGACTCAATGAAGAAGCAATCGTGGATCACACAAATGCTTGTCCTACCCGGGGATCGAACCTGCGACACGACGCGAGAGAGGTTTGGCGTGGTGACCTCAACCACTCGGCTATCCGTGCAGTCGTTTTCCAGGCACATTTATAACGTTATAGTTATAGTAACGGCTCTATTTGCGCGGTTCCAAAATGTCATTTCTATCTAGAAGAACCGGCAAGAAACTCCAGCTGACAAGACACATAAACAAAGACACCCATACAGATACACGAGGTATGTCATCATCAAACTAGCCATTTTTAACCATGTTGTGGTCAGAGGCAAGCAAGTACCAGTGTTTTACCAGCAGCGACTGCCTATCTGACAGTCTGAACCCAGCTACTTAGGCAACACCTTACAAACTTGATGTTTTAATGGAACCAAATGACAGCTGTTACACATTAAATGAAAAATAATCTACATCATTGCTTCATCCAGTCCGAAGTTCTAATGCACAAATAAAAAAAAACATTCAAAGTGAACCTCTTGTTTTTAAAGTCGGTTGAAAATATTGATCCTGGGCTTGTTGGATGCTGCAATAAGTAGTGATAATGTAATCAAAATAACAAATTGTAACAATTATATTTATTAAGAAGTTAAGTTAAGTTAAGTTATTATATTTATTATATTTATAAGAAATTGACTCATCTCATCTTTTCCTTGATACTGTTCAAAATAATATTGCACAATATTATTTTAAGTTGTGCAAAACTATTTTAAATACATTATTAACTCAAAAAGATTTTGTAGTTGCTACTTGAACAAAATACGTACCTACTAAAATTACACTTTTTTAGATAGATTTATTTATTTTTAGATAGATAGATTGATTATTAGATAAAAAAATATTGATAATTCCAAAAAAAAACAATCGCACCAAAATTCGATCCTACACAAATTAAAGCGTTATTAAAATAACAGAATAAAAATATTCATATTTTTCAAATCACACCAAACAAAAAAATAAAAGGCTTTGATTCGAAAAAAAACCTCTTTAGATTAAAATGTATTTTTGTTTGTTTTCCTTATATGCCAGTATTTTAGGTAAGACATCTATAACACAACCATAGGCATCGAAGCGGTCTTTTTATTTAGCTCAGAATTCGGGCTGCCCCAGATCCCAGATCTAGGTAACTATTCAGCAAATAAGGAAAACTAGTCACTTACGTTAGCACTATAATAATATACATAAACACTTATATTTTGAACAGGAAAAAGTTCAATACATACGAAAGATAAAATGACAATATTTTATTTTATTTTTGCAAAAAAAAATCGAACAAAACCCTTTTTTTTACCTTCAATATCTAAATAATGTCATTTATGGAAACTGAAATATCTGTGACGCATTTTCCGGTTACCTTATCTTGTAACGTAAACCTTGTTGCCATGGTGATATCATGGTATTGCGCGTAGTTTTGTCTCTCTTCCACAATGCACTGCTTTGATAGCAGGGATTCTACGAGACTGTTTAAAACGTTGATTTACTTTTTTGCCTTGATTACTTTTTAATTTATTACTAGCTGTTGTCCGCGACTTTGTCTGTGTTGTTTTAAAGATGTGATAAACAGTAAAGTTGTATAGAAGTTATCAAACTAATTTTACCAGCTTTGTTATAAATTATTTCTTTGCTACTGTATTATAATATTTTTACAATATTTTATAAATACATGGTCAGTTTACTCGTTAAGTATTTACTTAAATTTAAATGATCTAACATTATTATTGCTCAAACTGCGTTAATTGTTTAAATTGCTAAGTGTCATGTCTTTAGTTAGTGAACTGGTTTTTAAGCCATACTTTTTAAAATAAATGAATGAATAGCGTAATTAGAGAGATACCGCTCTTATCCATGTAGTTCGCTCTTTTGCACTTTAACACTTTTATAATGGCAAAATATTACTTTTAGATGTGATGGACAGAGAACCTGTTCTCTGATCTTGGTTTGAAGAGTTCAACGATAAGGAGCACTAAAACTCACGATACAAACATCCAAATTTTAGCTTAAATTTCTTAGTTTCCTTTTGTGACAAATGTCAAAGTGGCCTTGCGGTTCTATGCATGAATTTGATTAACAAGTTGCAGGTTCGATCCCTAACGCAGGCAAAGTACCAAAGTGACTTTAGCTTTAATTTATCTAGTTTCTTAATTATTCTAAAACTCCACTAATGAAGAGTGAAAGAAAACATCATCAAACGTACTACATCATATTCGTATTAAATGGAACTCAGCATTCGAAACTACGTTTTCTACAAATTCGTAGCACACTCAAAATTCGTAGCAGATAAGGATAGATATTTTTGGCAAATTTGACGTTCGTAGCAGATGGAATTTGACATTCGTAGCACACTTAACCTTCTTGAAAAATTAGACTTGATAGCGGTAGCCCACTTAATATTCGTAGAACACGTGACATTCTCACACTTGTTGTTCGTAGCGAATAGTCTTTGACATTCGTAGCAGCATTTATCGTCCTATTAGATTACATCCCAATATTGGTATCTAAAGCAATTTGACTTTATATACTTTTTTTATTTTATATCAAGGAGATTATAACTGTTATATCTGGGGGCACGGTAGTGCCCCCGCCAAAACGTCTGATAACTTTTTGACAGTGCGAGTCATATGTGCTCGTCTTGACAACATTTTACATGTTTAACTTTCTTTAAAGGGTTTTGAGCTAAGTAAAATAAAAGAGCATTTAAGTTCATATCCGTATTTATTGTGTTTTTTTTGTGATCTCGTAGATTTTGAGCAATAGATATATTAATACTAAAGATACTTCGATATTGTTTCAAATTAACAAATAAATGAAATATGTAATAAAAGAATCTCCTAAAATTATATGAAGAGTAATAAATAAATTGAGATTCTAAATTTTGAATAAAATTGAGAAAAATACACATTCATTTATTTTCTAAGTTGAAGTTTCTGTAAGACCATACCGGTCGGTCACAGTCAAATTACCCTTTTATTTTTAAGTTATAAAGTATTTTGGTTTACTTGTACATAATTATATAAAAATATTTTTGACATTTATTTTGTAAATATTTCCAAAATTGTATCTTTCTTACAAAAATAGATCTCATTTATTCGCAAAATTCTAAAGAATTTGTAAAGAAAATAAATAATTTACTTCAATTTTACAATTAAATATATTGTTGAGTATTCATTCATATGCTAATTAAGTAATTAAATTATTCTTGCAAAATTACATTCAAGGTACAAAACATAAAAACTAAAATGTAAATAATTTCTTTAATAATTACTTTTGATACATTAAACTGTACTATAAAAATAAAAATAAGAATCATTTACATTATATTTTATTTTATTTAAATTACGAGATCATTTTATTTGGTCATTTACAAAAAAATCAATAAGCAAATATATTTTTTTTACATTTTACATTGACGGGACCAGCCCACTTAAAACTAAGTTTGGCAGTTTGCAATTGAACCACATCATCTAGTACTACACTCAGAGAGCTTATCTTCTAGAACAATGCAGTCCATTGCATGAAATCTATTTTAAACATTCCACAAAAGTTTCAATCAATCGAGTTTCCTATGACGTAATTACTTCTTGAATCCAATCCATATAGTCAGCTACACTGGTATAGATGCCCGGGGAGTCTTTAGTCCCACAGTGTACATTCCCACCACTAGTAACCCCAATTAATTCAATGGTTTCCTTCACTCGAGTCAAAGGGCCTCCTGAATCTCCCCTGCAAGTGTCAATTCCCTCTTGGCCACCTGCACAAATTACATGTTCGGGTATCACATTATATTTGTAAGTGGCCTGGCACTCCTCTCTAGTCCAATACGGCAATGGGATGATTTTCTTCACGTGACTGTAGTATCCTTTATTAGGGATCTCACCCCAACCAGCCGCGAAGAACTGGGTATTCTTTGCGAGATCTCCACTAGGCAGACATACGGGGCGGATGAAATCTGTAAATTGGAAATGGATTTTTTAGTACAAGAATAATAGTCACTGAGTATTTTTATGATAAAGAAATTAAATTATTTTTTTTCCAATTATTACTCAAATAAATTATTTAGCCAAGTTTTTGTTTTTATTATTGCTCAAAAATGTACATACCAGTATAGGGAGCTTCTTCCTTGAGCCGCAGGATGGCTATATCGTGTTCCTTGCCGTCGTAGCCGGGGTGTACAGTAATCTCTTCGATCTCGATCCTGAGAACTGGATCAGCGCACACGCCACGTACACAATCCACCTTAGAATTTAAATCGTATTCGCCAAGACGAGCGACTAAACTGGAAAAGAAAAAAGCATTTGTTAGAATTTTAAGAATAGCTAATGTAAATAGTCAAATTAAATCGAAAGGTTTTCATTTTAAGAAAAAAAAATAGCGTTTTAAAAATGCCTGAAAAGGCTAGACTTTTAATATTGAGGGACTTTAATAGAGAGATTTTATATGATTTTAGTCTGATTATTAAATAGATCCTGTAGATGATGCTGAAGTATGGAGTAAAGCTTGTCTTTTGTCTAAATATCTTTATGGATGTGACTTGGATCTTTACGAAAACCTTTTACCGCATTCGTTGCGTGTAAATTTTAATGAACTCCCAAAACACGAACAGCCGAAGCAAAATTAAAAAAAAAAAAATCAATTTTCCTTACCGACTGAATCTAGGTTTCTTGATACAATGGGCAGCGGTGATGATGTGCTGGCTGTCAATAAGGGTCGCCGCACATCTGATCTCGGACCTGCTATCACCACGCCAGTACTCCAGGTAGACGAGCCAAGGGTTGTGGTGAACCAGATTAGTACTGGCCTCTACACCGCACTCTTGACCTGAAAGAAGAAAAGGAGGATTTATTATTGAGGTTTAATAGGTTATGGAGTCTTGAATTGAGAGGTCGTTGATCGATAGAAGTGGCTGGAAACATCACTTAACAAAACAACTGGACAACTGGGACAATTTTCAGACAGCGCCATCTAGTTTCAAACTTAGTAAAACTTGTGCTCTACTAAATAGTAGATGAACGAGATTCGGATATCGATTGAAAGGTTAATTCGTTGGGTAACTATATTGTTATATTTTAATTTTAAAAAGCTTAGAAAATATCGAGTCTCATTGCCGAAAACCTTTTTTTTCAGTTTATCAAACATTTATACCAAAATCTTTTCACTAAGTTAAGAAAATTTTATAAGAATAAATATTTATGTTTTGGTATCAAAAGACACGCAACTTACTTATGTAATTATAGTAACCCATTATAACTGTATAATTGAACATTAATTGGGTTATTTTCATTCATAAAATAATTCAATTAATTACACATTGGTTTGCATACGCACAAGGGCAATTCTACAACTGCAATTATTCCAATTAATAATATTTTCCTTATTATCAACATGTTACTTACATCACAAGTACCGTACATATATCAGCTAATACATGTGTAAAACTATTATGAATGAAATTATTACCACGCCTATATTTTATTGGAGGGCCAGTAGAAATATTAGTAACCTACATTTTATTCAATATACAAAAAGTAGAGTCCTTGCTAATATGTCAAGAACCTTATTGCGTTCACGTAAAGACTATTTTAAGTTATAACACTAAAGACGGTATGGTTCTGGAGATGTATTTACATATTTCAAAATAATTGACTGCTCAAAGGAGGTATTAAGCTTTTTAGCTTTTCAAATGTGGTGCTGCAAGTCTCTAAAGGCTCAGTAAAGCTTCTTGGCAATCAGAAAAATAATGAGCATTGATTCCCACATTTGCCACGCACGCTTACGGGTTTCAATATTTGTAATTAAGGTTTTCGATGCAAGCAAATCCTTTTATAATAGGTACTATATATGCTAAATGGAGTTAAATTATATGCTAGTACAAGACACCAAATAAAGATGGCAGTATGACCTTGGTTCATTCATATTAAACTGGTAACTCTCGACTCACGGTAGAGACCAGTGCATGAAAAGTAGAGCTTTGACAGTCAGAAGGACATCTCAGGCTTGTATTCATGCCAAGCCCCCGATACATTACGTATTTACCTTAACATCCTCATCTATATGTTTGTATTATTTAATACATGTTCCAAACAAATTACAAGGAAAACGGTGTCTTATTAGTTGTCTCTGCGTCATTCGAAAGAAGGTCTTTAAGAAAAATCACTGTGGGAATTACAACGTGACTGTACAGTGATCAATATTTAACTGATTTGCGATTTTTAAATTTAATTACGATGTTCAAGTTATCGATATAGCAATTTGCAGAATTAATACTGATTTACGTTTGAACTTTAGATATATGACAAAATAATATTTGTTTTATCTGTTCGTTATATTTGGCACTAATTAACTTGAGTATAATTTGAGCTAATGGTAATGACAGTTCTGGCATGTTATGAAACTAATATAGAGTGAATAACTTGAAAGTAAGCCCGTGTTTGAACCCTGCGTATAATTCGACTCGCGATCAAGTTAGTTTCGAAATAAGTCGGGCAATTTTGATAGATACGGGAGAGTGAACCATTATTAAATACTTATGAATCTGCCTCAAAAAATTTATATTATTTATATAAACGCGTCTTAACTGATCTGTTTTGGCGAGGTAATTTATGGATCCAGTGTGCCACGCGCAAGCGCAGATGAAAGTTTGTTAGGTTTAAACAAAAGCTAAATGTTCACGGCAAAACCAATGATTACAATTACGATAAAGAAATCAGTTCAACAAATAAATACTCGATAAACTTTTAAGAAAAGAGTCTTTTGTTGATTTCTTAAAAACTTATTCCAACTAGAGCTTTATAAAACTTTTAAAACTTAGCTATGTATGAAAAGCTGAAACTAAAAGCCTGTCCTATTCGAAGCTTTTCTCTTGAAGCTCTACCGAAATCTTTGCAACATTTGTAAATACAAAAATTGTTTCAATACCCATACAAGCTAACTAAGCTTAAATATACATCAAAATAAAATATGTATAAATTAAAAAAAAACTTTCCGGATAAAAAAAGTGCTTAAAGTATTACGTACCGTTTTTCCACAGCCCAAAAGGCACACTGAACACTCCAGCTATCGATGCACTGAATACACACACAATCTTGAACAAATTCGCCATTTTCTTTGCTTCTTAGATTTTATTGAAATAAGAGAACATAGTATCCTGTACCGAAAGGCTATAGGATGATTTTTGGTGCAACTACAAGGCAACTAGGCCTTGCTATTAGTTGACCGCGCAACCCGATGTGCGAAGCGTGAATGAATAGCGAACTCAGCTTTTCGAGTATATAAACTCGGCAGGAATTCCGATTTTCCTTAACAATACAATACACACACACAAGCGTCAAAAACCTGTTTATTAGATTTCACTGTTATTATTTTAGAAAAGATTTATATATATTTTTTTTAAATGATTTTATTATTTACAAAAAAAAATGTATTTCATTTATTATTATTTCACAACAAAATACACGAATTATTTTTTTAATAATTAATTTTAATTTCTAATTTATTTAATCTATGTTCGTTTTGTCCGAAATCAAATACGAAACTGAGGTTTATACTTTTCACGGGGGTCTATTTATTAGCATTGACATAGAAAACACTGTACTATACCTACCTTGTATAGAAATAGTGACATCCACTATTACGTAGTGATCGAAAGTACGTAGGTAATATAATACCTACCAATAAACACAACACTGGAATTATACTCGGTTATGCTTGACGAAATACTTCTCATCATCATCCTAGCCTTTTCATCACCCGATTCAGCTAAGTACCAGTGTTTTACAAGGAGCGACTGCCTTTTTGAACTCCTCAACCCAGTTACCTGAGCAAAACGATAGCCCTTAGTTAGACTGGTCGTCAGACTTTCGAGCTGGACTGGACTTCCGGGCTACCTGTAACGATTTTTAAAGATGTCCGAATAACAGCCGGGACCCATAATTCAACTCGTTATGACAAAGGTGGTCACCCATCTAAGGACCAACCACGTCAAGCGTAGCTTAACTTGTTATGTGATGTGAGGTCCTAATCAATAAATGTGTCTAAATCTAAGAATACCGTTTTTAAGATTTTTTTATTTCTGTAAATCGATTTTTAATTTTTTTTCGCAATAACTTCCAAAATTAATTCTCACAAATAATAAGAAAGTACCAATACAGTAGAAAGGACTGTAGCCACATATGTGCAACTAATTGCACAAAAAGCTGTCTAACTATCATGTTCATGTTATACAGCCTGGTGACAGCGAATCTTTACAAATAGGGTTCCGTTTCTACCCTTTAAGTGAAGAACCATAAAAATCATCATCATGATGATCATCATCATCATCATCATCTCAGCCTATTGCCGTCCACTGCTGAACGTAGGCCTCACCATAAAAATATTCGAATTTTATTTCCATTTAAGATAATTTGAACTTATAAATCAAACTAACATCGTTTAAGCTACCAACGGCACGCGCCAAAAGTACCGCGAATCATTCGCTACGTACCAGTAATTCCATGTGGGTTTGTCCAATCATGACGTCGCACACGACACGGGCCGCGCCCGCGACACGCCGCGCTTTGCCGGTGCACTTACAATACCTATACCTAATGAACTGCTTATGTGTTGACTCACTGTTTTGTCTAACGGTATTCACACAGATCACGTACGTCACGAGTCTGCCCGTCCAGACATAATATATGGCATTGGTTTTTAAGATAAAGTTAAAAAAAATGCCTAGAAAAACCTATCACAAAATTTCTTGCACACTTGCACATAATTCACTTATTATATAACAACAAACTAAAATCCATTCACTAGCTATAATGCCACAGAAAAACACGTCAAACTCATAAAACCCCTCTTTAAGACCTCCTGTGGACCTCAAGGGCATAGGCATCAGCATCCTCAGAGGCTAATTTTAACGTTATACATCTACAATACAATATAATACAAGTTTTGTATAAAAGCGAAGTCCGCTAGAACTAAGCTAAGCTTTTGTTTTTTTTTATATAATAAATTAATTAAAACATTATTTTTAAATTAACAGCTGTCAAGACAGGCTTCCTAAAATATCAATTAATTAGGAAAATTAATCGATTAATAAAATCAAAAGGACTAGCTCTAGGTTAGTAACATCACTTGCTAGTAAGAAAACGTACTGGTAAGTGACGTCACACGAGATTTTCTTTTACTGTATCACCTTCATTTTTTGTATACGGCATAAAATAAAAAACATATCTAATATTTTTTGGAGATCTGTCCGAAGGCAGCGGATGGATGCGGGCTGCCCAGGACCGGGATGGTTGGCGCTCTTTGGGGGAGGCCTACGTTCAGCAGTAGACGGCGATAGGCTGAGATGATGTCTGACGGACTATACAAGTTTTTTGTCAAATACCATATAACTTACTGGGCCAAACAACTATCCCTGCCTTGGTCTAAATCAGGAAAATATGATTACATTATTACACAACTTCCTGTATAAGTCCCAAAATGCATCTATTGTGACATCCACAGTACTATTTGCGTCACAAATACTTTAGCACATGCAGTTCAAAAACCCGTTCTACAATGACGTGGCTTAGACATGGGTGGCTTTGCCCGCGAGCAATTTTACCGAAAGCGTCTTAAATACGTTGTCACCCAACAAATGTATGAAGGTACCAACCAAGGTGTGTCAAATGTCTTATTACCACAATTCATGGTGACAGACGAACGGACAGACAGCGGAGTCTTAGTAACGGAGTTCTATTTAAACCTTGGGAACAGAACCCCGAGAATCATTTTTAAAAAAGAGTTGAAAATCTTATAGACTTCAAAGAAAGGAGGTTCTCAATTGGTTTGTTATTTTTTCTGTTTTTACCTCTGACATTCGGACTGGAATGTGTGTATTCATATTTAATTTAAGGGGAATAAGCTTTAACTTCTCCTCATAACAATTTTATAAGCTCCACTCAGTAGTTTTGCATTTTAAAGGCGGTTGTACTGTTTTGTTGTTTAACAATATCATTTATTAATCTACCTAATGGACTAATTAAATTTATTATCAAGCGAGGATATACCGAGGTTAAAAAATTAAAAACAATGATGTCACTGAGGAGTTAATATGAAATCGCTATAAAATAGATAACTTTGACATGTAATAAATATTTCGTCATTATTTTGACCTTTTCTCATATTTCGGCATATGTTTACCTGACTGCAGGGTACCTAAGTAAGGAACTCTCAGTGTCGCGTACCCAACTCGAACTTGACCGGTTTATTAAAAAATATTTACGAAACTTTTATGGAGGTAAAGACGATATCAAATGATGATATGATAATATTGTTTTAATAACAAAAACCTGCAACCGACATCAAATGAAACTAAACCTATCTTCGTGAAATATTATGGGACCAAATGACACCTATTTCGCGTAAAATGAAAAAATAATTAACAAAATCAGTTCATCTAGTCCGATGTTCAGAAGTAATAAACATGAAAAAAACAATCAAATTGAATCAGACGGTTCAAAATTAATGTTTCCTTTGACATCGAAATAAAAAACCAAGCTTTTCGTAATATGTTACACAATGATTGGTAAAAGGAAGAAATTATCATTACAATTAATTACTACCTTTGAATGTTCACCACATGCCATGCGTAAGTAACATCGGTGGAGTGACGTCACACTCCCTCTTTCTATGTGTACGTGATGATCAACACGTTAGAAATTGTTATAAAATAATATTCTAACTTTCACACAGCGCCATCTAGTCTCAAACTAAGTGAAGCTTGTGTTTTGAGTTCTAGACTACTGATAAGCATACTTATACAAACTTACATACATAATTAACACCCAGGTACAGAAAAACATATCGTGCGCATGACAAAAGCAGCTATCCATGGTGGAAATCGAACCCACGACTTTCAGTTTAGCAGCCAGGACCACTAACCACTGGACCAACAGACCCGTTCGCAATTTTAATAAGAATTCTTTGATTTGATGAATATAAATTATAACGATCAATAATTATACGGAGTCTACCACCACGTCTTAAACGGCTCTACGCTTGTACCCAAAAGGTAAAAATGACACTCTATTACTGAGGCTATCCATCTTTCCTTCCGTCTGGCACCAAGATGTATTTAATGAACAGTGATTTCTACGCGTTATATTGTCGTTTTAACAACAAATAATAAGACACGACACACGTGCTACGTCACCAGAATCATAAACTTAAAGGGTGAACAATATTTGCAAAGCCAAATTTTTCGAAACCTGAGATCGTCTGACACTACAAACAACGAGAAATTTCTCTAACCTGGCAGAAATTTGTCAGCATTAAAACAAAAGCTTTCTCCTCTCCTTTCTTTTCCATTTTATTTTCCTTTTTCACTTCTTGCCGAAGGTTTTCCTGT
This sequence comes from Trichoplusia ni, assembly GCF_003590095.1. Classification (NCBI taxonomy): domain Eukaryota; kingdom Metazoa; phylum Arthropoda; class Insecta; order Lepidoptera; family Noctuidae; genus Trichoplusia; species Trichoplusia ni. Next base: position 5,246,709 of record NC_039489.1, on the reverse strand, counting down.
TCACACAAAGACGTCAGTTGTTCTCATTTCTTTATATTCTCATCCTGTCAACAAAACAACAAGCCGAATCTGCGGTGTGACGTAGGTCGAGTGCAAAAGTGAGGAGCAACAAACAGGATATTTGTATGTAGGTAAAACTGAATGTATGTGATTTGTAAGTTGTAGCATATACACCGTGATATTTTTGTCGTCTTACAAAAGCAAAATCACCGTGTATGTGTAACAAGAATTAATTTAACTAGTCTAATAGAATTTGGGAGGCGAGGATTGGGCACCGAATATGTTTAAAAATGTTTTTCATAATGACACTTTTTGTTTGATTTTTTGGGTCCCATGCACCAAGGGCGAAGGGTATCAGAATTTTCGGTCTACAATATGATCGGTGAAGCTGTTCTCCTAGCTAGGCTACAACATGTTAAGGAGACACAGTTTCGATCCCCTATATGTAATTGGCTAAGGTACGTGTTACATTTATGTAGATTGAAAAAATAATAATAAGTTGCCAGCAATGCAAGGAAATCCTACTGTTATTAATAAAAAACAAAAATTAAAATAAAACAAGTATTAAATACAAATGTGTGTGTGCGAGTGCGTTAGGATGTGAGGGAGGTGTATGTGTGTGTGAGTGTGTGTCTATGTGTGCGTGTGTGTACCATATGTGCGTGCGTGTGTTCGTCAATGGGTGTAATTAACTAAAATATTTCGGAATATACAGTAATTTGTAAATCGCAATATAATTTAATATTGAGCTACTCTTAATTAACAAATGTGTGGAATTTAATTGATTGTGGCCATTGGACCTTTCCTGTATGTGCCGTTATCAGACTCTTAGCACCGTTGTTAAAGCAGAAACGAGATAGAGCTAGCTACGCATATTGGCATCTCGTTTGCGAACGAAGCGACGAATTTTGCTTCTACGTATGGTATTATCGAATTGAAATTAGTTAATTAACTATTAATTCAATCAGAAAAAGAAAACTGACAAGAGTCTGAGGTTTGATATTTTTCGTATTTTTTTTATTACAAATAATATTCATTTTGAAACGCTAGCTTTTAGAGAAAAATATCGTTCCTCTGAGAAAAAAGATGATGAGAATTTGGTATGAGAAACACTAGTTCCATTTCTGTTTTTTTTTTTTGTTGAAGTTCGCAGAATCAGACCTTTTAAAGGAATCAAGACATTGCTATAAATAGATTAATTATTTACATACTTAGATAGTCATATAAATAATTAATACATACGTACCTAATGAAGATACAGAATCTTGTTCTTTACATCGGCATGCTTGCGTCATCAAGGATAATGCACGAGATATTGTTGTAATGATCTACGCAGACCGTGGCGAGCTTTTTAATTGGAGTTGGCTTGACGAGATCAATAGGTAAATAGCATATTTACATTTTTCCCGTAAGAAGTAATATTGGTGTCTAAAATCGTTACAGCATATACATTTCCATCATAAAAAGTGTTAGTAATGGGGAGCTTAAATTATTAAGATATCTTTACACATCAATCAAAAACACCTTACGCTCTTTTTTTGCCGAAATCGTGGAATCGCTTACCACTGCACTTTTTTGTATAGTCAGATATATTTTATTCAAAGCTTTTAAGGGTTATATCTCCAAAGGATACATAAAGGATAAAGCGGAATATTATTACTGAGGCACCGCTCTAAAAATTCTCGGTTTAGTACAGACAAAAATTAAATCGTAGACCAATCTTTTAGCAATCCTTTTTTTCATAAGCCTCTTTGTACGGAACACTTATCTAATGTTGCGACTCTATAAAAAACTTTACCGGTTTTAAACACGTGTGAACTATGAGTAATTCGAAATGTTATCTTAATGTACGTAGGTCGTTATGATATATAGCCATGATTACAATTTTCTATATTCTTAATTGTACTTATGACGTAAAATGAACGTGTGATTCTGATAAGTAAGTTCCAGTTCGACTCGCGACTCCGCAACGTCAGCTCATGATTAAGGACTCCGGTTGGGTCCGAAACTAGTCGGGCTATCCCGGTCAATATGCGTAAGTAAACCGTTATTTATTTAATAATTATAAATCAAGAAAGTTATATAGTTGTTTAGTGTCAATAAGATTTTGTAATATTTGGTCTTTAATATAGCAGTGAGACAGTTATTATTAACTAATGCGGCTATTAACGCATAATTAATGTTTGTCACTGGTCTTTGTTTTAATCACTGATTTAGAAAATTGAGAGTGCACCTGTATTTCATACGTCTGTGCACTGAATGACTGTAGGTGGCAGAACAGATACCTACCTAAATTATACCTATGGATGATATGATATGAAGTATGGAGACTTCCCGAACGGACTTTTTGTTAGCCTAATGCCAGTGCCAATGTAAAATTTGCGGTTAATTATGTCACTTAGGTACCATCGCCAGCACGTCGCCATTGCTACAAATTCACGTGAATTTGTGACAATATCTGTCAATTACAAATTAACTACGTCATTTGAATTCGGCGTCTGATCGCTGGGCAAGCGACAAATAACTATCCGGCTGTCGCCAGCGGTTTTGCGGTTTGGAGTTAGGTATGTATGAATCGATGGCATAATTAAGGTATTTAATGCGTATACTAATAGGTTTTGGTTGACGGATTATTGATACTACATAGGTAGGTGTCTAAGGCAAGAAAGGGCTACTAAACACGTTGTTACCATGTACCTAGACTCATTCTGTAACAATTTAAAAGTGCCTGGAAAACGGTCTACTGTAATAATAAATACTTATTTTATCGAGAGTATCAAAAGGCAAACAAATACTGTCGACGATTTAAAATTCCAAAGTCAGGAAAATAACAATAAATGGTAGAATCCCATCGGGACATTTAATGATGTAATGTACCTACGTCACTATACTATCCAGTTGCATTTTATCATATCTGTGCCTACAGCCAGTAACAGAAATTTATACACGGTGATTTTTTAGTCGTCTTACAAAAGCAGCCTAGTTCGTGTATCCGACGTAAAATACCCCTAGGCGCGTTTTTTTTTTATCATCAACTAAGATAATAAGTACGAAAAAAATTAAACAAGAGAAATCTGCAATATACTCTTAAAAATGATAAAATTGCCGCCGGCCCCGCCCCTCACCATTGTTACAAGGCTCGGACCGCGCTCGCAACAGAGCTGTGTTTCTAAAAAACTACGAATTGCATCATAATATTGAATAAAAATTGCATTTTTTTTTCAAATCTCATAAATACCTATTTTTTTATCATGAACGTGTTCTAGTCATTGGATACATGATCTGGGCTGCTTTTGTAAGACGACTAAAAAATCACGGTGTATAAAGTGGTTAATCTGTGAAATGATAATCTGTGGAAAAAAAACAACTGTTACCTACCATGGTTGATGAGATCCAGCCTTGTGACAAAATAATAGGCGACAAGCTTTGGCCTTAATCGGCCAAGCCATTATTATTGTCGGTGTTCGGCAGCATTAGATGTCCGGTGATTCTTGTTCCCAATTCCAACCACTTGTATTTGCATTCCCTAGTGAAAATATGGTTTGTAAATCCGATAATGATTGAATTTTCTGGCTGACTGTACTGAGATAGATGCTATCGCTTTGCGGTCACAAAATCCCTGATATCTTTCGTCAATTTAATAAACAACAACATGATGAACAACACGAAAAGCAAAGGAATGCGGCAAATCCTTTCACGATTCTTCATCCTGGGCCAAAACTGATTTAATACAATTATTTAGAATCTTCATCTAAATATTATATTTTGTCTTGTAAATGTCACAAATTTTTCAAAAAAAATGTTTTGTTCACACTTTTATACCGTCATATTCGAAATATAATTTAATTCAATGTAATCTAGGTCTCTGATTCAATCCACTTGTTACCTTATAAGTAAAACCGCGTTGAATCATATGGATTGGGTCTAAGGGACTTTGTTTTGTGACGTATTCTGTCATGCTAAGGTACTTTTTGTAGTATTTCTGAATGGGAATTAGGTCAGTAATGAACTATTTATGCTGATATGAGGGATGAACATGTGTGCTATTTATATAACCTGGGTAAATTATTTTTCACGCCTTTAATTTGCCTGAGATGTATAGCGAAAAGAATCGTTATGAAGTATAGGGGATACAGTTTTGGTCGTTTTTTTCAAAGTGGACTCTCGTTTTAAAGACATTCGAATTAAATACGAGAAGACATCTATACTCAGGACAAGCATTTCGAATTGCACAAATTCCTACCCGACGCAAAGGGCTCGCCACATGTCGCATACATTGATCATTGGTGTCGTGGTTTGCCCACAATTTCTCGTCCTAAGCGGGGATCAAACCCGCTTTCATCGACCAAACACCTTTGGCATGGTGAGCTATTAGACTCGTGTAGCAGTGTAGTAAATACTTCTTACATATACTTAGATCTCAGACAATCACTTTTCAGACGTAGTTTCTGAAAAATAACTATTTGTGTATCACCTAGTATAATTATTCAGACTATACATCCTTGGCACCGGGTCCAGACCTTTATCTCAGATAGGGAATGTTTGAGTATTGATCACATCGGCTCACTACGGGCGATTTCAGATCTCGATACTTGAAATCCTCACGATGTCCCCTTCACCGTACATCAATGTACCGTTCCGTATACAATTAAGAAAGTAGATATTTTTTATAAGTACAAGTCAATAAATTAAACACACAGTTGGGGGACATAATATTGTTATAATTTTCACCATTTTATATCAATTACATAAGTTTCTCTTAATCATAGTTTAGTAAAACGGAAGTTTCTAGTGCACTCGCATCGGTGGAAATCGCACTTTTATCATTATCAGTTAATGTACTACACATTTCTTAAATTATTTATTGAGGAAGAAAAACTTAAAAGAAATATGTACTATAATGAAAGAGAGAAGAAAGTAAGTCACACATAATTAAGAGAAAAAACAAAGACAAACACACCATACTAAATGATTTCGAATTAAACAAAAATCAAATCGGTTCTCTTTATAGAAAGGAGATTGCACTAGCAGTGGGATGAAACAAATACGATTGAATTTACGAATACCTCAGAAGGACAAACTTATAATCAAATTCAGAGATTTTTGTAATAATACTTTACTTTGCAGTAGTAGTATTAGTTTCCTCTGTCATAGTTCTGTAGGATAAAATGTATTTCCTTCTGGTAATCAGTACAGGAAATTAACATAATAGATATCCATATTTAATGTTTTCAAGGACATTGCTTTTAAATATTCCACTATGAATCGTTTGTTCTACTTTAATAGAATTGTTTCCCTATATAAAGATGTTTCGCAATAATCAACTTTACGTCGCTTGTTTTAAGACTCAATTTACCTAAAAATTGGTGGATAGGCTATCTAAATACAAAAATCAATCATTAAACTTTTATTTATTAAAAAAAATATCAAACACAATATCTTGAAAAATTGGGCCTAAAAATACAATTATTAACACAAGCGGGTTAAAGCTAGCTAATATTACAAATCATAAAGCAAGCAAAAAAAACATCAAATCGTGTACAAAATAAAAAATATGTTCCTTTATCATTTTAATTACCGAAAAAATGTGTAGAATGCAATACAAAAATAAAAAATATCAAAAAACATCCTCTTATATTGTAAACTTACTGACCTGATAATATTATAACCACATGCCATAAACAAAAAAGAAGAATTTGTCTCAAACTGTTTTTCAAGGCAAAAAACGTACACAATCAGATCACATATGAAACAAAAATTAATATTTTTATGTACATATATAAATAATGAAAAGAAAAATCGACATAACTATCTTTAGACAATATTCCTCCAATGGAACTCAGTATCTACTAAACTGCTGTACCAAAAACGATGCGATTCCCACCGACACTCACAGAAGATAGTTTAATTCGGGGACAACAGATGGACGTTCAAACAATGTTACTGAGATATGTAGAACATCTAACCTACACGGCTATACACACACTTACATTATTTAAATACAAAACTAGCGTTCAGTACTGCTCGTTGCAAACTATATAAAAAGAGATTAAATTAACGAGCGGAGATATATATCATTCTATTTACCTTTATTATATTAAAACCAAGATCCTTCAACCTGTTGTTTTTTCCTTCAATTTTAACCCCTAGCCCCTTATCCTTATAAGAGACAATTAAAGGCGCCTAAAGTCCTATGAGAGACAATTAGAGGCTTTAAGCCTACAAGAGACAATTAAGAGCCCCTAACCCCTTCTGAGAGACAAATAGGGGCCTCTAAAGAGACAATTAGGGGTTCTAGTTTCAAACAGATTTTTGAATTTTGGTTTTAGTATAACAAGGCATATTAGCCACCAACGTCTAGTAATCACGCGCCTTCTAAATGAGGTGAGACAGTATTAGTACTTGCACATAAGCGTATTCGACGCCAAATCTCGAACCTCAAGCTTTCATATGTCTTTACAATTAGCGTGAAAACATTTTTATCTACTTAAATACTACAATATTGATCTATAAAACGCTATATTTAAATATATATCATATATATTATATTATAAACATTGTGACAGTTATTTATATTTATTCAGAGATATTATTTCAGACGCACATAGGTGGTTTATAAATACGAATATGCAAAAAATAATTGTTCACTTGTATCAAAAGCTATATATAATATTAAGTTAGATACTATTGAAAGGAATCGAAAGCTCTATGTTATTCTAAATAATAAAAATTAAATGAAAAATAATATTTTTCGAGTTACATTTTCGTATTAATAAAACCACTTATTAAGAAACATTTTCAAGTTAAAAGATATGTCGTTAGTGTATATTTCTCAAAGAATTCTCATCAAATATTACTACAAAATTTTAGAAAATCTGACAGATAGGGGTCCATACACATTTTAAAGTAAGACTGTTGAGGAAAAGAGATGCTATGCTACGCTGTGAGTGTGCTATCTCTTTTTAACAGTTGCAACAATCCTTAAAGAATGGTGATAGACCTCGAGTAGAAAGTAGTTTAAAGCCAAGATTTTTTTACACAGATGTTCAGTAAAAATCGTGAGTTTTAACATAATAATAACATTTGTCCAATTTATCTACGATTAATAATATTTCAATAATAAATTAAAACAGAATTCGTTCTTTTTTACAACTTTACAAAAATATCATTAATCGCAAATAAATGTTGAAATTTCAGAAACAGGTAAATTCTATAAAATCTGTAGATTATTAAAAAAAAAACTTGCGAAAAAAGAAATGTGAACTCTTCTTTATATTATTAACAATTGATAATATTTTCCTTACAAACTATTAATTTATATTTTGAAAATCTTATACGCTATTGTCCAAAACCATTTGTTTCTAGGTTTTTATCATGTTACTTGTTTAAATCGGAATACGAAATTTCTTTGAATTCCGTCGAATTTTCGTTAATTCGAAATCATACATAACAGACAAACAGTATTCCGACCCAATTATCTGTATTATTTTTAATATTCAAACATGCAAATCAAAACATTTTAACACAAGCCCATATATAGTGAATATCGTACAAAAAAAAAATTTTTTTGGTAAGTCACCTGACGTCGTATTACATATCACTCCCACTAATTTTTGTTTTGAAATCTGCGTTAATGTTTGTACAAGTGTCACTTTGTATTTGTGATGTAAAAAAGAAAAATCATCAAGTCTCATGCGTCAAGAATGCATCAAGCGCCATTTTGGATAATCATGACTGATTTTAAGGATAAAAATAAATTCTTTCAAGAAGAAAACAATCGTCACTCACAGTATAATATTGTTAATTAACATTTCTTCAAAACCGTGTACTCTTCAAATTGACTCTTTTCTGTCTCATTCAAGTAAAAATCTCATTTCTCATTGGATATTTCGTATTCCGCATTCATAACACTGACATATACTTATTAAGGCTGACTCACACGATGCTAGAAATTTCGGCAAGTCTTTATACATTTTCGTCAATGATTATCACTTTTGATACCAGAGCTTTGTTGCTCTTCAATGTATTGCAACTTTACAATATTCCCCGCATCGTCTAAATCAGCCTTTAGTTATACATAGACATGAAACAAAGATTTTCGTATACATGTTACGAGCGTTTCAAGATAGTGGTACAATAGATTATGTCATCAGTTTAAAGTGATTTGTTCGTATTACATTAATAACTAAACACATAGCTTTAGGTAATGTGTGTACTGGTTATATAGTTCTTTAAAACCCACATACCTAAATGAGGTTTTTATTAGATGCGCAAAGTGACTTGGATGCTTCAGAATCGTTTTTAATATCTGCGTGTGACGTGTAATGACCGTGCCTGGTCACAATTTAGATATGATACTGGCTCTATAAAAGTCTAATTTAGCAAGATTCTACTCTCATTCACAAAAAACTTGCGAAACACTTGTTTCGTAAACGACAGCCTTTAGCCAATTGGCATACCTTAAATCTTTCAAATCATCGATTTCTATCAACAGAATAACGTTTTTTTTCAATGAGTCACGTGACCGAGACCTGTCATCTCTATTTACATTCGAGTATTTTCGATTAACGGTAACGTTGACTACAAACTTCAATTGGATAAGTTCTTTTTTGTTTGATCTAGACTGCATAAGTAATCAAGGCGACGGCTAGAACTAAGAAGCGCTAATAATACGGAAAAGTTGAATTTCTAGGGAAAGGTCACTTAAAACGTCACAGAGTCAACAATAAGGTCATTTAATTGACCACAAGTATAATTAACAGACGATGTTCTGTGACGTTTAACCTGCGTTGTATTATTGAAACGCAAAAGTAATTAGAATTTTAAAGTCGTAGTAGACATTGTAATTGGTAGTTCAAGTAAATAATAACAGAGATGACCGAATACCTCTTCGTTGGAAAATAATTTGCATGTCAGAAAAATATAAAAGAAATTGGATATAATTCTTAATTTTTTCACCTTACGCGATTTAGGTGACATGAATTTGACTCTATTATACTAAGTTCGGTTCGACTCGCTCGCCCGCCGCCTCAGCTCATGATTAAGGGCTCCCGTTGGGCCGAAACTAGTCGGGCGAAGCCGCGTTAACAAACTGCTGCATCATTTAAAAATCTTCAAAAGCAAATTTGTGAAAAATAAATTTAATCTATTGTTTTGTTCTAATCGCCTTTTCTCTAGAACTTTTATACGCTTTAAAACAGAACTTGAAAACTCTGTCACAAGTATTGCATAATGGAGAATGAGTTATTTAAACCAAAACCGATCATGTAACACATGTTTAATTTAATTACACATATCATATAATTACGTATTATTCCTATAAACTTCAACGTTCTCGGAGAAATAATTGTTTTGATAATGTTTCTCGTATTGTTATCAAAACATAACAATACATAGAATTATAATGTTGGGATTGTATAGCCCATTTAGGGAATGTAGAGATTTACGTAATTCGGAATCTAAAATATATTATTTTTAATTTACTTGTGCGAAAAATATTGCGTACTTTTATTTTGTTAGAGAGCTTGCCACCTTTAAAAGTAATATAATTGCAGATGTAAAAGCGAGACAGCAAACTACACATTGCATAGCGGCATCTCTCTCTGACAACAACAATGGTACTCTACGATTTTTGATTTTCTGATTTTTTATAATCAGAAATTGGTAGCTTAGGGAAAAATAGTTGGAAATATAGTAATTCCAAACTAGGAAAACTTGGAAAAACGATGTAAAAATATCGTATTCAAAAATGAAGTTTGCACAGAAACAAAATATCATGCTTACATATTAAACAGTACTGGTAATTATCTGTGGAAGAATTTTAATAGTGATTAAGATACGGAACATCGTTTGTATTATACTATTAAATTAGTCCATAAAATTAAATAAATTGTTAATGAAATAATTTGTATTACGAAAGTCTATACAATAACAAAATCACAGTACAGGCAAGGAAAACCTATCAGCACATTCATGAATGAGTTACAAATACCTAACTTTGCAACTATGTTGTAATTGTCGGCACGCTTTTGTAACGTGTGCTCAAAATGATTCACAAAACGGCCCGGACCTACGTAATGTTTGTTTAACTTTTATATACGTCATCATTCAGGAATTAATAAACAGTCGGTTCACATATTATTATGTAGTTTTTTTTTATACTGAACGGTTTTTGAGGGTTAGATACCGAAAGTGTTAAAACGGAATTCTAGTAAAAAGGTTCCTTCTGCAGTCGGAACATGTAAGCCCACCCAATAAGCCATATCTCATGAACAGCGGTAATAAGACAGTTGCAAATAATCACGATAAAACTTTTTTCCAAGTAAGTGAAGCAATAGTTTGTCAGAAGCTCGAAAGTCTGACAACCAGTCTAACTAACGGGTGTCGTGTTGCCCCGGTAACTGGGTTGAGGAGGTCAGATAGGCAGTCGCTCCTTGTAAAACACTGGTACTTAGCTGAATCCGGTTAGACTCGAAGTCGACCCCAACATACTTGGGAAAAGAAAAGGCTAAGATGATGACGTAGTAAAGGTTGTCGCAGTCATATATCTGTGATACGTGTGACCAATTTTATTGCCTATCGGTTTTCCTTAAGCATATTTGTACGGAACCCTACCACAAATATTAAGACAGAGAACCGATCGCACTATAAATAGCTTACAGATGGTATCAAGATTCTTGTAATCAAGGATGGTATGTAAAACACACGTGATACCGGGTTTAAATGGTCTACGTATATCGGGTACAATTTTTTGTGTCGTAGATGTGTATAGAGTTGTATGAGCGACTTATACACCGTGATTTTTTAGTCGTCTTACAAAAGCAGCCCAGTTCGTGTATAGTGTACAGTTCGTGACACAGTATTGCAAAAAACGGTCAAGTGCGAGTTGGACTAACGACATTGACGCAAATCCGAGTCGCACTTGAACGTTTAAATTTTGATTCAATTCATACAAAGTCTACGATTAAATTACATTTAATATATTTTCCTACTTTATTTTGCATAAAATGAATAACATGATCTAAACTTTCAGCTTACTTATTGTACTAACTACGTCATAATTATTTACAAGAATAATAAAAGGTAAAATGTGTATCTAGCTCAAGCAATTTCGATATTACATCACATGGTAATAAAGTTGATTTTACTAATTTTTTAAGAATAATAGGATTTGTTTGTTTATTTCGTTTCAATGACGTTATATGCATCGTTTACTGAAATCATAGGGTTGGAAAAATGCCACTTTGTAACCTTTGACATATAAATAAAAACCGGTCAAGTGCTTATCAAACTCCCGATACCGATACGTACAAATAGGCTAAAGATAAACAAATTGGTTAAGTGTGTTGTCCAATATTATATTATATTATTCGCAATTCAGAAGTACGATTAACTTGCCCACAATTTAACGTGCCTTTCGAGAAGGAACTACTGCTTTTCGGAAGGCACATTCAATTGTGGGTCCCGGCTGCTATACCTACATCTTTGACAGTCGTTACAGGTAGTCAGAAACTTGAAAGTCAGACAACCAGTCTAACTAACGGGTGTCGTGTTGCCCCGGTAATTGGGTTGAGGAGGTCAGATAGACAAGCGCTCCTTGCGAAACACTGGTACTCAGCTGAAACCGGTTAGACTGGAAGCCGACCCCAACATAGTTGGGAAAAGGCTAGGCCGATGATGATTACTGCTGCTTTTCAACTTCGATAGAAGTGGCCTTTCTACAATCGTTAACGTCAATAAATAACGGTCCTATGTAAATGACATTTTGTTTCGATAAGCCACGTGATTGTGATCTATCCGTATCTGTAGTGGGGTAAGGCATCTTAATAAGAGCGTGCTGCTGGGGAGTTTGTTGCACCGTTTCTTCTCTCACAGCAAAAGCAGTTAGGAAGCGGTGATGGGTGGGCGAAACTGGGTGCTGTCCAATGTAACCTGACCTTCAAAAAGTGCTACTTAGTAGCCTAATTTGAATAAATGAATTTTAATTTTTTGTTTTTTTTTTTTATTTTTAGAGGACTTTTGCTGGATCAAAATAGGGGATACGACATCTATAATAGTACACCGTTAGCATATAACATCAGTTCATGCAAACTTTTATTCAGCAGAGTAAAAGATTTGATGAAGAACGCAAAGAATGTTAATAGTTTTGTAAAACGTTAATGTATAAACTGTAACAAAACTACAACCTTTCTTATGACGTGAAGTATACAGGATAGTATAATCGTATAATAAAAGAAAAAAATAATAGAAATTGCTATAAAAAACTTTCTTTAACTGACTGTAACGCAAAGGGAATAGTGTTTATTGTTAAAAAGGACTTCAAAGACATTAACATTTTATAGATTGCTTTATCGAGTTGAGTGATTTCAAAATATTTCAGAAATGATCTGCTGAGCGAATAAGATAAAAAAATCTCGAAAATTTATTGAGACAGTGCGGTTTAAAGATTGACCCATATTTCTTTAGATAAGATTTCTATATCACGTGGAGGGTTTGAATTTTATTTCTTAAATAAAATATTTAAAATGTGCATCGCTAAGTCTCTTTTATATAGCTGCACCTTTAACCCACTTTTTTCATCAATGCATTCGATAATTTTGCTGGTCTAAAAATAGTATCAAGATAATGTTCTACCAAAGAAGGGTATTAAATGATGTGATATTTTCCTTATAACGCTTATCCGTTTATTACTGCTTATTTTGTTGAATACACTGGGAAATCCAATATAAGAATAGAACTCAGGGAAACATCGAACTTCGTTATGAATATAAATAGTCCATTGTTTTGGTGACGTCGGAAGCCTTTTATGTTTGAAATATGTATGTATTGGTATTTATTAGGTGAAATTTCAATGCCAAATTTGTTAATTTTGGTTTTATAGTGATATTATGTTATTGATTTGAAATATATTTCAGGTGAATCATTCACCTCTTCAAACAATAAACAATACATTTCTCAACGTCATATTCCAAGTAATTTTATTGTGGGAAAACCGCTAAAATGCATATGCAATGCTTATTCGTCGCTGACACTGGTTGCCAACCCATTGTAGGTAGAAATATGTATTGCTTCTAACTTCTATATGGAACTTAAACAAAAAAAAATCGAATTAGACCGTCAGCCAGATTTTTAACCCGGGGCAGTGAGATTGTCCGAAAGTGTTACCGTGGCTTCGGTACACGAAGGGCAGAGAAAGGAACATGGGTGGGTTATAGTCAGTAGAAGTCTGACACTCCCTTCCGATCAACTCAAAGTGGAAGGAACCATTTGATGATTTCTCATCCGGAAAAGCAAATACATTTGAAAAAATAGTATTTAAGTAAAAATTCGAAGGTTAAACGCATCAAAGATGGTAGAACGTATAGGAGTGGGGTCAATAACGTCACAAATCCGTGCTACTCCGAAAATTATAATAATTATTACTAGCAATCCCAGTAGCCGTAATTTTGCCTTAAAAATGAGTTGTAGGGAATAAAAAATAGATGTCCAATTCTTAGACCTACAACCTTCACAAAATTTCATGACAATCGGTCGAGCTATTTCGGAGGAGTTCAATTACGCATACCGTGACACGATAATTGTATATATTAGTGGCATAGATGATCTTAATAACCAGTACACACAAAACTAGAGCTAACACAACTACATATACATAGTTACAAGTAACATATAGAGTAGGTATATACAGGACTTTATTGGACGTTAACTAACGTAGAACGAACTACACACGATATAGACTTAATGATAACGTTTTGAACCTTATGCTTTTGGTATAAGGTTGATTTTTGTGTTGTTGTTATAGTAAGGTTTTATGATATGTTTCTGCATTGAGAAAGAACATGGATATAAAAAGAGCTCGGTTGTGGATATGTATGTTTGATGCTTTATTACTCAATAATAGGACAATTTTCATTTTTCGAGCAATTTTTTCCCATTACTTTTAGTACAATTTTACAATCCAGCAAGTCAAATAAAGCAACAATTTTAACACATAACAATTTTGATTTGCTTAAAAACCATTACTTTATCCATAAAAGTTAAACATAACTAAAAATATCCCAGTGTCCATCATCGGGTGCAATTTCCGACATCATTTAATTTATAAAACTTTCATTATCCAAACACTTACTTCAATTTAAACATCCTATCCCTACTAATATTATAAATGCGAAATTAACTCTGTCTGTCTGTCTGTTACGCTTTCACGTCTAAACCACTCAACTGATTTTAATAAAATTTGGTACAGAGACAGAGTTGACCTTGAGAAAGAACATAGGATAGTTTTTATCCCGGACTTTTGAAGACTTCGAAACGCGATATAACCGACATCGGCGCGGGCGGAGCCGCGGGCGAAAAGCTAGTAGATACCTAACTTTAGTATCAATTCATCATTACACATTTAACATATCATTGCCGACATCCCATAGCCATCGAGTATCGAGTATCAAGTGATCATTAAGGCTACATCGTGTGTAGTGTCGTGACAGCGTGGACGATACTTATCGTATTTTAGGCGCGGACCTGTCGTTGCAGTGCTTGTTGCGGCGGAGTGTTGCGCCGCGCTTTATCTGTTCCATGAGGGACGTGTGACATGCTCGGGGGTCGGGCTGGGGAAGTTGTTGTTTGATTATTATATTTATATTTAAATTTATTATTATTTAATTATTATTATTTAAATTTGTTTCAGAAGTAAATCTTTTTGAAGATAAATGGTAAATGCAAAGAAGCAGAATAATACACAAGTTAAATTGATAAAAAAATGCATAAAAACAGTGCCTGTAACCAAATTTTTATGTGCACATAATCAATAAATCGACCCCTCATGCTTGATTAAATTGACTGAATAAAAAAAAAATGGTATCTTTTTCGAAAATTTCGAAAACTAATATTAGTATAAGTCACATTTTAAGTATTTTCTGGATGCCACAATTTGACATTAATATCTATAACTGTCTTTTAAAAGCAGAAACGGATTTTGATGGGTTACTGGCTGTATATATAGGTAAATAAGTCCACATGGTCAGCCCGTCTAACTCCACTGCTCGCATGGCACGACACTGAGCTCGATTGTTAAGCTCTTGAACGCCTTACAAATATTATAACATTATTGTAACTTGTTCGAACCGTGTAAACGGTTTTGTGGGGAATTAAATTTAGTGATTAATGTTATATGAAAGAAATAAAGACTTTTGAACTGAACTGTTTGGCACTAATCTGCGAACTCTGTGTGTAACTTATGTAATGCTGTGCACATACCTGTGCATGTGCACTGATCATGTCCCGCACGCACTTGGCGCGCGAGGAGTCGAGCTGCCGCCGCTGCTGCTGGATGGTGGCCGACAGCTTGTCCAGGAAGGCGGGCTGGACCGCGCTAGGGATTGTGCCTGAGAAAGTACCAACAGAATTGCTTTTAGACTACTCCTGCACTTATGAATTCAATCCTTGGGTCACAGGGGGTTTTAGAAACATTCAAGTCGCATGCACAAAGACAACCAGACTCAGAACAAGCATTCGTGGATCACAAAGGCTTGTACTGCACGGGGATCGAACCCGCGACATGTCGAGCGACCAAGTTGACCTTGTTTCTTTAATGACTCGGCTATCTGTGCAGTCCATCAATGAAGGCTGGGTGTAATTAACCGGTGTCGTTGTGATTTTTATTTTACTCAATTAAAAAATAAATTCAACATTATTGAGCATGACCTTGACTCATGATCCTTTACGAACCTAAACAAATAGAGCATAGACGTTGGCCAAGATCAAAAATATAATTAGCATACCTTTCCCCTTGGCCGGGGGGTCAGCAGCAGTGATAGTGGAGATGGCGCGGCGTGAGGTGCGCGGCGACAGCTGCGGCGCCAGCTTAGCGCTCAGGCTCGCGATCAGCCCGCCTTCTGGAACATAGCGGGGGGTGAAGGACTGGATAAGGAATAATGACTGACTAATAGGTGCCTCATGAAGGAATATCAGGTAAAATGTGCAGAGAGATGACAAACTATGAGTTTTGAACTGTAGACCTTTTTGAAGGCTTCCAGAAACATCGTAAAATGAGTAAATAAAGATAAATTTTACATCAATCACCATAATCTTCCGGAACAAAAATTTTGGTTACCTAGAATGTTTTCTGAGAATTTTAGAAATGGATTATGATATAGATTTTGAGCCTATCAAAATCTAAGTTATAGCCATTAAATTAATATCTAATATTCAGTTGGTAGCTACTTTCCCATTGGCACTGAAAATCAGCTCTATGACGACATCCTGTCTCTTGGGAAATATCTTACACGTACATACATTATAGAAAAGTAGTATACAAAAAAGCAACAACTTACAATTTTGAACTTTATTTCTTCTTTTGATCGAGAAATAGCTTTGAGCAGGAATCTATCAAATATAATCCTTAAAAAGCTTGAATAGGTATTTACAAAAAAGAACAACCAACGACTTTGGACATAATCGCCGAAAAATTCAATTCTATCAAATATAGGTAATTTTGACATAGTTAGTTCCCCTTACGTTCGAGATGATGTCTGTCAGCGCTGTGCGACCTGGCGGCGATGTTCTTGCGCAGCGCGAGCGGGCTGAGCGCGTCGTGTCGCGACATGCTGTTGAAGCCCGCGATTATGTCCGACGGCTGAGCGTATATCGTGTTCTGGTACTTCTTGTCCTGACGCTCTTGTTGCATTTTGAAGCCTGATGGATAAGGTGATAAGGTTGGGTTTAGATTGTATTATAATAAAGTTTTTGTCAGATTTCGCTATCGCACATAGTGTCACTAGATACCAATCAACCATATGTAATAATTAAAGAAAAATATTTGAATTCATCGATTTATTGGAAAGATTTGATAGGCAGTTAGAAAATAAGTTCATAGTTATCTAAACTTGGGTCTAAATTTTTGTTCATAATTTAACTTAGATCAATATATTTCAAGTTGTATTCATCTTAGTTCAAGCATTCAAATGCTAACCCCGAACATAAGCTTACATCTTCGGGCATTTCTACAATAAATTTCCATTACTTTATTTAACAAATCTCACCAGTCTGTCCGTAATGCGACTCGCTGGACATCCTGGGCCCGAAGCTGGAGAAGGAGTTGTTCTCGCCGTAGCTCGGGGTGGAGGGAGACGACCCGTGGGGGGAGCCGCGGCCTTCACCGTATATACCTAGGGAATCATGAAAATTGTATAACTGAAGATTTTATTCCTGTTGGTTTATCTATCGATGGCAACGAAGGCCATGTTTTATTAGGTCAGACAAACTATCGCCACTTCTTCAAGTAAAGCCCTGGCAATATCTCGTTATTTCTAAAATATTACAATCACTTAAAAACTAGTTTCATACTGTATAGGACATATTTCATACTATTTAAAATACTTTTCTTTTGTTTTATTCTCATTTAAATGAAGTTTAACTTTAAACGCGAAAATAAAAACAACACTCACCCGAATTACTATCCCTAAGCAGATCCGAATTGGAGCTATTCAAACTATTCTTCCTCACATACATGGAATTCTCGACGTAGGCCATAATCCGATGACCCGTCTGCCCATAAATCGGGTTCAGGTTCCCGGTGCTATTCAGACTGGTGCTTGAGGAGAAGTTGCTCTTCGCTTGTTGGAAGGTTGAGAGCGAGGGTTGTGTCGGAGAGGGGGGGTTGGCGTTGTTCTGGTTCTGCAACTGTTGAAGACTCCGGCGGACGATGCCGGGTGAAGCCGGCATGTGTTTCAACTCGGTCAGTTGTTTGACTGTTTCTGCTACGTTTATGTGTGCTGTAAAGAGAATGTTTTTAGTAAGGTGGTGATTAGCTTTTTATGAGAGAAAAAGATGGCATTTTAGTTCACTTTATAATGCGTCGGTCAGTCGAAGATTTTTTCCTGGATTTTTCACCAACTTTGATTTAAATTAGTGAATTTTGGATAAGTGGGAACGGATTCAATCCCGTTTTTAGGTAGTAATATTATGATTCTTTCCTTGATCACTTCAAAATTATTAGACATAAAATAGCGATAAATACTGTTCATTTTTTATTACAATTTACTATTGATTTATTCATCACTACTTCGCTTAGTACTTCGGCACAAAATAAATTCTAAAAATAACACCTTCACTTGTTTATGTGTACAATTCAACTAATGCGTGTCAACGACCAAAAGGCTTGTGATAAACAAATTTTGTTCGCGTGTGATGGTGTTATCAATAGCCAAAATAAATAATCACTTGTGAGATTTTATTAGCATTGTCTTTGAGCGTGCGAAGATTAAGAAAACTGTGTCTTATTTTCGGCCTATATACAAAGCAAGTCAAACGGTTAATACTTAAAATATATATCTTATACGTTATGGCATTTAGACAATCTTTAACCATTAACATACCTTCAAGTTTAAACAAAACGTTCACCGAGAGGATCAAACATGTTTAAGTCAAACATTGCCCGTTCAAAAACGAAAATCTTCAATTTACAGAAACTTTTGTCATTAAAAAGAAAATAAAAAAAATGCACTCCGTAACGAGGCGACACAGCCCTACAATAAATAGTGTATGACACCCCTCTTGTAGATATTCCATGTTCTCTAGTACACAGAGCGCGACGTGTCGCGATTTCGATCCCTCACAGGACAAGCGTTTGTATGATCCACGAATACTTGTACTGAGTCTGGTTGTCTTTGCTTGTGAAAACCCCCACTACACACATTAATAACTGCGAAGGTCATTTAAAAATAGAGATATTAAACATGTTTGATCACCTCGCAGGCCGTCTAAAGCCCAGCTTATTGCTTGTCACTAAAGTCTAATAAGTAATAAGTGCAGGTAATGTACAGTCATAATCACCGGCGTCGGCGTCAGGCTGAAGCAAGAAGGCGGGCGGAGGGGGCAACTCCGAGTCGCCGAGGCCTGGGCTGGCTGTGTTCTGGAATAGAAGTAGATTTAATAATAATTAATAGATCTAAAATCCAAGTTTTTGATGTCCAGCCGTTTAGAGTTTTAAATTGCATTGTCATCGGGTTTGAAGCTACCCTGAAAATTTTAGCCCGCTAGCTTATTGGGAAGTCTATCTTGCAAAAATCCAACCGGAACGACAAACAAACAATTAAAGAAAATTTAAAGGCGGATTCTCGAAGACGCATTACGCCTTACAAAAATATAGTAGCAAATAACATCACTACAATTGCTATTTCAAAGTCACAGGCGTCCTAAGCCATTTTTTTTAGGTCTCTACCACCAAGTATGACAAATTCCTGTTACGTATTCTTAACTATGTATGTATGTATAATGTATTCTATACTCACTTGCATATAAGGAGGTCGCTGCGGTCTAGATATGGATGAAGACCGTCGCACTGGCGGCGGCGGCTTGCCGAGCGAGCTGGACGAACCACGACGAGACCACACCGTCGCTGTGAAACAGAATACGAAAATATTAGTATCATTGTGATATAGGAAAACTCGGGACCTTTGTTGATTTTCAGGCAATCTCCCTTCTGACACTATCCATTTCCTCCCCCGAGGAAGTGGTCGTCCATGAGCCGCCAAAAAAATGGGTGTAAATGATTCGTACCAATTGAACACATTGATTTGGGTGGTTAAGTTTATACAAAATAAATTATATACAATATTATAAATCGACATACTACTCAACAATCCATAATTCATTGAAATTAGTTTACTTCACACACACATATTTTAGGACAACATTCCAATGTAGAACACACATTATTAATTGGCAAGCGGAATCAAACTCCAAAATATTTATACAACAAACTCCAAAAGAATATACGTGTATTAATATTAATAAAACCTTACCTTCTTATTACCTATCTTTTTTTTTTCAATATTTCAATCATATTGTACCTATAATGATGCAACGGTTTACACACGCATATTTATCGGGTTTTCCCGACTAGCTTCCTTTTGTTAATTTAATATTCTCTGAAAGTTTGTATCAAATCTAAAAAAGTACCGATACACGGCACTTTTTTAGATATTTCCGGACATACATACAGACAAATAGACAAAAATTGTAAGAATCATGTTTTTGGCTTCGGAATTGTTCGTAGACCACACAGCAATTATTATAATTATCTTTAAAACATATTCGATTTACAGTCTTCACTTTACAACGATTTTATTATACAGGATGGAAAGGACATGCAATCGTTAAATTCGCGACATCACTTAAATTTATGCACTTACCATTATTAAAGAAATCAATTGTATCTAAAATAGAGGGTTTTTGATTTCGTCATTTTGTAGCCCTCTATGTATTGTAAACGTTGTTATATTAACGCCCTGCAATATGTACCTACAGCAACGTTATAACATGGTGGAAGCTCGATGCGGACACATTTTTTTCCTAAACTACATATATCGCGTAAGCACAAAAACAACATCAATCACTGTTCTTAAAAATTGGAAGTTTCAGAATTATTATTCTTAAATACGATTTTTTATGATAAGGGATCGTAAAAAATGTGCTACTTTATAAATACCAACACTTACCTTCACTTTATCGCGAGCAAGGGCGGGAAAGACTTCGACATAATCGCCACCACTTACACTACCACCTACACCTACATTAGGCCTTCAAGATACACACACACACACGCACATACCACCTTAACAAAAGTCTTCATTTCAAAATTACTCGTATTTGCTACAAAGAACATGGTGAACCTACCTGATTGCACATGCATATTCTACAGGCATCAGGTACCGAACAAGTAAAAATAGGCATCATTTTTAAAAACAGAACTGTAGGTTTTTGATTGATCGATAATAATATTTATATGGGATCGATAGATGTTGGCGAAATGATTCTTGATTATTTCGTATTTTCTACATGATAGTATTTTTTTTTCTTTAAAAGAAACGACTCCTGTATAAAGGTATGCCTAAGGTAAGCCTTTTGTCGCGGGGGGTTTTACAAATATACAAATCACGTGCACAAAGACACCCAGAATCAGAATAAGCATTCTTAGATCACACAAATGTTTGTATTACGCAGGGATCGAACCCGCGACATGATGCGCACATTAAGTTTGGAGTGGTGACCTCAACCAATCGGCTATGTTTGCAGTCAAATTGTACCTACAGGACAACAAGGAATTCTTTTTTGTTAAAAAAAATACAAACTTCTTTGCACCAATTTGCTCTTTAAGTCTCATTTCGAGGCAACAAAAGTAGTCCTCATCATGAAACTTGGGAAACGAATTTAGGGATGCACTTTGAATCTGAATATCGTCACAGGTATGTCGACGTGGAGTAGGTAACTGTATCCCCGGGGTGGCGCGAGCACCAAAAATCCTAGTTTCTAGATAGATGGAAGATCGCAATGAACAACATAAGTTGCGGTATCTCTTACGTATTTCACGGTTGAGGTTCATATATTCCGAGCAATGTATTAAATTACTTCTTTGATATCATTATCGGTAACATTCTACAAGGCGATGACCGCGCCTCGAGTACTTTTGCGAATCATGCGGATCGGGAGAATTTTTTAGTTTTGTTTATATTTACAAATATTATTATTTATATTAATTATTAATATTTACAAAACCTTGATCTATGTTATGAGTATATTATTAAGATATGTACCTAGGAAACTTGATTTAATGAAACGTGGAATTAAAAAAAATCGCGAAAAAACATTGCCATATTCATTACATCTCCAATGAAAAATTCCATTGGAATCGGTCTGAAATCATGTCCAGAACCCCTGGAAAATGGGAACGGGTCGATGTCCCTTCCACCCTGATATACATTACGAGATCAACATAAATTAACTTTGCAAATTCTCTTCGGTGGTGTGCAAAAACGATACTGTGACGTTTTAAAATGTCTATTTAATCTTTATGGAATCTAAATAGAAATCGCTGCTAGTTTCAGCTATTTCTATTTGCTATCACTTGCCCTTGTCACTTTCGAGTGTGATGTACCACTTGACAGTGTTAAAGGCAACATGATAGCTAAAGGTGACATTTTGCTATTCGTCAACTTGCATCGTTCTTGCATACGACTTTTACCGAGACATTTGCCAAATGCTTCAGATGAATGGTCGTATTCGGTCTTCTTCTGTTGGCTTCTTCTCAACGACGCAACGACCGATTTTTCGTAAGCATCATCAAGAGACCCTCTCTACATCCAGGGGTCTTTTGATGAAGCTAGCGAAACAGGGGTCAGAAATCTTCTATGGAGACGAATCTTCTTGTTCTAGAAATTTTACATCCCTTGCCCAACATTTAGGTTTACATGGAATACAATTTAATGAAAAGTAAAGAAGTGATTGTCCACCAATGGGACATCTTAAACTGAGGATTATAAAAACAATACCCAAAGAAACTAACCAGATTTGTGTTTGATGCAGTTCGTTCTAAAGAAGAGGCTTTTATTCAGCAGTATACGGACTGATATTTTCAAAACCTTTCTGACAAGCGTTAGCGCTGATCAAATCGCTCAAATAATACGCCAAATAACTTGCTTTTGACTTCATTTTTAGGTTAATTTTAATATCGTCATTTTGGATGAAGCCAGGTCAAAAACCTGACACTGTTCCTAAAATCTTCGACCTATCGCTTAAACTTCGATTACTTGAGGCGACTCGATCAGTGTTACCACTTGTCCACACTCTTTCTTCCTTCGAAGACGTATCTCTCACCGGTCATGGACAGCGGCCTCCGTTTCGGTACGGCCGGTTTCTTCCCGATGGTAGCGAACACCGGCGTCTCGCTGGCTTCGTCCAGACACCTGACGGCCTCCTCGAGGCTCCCGAGGGAGATGGAAAAGCTTTCGCGGGCGGCCGCTACGGACGCGTCGCTGTCCCGGCGCAGAGTCACGATCTCGGACTCAACTATGGCGGCAAATGAATGCATGCAAAGCGTGTTACAACAACAAAACGTAAAATAAATATTTTTGGAAGGGTTTGGAAAAAGGTGCTCTGACAAAAATACAGTTAAATTAAGTGTACGAAGAAAAAAATAAAAATGCCTTTTTGCTCATTCTAAACTACATTATATTACTGAAATGTATCAAAATCATCATAAAATGAGAATTATCCTGCTGGGCAGTATAGTTTACTAGCGTAGAATACAGAAAATAATAGAACATTCTTTATTGCACACCATAGGTTCATATATTAAACATGATTGGGATCAAGATAAATAGTAACATGGTGCCACATCGTGCCTTATCGCCAAAAGCCGTATTTTATGGATAACCTTTGGATGGATGATTGATTTTGAAGTAAAAACATTTTTGTTATGTAATTAATTATAAGTAAGAGGTAAGGGCTTTCTTATAATACCCAAAATCATAGAATTAAATGATTGAATACCATTTATGTACGTTATAACGGTATAATAAAAATGGGATATGTAAAAAAAGATCATTAAAAAGAAAAAAAAAATCTAAGATAACGAAATTAAAATCTACTACAGGCATACATAGCATCTAATGAACATAACATTCACACGGCACACTGCTAATCTAATAGAAGTCTTACGATAATGCAAATAAGATACACAATCACTCGATACGATATAAATCTAACGTGATTGCATTAGGATGATGTGGATACTGTTTATGACTTTGTTAAATATGTTGTGATCTCATGTAGAACAAAGTATTGGTTTGAAGGTCCCTTTAATGAATAATTACTTCTATTATTCTTTATTGCACAGTAAATATTAACAAAATCTATTATTGAGATTTATAAACGGGTTAAATTTATTTCATGTTTTCTGTTTCTTAAAAAAATCCAGATTAAAAAAAACACACAAAAGGTGACTAGAAGTTTGAAATAGAGACGAAAACTGGATATCAAAACATCTCTCAAAAAAGGACTCTATAAAGATAAATAAAGCTTCCATAAAAATTACGTACCACTTGGCTATTTCTCCACATCACTCTAACACAATCACGGACACACAACACATCTAATCTAAACACGACCCTACGCTACACACATAAGGTTGACATTGGCTCACCGTCTGCATGCTGGACCTGGTGCTGATGGGCATGCTCCTCAGCAGCGAAGGCGCCTTGACTGCCGTAGCCGCTCGAAGACTCTAGAGAAGACTCGCTGGCACTGCTCTCTGAACAAACCTGGGGATGATGGTTACATATTAACATAGGTACAATTTCACTATATTTTGATAGTAACTATCGTGAGAATGATTCATTATTAAATGATGTAACGGTTTACTCACGCATATTTATCGGGGTAGCCCGACTAGTTTCGCGAGTCGCGTTCCCGCCGCGCGCCGCGTCTGCTCATGATTAAGGACTCCGGTTGGGTCCGAAACTAGTCGGGCTTCCCCCATAAATACGCGTGAGTAAACCGTTACATTATTTAATAATTAATGTCACTGTTCAACTTCGTGGTAAGGTGATTTTGTTTCGGATAGCCCATTTATTGAGGCAGGCTGTAGGCTGTAAAGCGTTATGCTATGATCCGTAGGAGAGGGAAATAGTATTATTTTAATAACAAAGATAGACAATCGACTTAAAATAAAAACTTTTGAGCCAAAATTGATGAAATTTTATGGGACTTAATGATAACTATTTCATTAATTTTAAAGACTCATACAGTTTAATTTATGTATAGGTATTATGTGATACTTACATAGCTGCAATTATAGTTTTTTAAATAATAAATAAATTACATCTCGGTGCTTAAGAAATTAAAGTTAATTGTGTAAACATTAATTTTATTTATTGTCATCTTCAGTTGTTATTGACTGTACCATAAAGTTAATTAATTGCCTATTGCAATGTATTAAGAATATAAGGACTATAGCACCTATTACACTTGTAATTAGGACTAGAATGCCTTGCCATATACTAGGTAAACATCCTTAATAAAAACCCATTACATTAATTGAAATACATATAACATCTGTGGAGATTATTGAATATCTTGTAACAGAGAAACAAAGCACACAATTGTCATTCACATAAAGTTTAACAAACACAAGTAATAAACAGGAATTGTTGCAGAGTACGCTGCGTACATAACGTACATCGTGTGTACCGGTAATCTTAAAGTTTTCATATTGAACAATGATGATGTATACTCGATTTTCTTAGTGCGATTGACTGGTTTTGATACTTTGCAATTAATATGTCATTTGATGTTCCTTATGAAGATGTATTTGAATCAATGTTTTCAGATCAGTCGACAGTGAAATAACTCAGACAACAAATAGATTAGTGGTGATCACCAGGCCAAACCAACTATGAGCAAAGGGTTCGACCCCCAAGCAGTACAAACATTTGTGTCAACCAGGGAGGCTAGTTGACTCTGGGTGTTTTGTGTATTCGACTTGAGCGTATGCGAAACCCTCCGCGTCACAACTATTAAAAACCTTAATGCTGGAGCCGATCATTAAAAGAAAACCTGTCTTGTCAGACGCTCAATAAATATTTTTGGATCTATAGCTATGTGGGAAATATTCAAAATATAAAAATGCATTTTATGAAAGGGACCTTAATCCTCATACCTCCAACGACAAATATAGGGTGTATTGGGTTTGGACAATTTGTGTGTCGTTCTTTTTTTTGCATCGCAGAAATATATATTATTTTCTAAGTAAGTTTTTTTATTATGTTGATCGTTAGAGCGAGCAATGTATAGTGTTCAAAATACATACGTTTGACCGCAAATAAAACATACGAATTCGTTAAACTTAATATCTTACACTGCCACACATAACTTTTGACTGGCCTACTGGTCTAGTGGTTTGTAACCCTAAATCATTTATTTTGTCTCTGGGTGCAATTCGTGTTTTAGTATTTCAAGTGGTCTATTATTTTTTATACAACCTTTACTTACTTTGAAACTAGATGGCGTTGTATAAAACTTGTAGAATATTACTTTAACATCATCTCAGCCACAAAACCAATCAAGTATCAAGACCATTCGCACCGCGTACACAAACTACCTCGATCTCATTCAGGGCTAAGCAATATAACCAACATAAGTAGCCGGTTACAGGCATACAACATCACGTAACGAATCGCAGCGGTTCAGTTGCTCGCTAGTATTCACAGTGAACGTTTGCTTTGACTTCAGTTAAAATGGTGTCAACAGTCTTCAAATTGTTTGTAAATATACTGTGAGTATTTTTTGCTTTATTTTTCACTCAATAGTTAATTGATAACATGCAGATTTTGAAATGATTACTCTTGTATAATCTTGGATTGGTATTTTTATATATAAGGCCTTAAAGAAAAATAAAAGTTATTTTATTAGAAACTAGTACAAATAGAGTATTTATAAGTTGAATAGTTCATTTATTTAGAAAGCCCTAAGTAACATCAAACGACGGCGAATGGGAACGGGAAGAATGCGGGTGAAAAAGCGGAGCTCGGCTAGTGTTATCAACAACACCTAAAGTTATCAATAAATACTTTAGATGATGCAGAGAAATAGTAACACTTATTGCATTTTGCATCAAACGAAGTGGGTACCCAAGAATTGATTTGTCACCCAACAACTTTATGACCGTAACAACAGTATTTATGGTTATAGCGGTAACAGAAATACTTCATCTGTAAAATTTAAACTGCCTAGCGATCTCGGTCCATTAGACATGACCTGGTGATAGGAGAACAGACAGCAGTGCCTCATTAATAGGATCCGGTTACCATTTAGGTACAGAACCTAAAAAACAAGCTCACGTAATCCAACGCAATTGATTTGTTGTGGTATGCTATAGATAAGCCTTTAGGTAAGACAGTGAGTGGATAAATATCTTCTAATCAGACTTGTAAATATCTACATATGTACATACTTAAAGTCATCCGTGTCTCGGAAGGCATTTTTAGTCATAAGTCAAGACTGCTTTACATCTTTGATGGTGATCACCATGGTGCATGGGGCCATCCAGCTTTTGACGAAAGATACTTGTATTTTATTTCCCGGGCAAAGTGAATTCAAAACTAGTCTCAGACATTAATATACGTTGCAGAAGTGCCTGAAATAGACATACTTGACATAAAATCCTTTTATTTTTTGTTGTAGATTACACAGACTTACAATGCTTAATGCTAATCCAATTTAAATGAAATTATTTCGTACATAACACATCTATCATTGTACCTACTCATTTGGCGTCGATACCAAAATAAACGTAGAATAATACAAACAGCGCAATATATTTCACTTATGACCGCATTTACAAGGAAAATAACCTTATCTTTCCAACTAACATAAAAGAAAATGAGAGAAAATTATCGAGTGCATGGCGAGCGTAAAATACTAACGCAATTTTTCAATGTGCAATGAAAATTGTGACGCATTACTTCATCGTTTTGGTATTTAAAAAACGTAAAGATTCCATGAGTCACGTACCAAGTATGAGTATAAACTAGAATGGAAATTAAAGCAGAGAAAGACAGAAGAGAAATAAAAGGATGTGTGAGAGATCTATGAGAGAATGCTGAGATGACGGGGAACGGGTAACCTTCATGAGGTTGACAATTTCAGACAGTAACTTTAGTTCTGGGAATATGTCTACACTCCCACAGTAACTGTTACGTTAACATCATCTAACGATTGGGAGCAGGATTGAACAAAGGACATTTTTCACTCACGTAATCTTGATACTTGTGATAGTTCCTTATAAAAAATACTAAGAAAGTTTCATCTCTACCGAATGTAAACAGCTAATAGACATAATAATATGAATGGCGCTCTTGTCTGACTGTCTGTCACGCTGTCCCAGATGAGAATCCATGATGATCTAATTTTGGTATGAGGATGGTTTGCTCTTACGAGATTTTGCGATTATGAAGTCATGAAATGATTCTGTTAATGAAACTATCTGCAGTACGAATTGATACACCACAATCGGTTCCCGTTCAAATCCGTGCAAGTTGTTAATTACAAACACTGAACGGGGATCTCATTGTCCATTCATCTTGCAATAACATGCGTTGTGTTTGAGACACATGTTTATAACAATGAATTTTTCATTGATTGTTATCTGAAAGTAAAATTATTTTGTATACACCGGGATTATCTTTGCCCAATCTACAACTGTAATACTGGCTTTGTATTTTGCCTTCACGTATTAAGGATGTAACTAATTTTACATAAACAGAATCTATACTAATAACTAATATATAAAGCTGAAGAGTTTGTTTGTTTGTTTGTTTGAACGCGCTAAACTCAGGAACTACTATATAACATCACGCTGCGACTAATAGGAGCGAAGATACAATAGAAAATGTGGAAAAAACGGGGAAAATCTGAACCATGTCGCGGGCAACAGCTAGTGTAAAATTTTACCCGAATGGAATGTATTGGTAAAAAGATATTAAAAAAGACTTCAAGAAAACAAACAGTCAATCGCTAGTCGGATCCATAACACGGAGAGTTTCTTTTAACAAATCACCCATCAAATGTATTACCGTACTGTCTTGTGACTACTTGAATTCTGTTTTTATTTTTGTTATAACGACAATTGAAATACATCATCGATAAACATGAAATATCAAATTACCAAGGATAAAGACAGGCCGTCAGTCAGCCATCAGCATTGCCAAGGGCCTAGTAGTAAGGTTCTCGTTTTACCCTTTGGGTATGTTAACAGAAAAAAGGCGTAAACACAAGACTTTAAAACAAGTGAAACTAAATTTACTTTCCTGAAGTGACATGCTTTCTAAATACTTTCTTCTTTTTACAGAATAGCAGTGAACATACAACGCAGTCAAGCATGGTGAGAAATAATTTTCTTATGGTAAAACTATAGAATTTTCTAATCTCCGCTTATCGGTTTAACGGAGTAACAATATGAGAACAATTTCCATAGCCGCAAATCGCGAAATACTATAAATGTCATGGGTATTTCCCGATTATGCAAGAATGCCGATGGTAATACCAATGTTTTACGGTTTTAAAGTTAAAAACTATTTTAAGTAGATTTTTTTAAGAGTATTTCAGTGATTATTTTTGGAACACTTATCTTTTACAAAACATAGACAGGCAACAGTAGTATCCTCAGATTATTCTAAAACGGGACTCCCGAACAAAACCTAAAGGCTTTTTGGGACGTTTTAATCAGGTGTTTATTTTGTTATAAATCACGTTTTGTATCCTCTTCAATTATACAGCAATTTGAATCTGTTTTTCTGTCAAAAATGACAAAACGTAATCATCACAAAAATCAATATTTATATTAACTATCAAAACAAACATATACAAGACCTAAAAACTAGCGTCGGAATGAGGTAAAGCCTGAGTCACCTATTACTAAGTCTACTCTTCATTAGAAACGTGTAATATTTATTTGTGTTACAAAAGCATCATGTCATGATAATCCTAAGCCTCTTACTGGTATAGCCAATAAACTATTACTGGGCAAGCGCGTCTATATGTTGATGCTCAACTCCTTTGTCATTTAACATCGTATATCTCAACTTACAACTATAGCATTACTTTCAGTCCACAAGACGATATGACAGAAATAAAGGCGGCCTACAAATCTGGAGAGATTTTAGATCAGAGCCCGCCTCTGATAACCCTGGACAAGATCAAGACGAAGCTGAAGGAGAGCGAGATCTTCGACTGGGAGGACCCCACTCTCACTGAGAGGGAGAAGAAAGAGATGAATAAACTGTTCGATGCTGTTGAGATTATGGTGAGCGTTTTTTTTTCCATATTACGTCTTTAAATGCAAAACATTGTGTAACATGTTGAAATACACCATTAATTGATGCCTTTTGATTGATTTAAGTAACCAGGAATAGATTTTTTAGAACGCGTACAAAAGCTCACGTTCTTTTTTAATAAAATCTAAAAGCTAAAAGATCGAATTAGAAACTTAATGCTCCAGAACTCTCATAGGCGATTTGGGGCTAAACTGGAAGTAGCTAAGTGGAACTGGGCAAGTTACATCTGTCGGATACCGAATGAGCCCTGGGTAAAGACTCATTGCGTAGCTTAGGACAAAAGGAGACCTCGCGGCAGGCCCAGATAAAAATGGCTTTACAAACTCGTTTCTGTCGCACGAAACCGGCCTCTGTTAGCCATAGACCGAGAGGGAAGACTTCGTCCTGCTGTGGGACACTTATGACTAATAATATAATAATAATAATAATTAGAAAGGCTATTCCATTTGACTGCCGACTTCCGTAAGCTTTGGGTTGGGGTACTCTGGGTTTCAGCAACCTATTTGAGTTTAGGTCGATTAAGTGTTTTCTAAGAATCATATTAATAACATAGTATATTTGTAAATTACAGACGGCATCACGCAATCGTCAGCCGTCGAGCGTTCAGAACATGTTCTCATCACTGCGGCTCGTGGAGAGGGTTGTCAAGAAACAGCTGAAGGAGGGTCAGATCTCAGAGGCTTTGGCGTCCAAATTCAACTGGGCGAATGTATGAAAAATATTACATTTATTTGTTTGTTTACCGTTCACAGAAGCGCTATAACCTAATAGACGCTGACGAAATATACCTTTTAGGTTTGCAATAAAACTGGGAGTCGACAGAAAATGTGACTGCACGGGTAGCCGAGTGGTTGAGGCCACCACGTCAAACCTACTATGCGCGTTGTTCGATCCCCGGTAGGACAAGCATTTGTGTTATCCCGAAATGCTTGTTCAGAGTCTGGGTGTCATTGGGCGTGTTGTATGTTTGGGATATCCCCGCGACACAAGGATTAAATTCTTTACTACGGGAGTTTTTTTTCGTCCTATTTTGGTCTTTGGTGGGGGGGGGGGGTTCACAAACCTTCAAGTCACATGCCCAAAGACACCCAGACTCTGAACAAGCATTTCGGGATAACACAAATGCTTATTTTGCGGGGATCGCAATCGTTGCGTTCTGATTGCGGTTTAGCTTACAGATCTATACCACTTGGGTATCAATACAATCAGCTGTTTTAAACAGGGCCTTAGTTAATTGCATATGAACATATACCTGATATTTTCATGCTAATTGTTTCAGATCAAACCGTCAGAGCCGAAACAGACCAGTTTACCGTTGGCGCCAAGCGACCAATATGAAAAAGTTTAACAACTTTAAACATTAGTTTTAAATGTAGTTGTAGGGAACAATATTTTTTTAGGATAATACTGGACTGAAAACATTTTGTGAAAGCAAAAAAATGTTATTGTCGATAAGTTCTCTTGTCTGCTTACAAATGGTTGTAATTACAATTGTTTTCATACAGAAAAAGTCTAAAATATGACCGGCTTTTGTCAAAATCAAAATATTGCAAAATAATTCCCTGAGAAATGGTCCCTATTTCATGTTTAAAACATAACCTCGCTTTGGTTTTTAAATGCTTAAATAAAATAATGCAAATAACACTAATTATAAATTAATGCAGTATATTTTTATAAATTATGCTTGTATGATATTTTTTTACAAATAAATTAAATTATTAACATTTCAACTTTTATTATTTCACACAACAAGGTACCTTATTTTTAGATGGGCATTGTACGAGCGCCAAAGCTAAAATCTCGCTCAATTGTATTGAAATGAGAATTCCAAGTACCGTCACTTGTCTGAAAGGAATATCATTCCCGTACGTTTGATGTTTTCTATTCGTTTTATTATTCGAAATAACACTTGACCTAGCAATTGTTTGTATATTGGATATTAAAACCTAAAACCCTCACAGTAAAAACTTTCACCCCCCAAAACTTTTTAATGATTTGACCGATTTTTATCAATCATGTCTAAAAAACTATGTACATTTAAAAGCCAGTCCGTTCGCGCATTTTGCTACAGACAGACAGGCTGACATGCAGACACATCGAATTTATGAAGACCGTCTTTTTGCGTCGATGGTTAAATATGAACATGTCACAATGTTGAATTTATTACCATTTTTTTGGGGTGGAAAGCTAATGACTTCGCATGAATTTCTTACCCAAGCCCAAAAAAGCAATTCTTCGTTGTTCTCAATAAATTGACATTACATAGTTTACCATCAGTGGCTTACCTTCTCTTGCTGCGGATGCTCAGCGTTGTGTTGTTGTTGCGCGCGGGAGGCGGCCAGCGTGGCCAGCTCCGACATGTTCACGTATAAAGCTTGCGGCATTTCTATATCAACAAAACGTATTGAGTGTAAGAACAAAGTATGTGCTGTTGTCCGCATATTGGAGGATTTTTTTTAAATTTTGGAGATGTTATTGGTTTCAAACCGAACCAAAAAGTTCCAATTTTACGGAAGAGTAGAATTATATTAGTTTTTTATTCCGTGTTTCTAGCCCATCCGGACAAGTGAAATTTTAAGATTATAAACGTTAGGAAAAATTACAGGTCAAAAAAAAATCTTAAGTTTTTATTCCAAATAGGCCGTTTTTCAAGACCTTTTAAGTCACTTACTGAAACAAAATTACAATTTTTATTAATGTTAATGTGGTAGAAATTCCACTTGGCTTGAGGCACTTAACACTACTGACTACTAGTACTACTTCATGATTAATTAACTGAAAAATCTCAGCATTTATAACTTAATTCTGGTTCAAAATCAATACAACATGTTTTTCATCATTAGTCCAACGGTACCATGAATCCTGAACATGATAAGAACTTACCTTTAGTGAGATGCGGAGGCAACGACGACGGTTTAGTCGGCTTGAACTCCTGTTGACAAGTGTTCGCGTTGCCAGACTTGGTCGGTACTTGGGGCCGCTCCAGGGACGAGCATCTCTGTTAACATATCGTGATAGTTATGAACACAATATAATTCTATAGTCAGGTTTCATGTTATTAAGCGCCTGTGGTAATTTTAATTTCCTTTAGTATGAAAAATAAGCTCTTTCATATTTTCTTTGGGAATTGAAATTAATAAAGAAACTTTTAACTGGGAATGAAGTAAAGCGAGAAGATTAAACTACTCAACGGTAGATTATGATTCGATTTTCCCACGATTTTAGACTCACTTCTCGATGAAGTAGCAGGTAGAAATTTCAGGGTAGCTTCAAACCCGATGACAATGCAATTTACAACAATAAAAGTGCTGGACCGATTTTGATAAAATTTTAATAGAGTGACATTTAAAAACGTGGGTATTTAGATTTTTTTAATCTATTCATTTTATGTTCCAAATGTTCCCGGCATTATGGAATACAATCCTTGTCGTTGTTTCTATGTCCACGTCCCCGTGCGCCCTGCCAGTACTCACGGTGGGCAGCGGCGGGCGCGCGTAGATCCCGCCGTCGCGCGCCTCGTCCCCGGAGAACGTGTGCGCGGACAGCGCCGCGCGCGGGTGGCCCGACGAGTACGCTGCGGGGGCAGACTCATAGTATACATGCGCGATTATGCGAGTGTATTTGTGTGTGAGTGTGTGTGTGTGTGTGGATGTGAGTCCCTTACTGAATAGTGTTGTCAGACTCTCTAGTTTCTGACTACGCATAACGAACCCGACAAGTACGCTGCAGGGAGACACTCATAGTCACACTCATAGCAGTATACATGCGAAATTAGGTGAGAGTATTTGTGTGTGTGTGTGTCCCTTATTAAGACGTGTTGTCAGCTCTCTAGCTTCTAACTACCCATAAACACTGTCGGTACAGTATATTAACAGCCGGGGCTCATAATTCAACGTGCCTTCCAAAACACAGTGAACTCAAACTCATTATGACATTGATGACCAGACATCCATGGCGTAGCTTAACCAGTGATGGCAGCTATATCTTGTTCCTGTATCACTTCATAGTAAACTTTACAAATTAATTTAAAGCTTATAAAATCCCTGTTCCATAAAAATACATTAACACTGTACCAGCTGATATAGTATGTGGTCGTCCTCCCATGATAGCGGAGGCTGCGCGCTCGAACTGAGCGGTGTCCTTTAGATCTGGCCACGTGGCTGATGCTGGGGGAATATTATAGTAATTATAACAAACAAATTGGAACAAACTCTCCGATACAATAGGGATTTTTTATACTTTATCATAGTACTAACTGCCAATACCCCAAGATAGTGCTTTTTTTCTCAATTTACCACTTTTATTTGTTTATTTCCAGATTAAGAATGGCGTTGCCAGTTACCTGCATTACTGATGACGTCACGCACGTCGTCGGAGTTATCATCTTCGATATTACTCTTCGTCTGATTTATACATTCGCTGCTAACGCTCTGATTATCTGAACCCTGGAAACAATAGTGAGGTAGAATTAAATTCTTGGAACACAATTATTGCCATTTAAATATAAACCTAATTGCAATAAAAAATATATGTAATAAAACAAAAAATGCAAAAGAAAGGATAAACTTTGCTAGCACTGTGAAAGCAAAGCACTTACCTAGACGTGATAAGGATTGTATTAGACTACGAATAGCCTTGAAGTTCAGTTTATTTCTTAAATTTAGAGGAAGGCTTTAATTTTCAAATAGAAGACCATCACCATTATTGATTTAAAATATACTTTAAAAAGAACGACTAACGCTATTAAGATTGTTAACTTTATGTTAAGAAACTAGTCATAAGAGCACGGTGATCAAAGAAAGGGAAAAATTAGGTTTTAATATGTTATTTTTCGAAAACCATCACCAACATATTCCTTTACACGACCGTTTTCAATACTCTATACATCAAAAAATTTAGTTACTAGAGATAAGATTTTTGCCATAATCGCTGTAGAAAATATGTCAAAATTCAATCTCTAACAGCCAAATCTACCGATGGATGGAATATAGAAAATGGCTGTCATTTGTGTCAGTATGTTAGTGCCATTGAATACAAAGTAACGTTACATGGTCAGCGTAGAGCGAGCGTCGTAGGAGCGCGTCTTGTGAGCGGAAGCCAGAGTCCGCGCTGCAGACGCTGGACAGCCGCGGCCCGCACTACGACAGGAAGCTCATGTAGGGGACTGTACTTTATTGGGAGGAAGTAAGGTCGATTTTTGCCTAGTATCTAGATGGCTGCTTCATGAAACGCTGATCGTAAACGTACAAGGACGGGTATAAAGTCGAATATTGTTGATTCGATAATGTTTGAAGGTAAGTATTATTGCTGGATTTTCTGGCAAGCGAAAATAAATCAAAACAAAAGTAATAGAGCTTACATAAAAGAAAAATGTGATAAAAATGCTACGTAAAAAGCTAACAATACGCAATTTAATGGATATAAAAGTGCAATAGCCACATTTGTGACAGTGTTTTTTAGAACACCGTACCCAAAGGGAACAAACGAAACCCGCAACTGATTGCCTCTCTCTGTCTGTCCAACAAGTTTCAACCGGCATCCTTAACCATGAGGTAACGCAGCGGCCGGGACAGCCATCAACTCCACTCAAGTTATTACAACAATAACTGTATTTTTCTTAATCTACATATATCGAAGCTACATGTACCAGTTAAACGTGTTTATAAGAGTGTACCTGTGTGAGACAGTGCTGCGAGTCGCTGGAGGGCGCGGGGATGGTGCCGGCGGACGACGCGTTCGAGATCGGCGTCGAGCAGCTCACCGTCGACCCCGACACTCCTGGAATGCAGAGGAATATATTTTATTGAGGGAATGAAGTATAAATATTGAATGTTCCGTTAACTTAATTTTTTATTATGAAAGAAACTGTAGTGTGAAAAAACCTGTTAGATTGTTTCTGAAATATATCAAACATAAATATTGGAGCTCTTACCATACGCGATCAACGTAGAACAAAGTTAGTTTCATGCTCCTCTCCTTGCTGGTTACCCAGCTGAGCAAAAACTTGTAGACACTCGGTTCAAGGTACGAATTGATCAACCAAGCTATAGCGGTAGGGCATAAATAGTGACATCTAGCGAGCAATTTTAGTTAAGTTTGAGTTGAATTCCTATGTTGGTTTCCTGAATGCGGCAGTTGATCGAGGAGCTGACGGTAAACGAGGGACTGCGAATCTTGTTGAATGCACAAGTCCATTTACCTACGAAGCTACCAAGATC
This sequence comes from Trichoplusia ni, assembly GCF_003590095.1. Classification (NCBI taxonomy): domain Eukaryota; kingdom Metazoa; phylum Arthropoda; class Insecta; order Lepidoptera; family Noctuidae; genus Trichoplusia; species Trichoplusia ni. The sequence goes on along the minus strand of NC_039489.1, from coordinate 5,210,822 downwards.
ACTGGCCCTCACGCAAACAAGCGCTATCTAGTGACCTATTATAGATAGGGTAGTGTAGTCTCACCATGCTGGTTGTCCGAGCACTGGCTGTTGAGTGAGGAGATGGAGGTGAGCGAGGACTTGCGGCTGCCGAGGCGCGACGACGCGGACGGCGAGTGCGGCGCCGACACGCTCTCCGCCCAGCCGCTGTAGCACGACTTGATGTCGCAGATCACCTGCAAACCAAATATAAATCATTAATAATATTATTCTAGCAAGTGGATCTACGTCCTGCGGCACGATGGACCGATGATTTGAAGAAGGTGGCTGGCAGCGGATGGATGCGGGCTGCCCAGGACCGGGATGGTTGGCGCTCTTTGGGGGAGGCCTACGTTCAGCAGTGGACGGCGATAGGCTGAGATGATGATGATGATGAAGTGGATCTAGGCGAGGCTTTTCTCCAGCAGCACGACTCTATAGACTATTAGAAATCACAACTCCATAGTTTATTTAACATATTCGGATGTAACCTATTTTGACAACACATTCAAGAGCACGACTAAGGAGAGATACAAACCTTAATTAAAAGCTTATACCCGAAAAGTACTAACATAGGTGTTTTTTACGACGCCCAAACGAAGCGCAATCATTGACGAAAAGCAATTCTTGCTATACATTAACGAAAAAAAATGGAGTGGTGATTGCTAACCTGGTCTTGCATAGCTAACCTTCTGTTGGACACAAATGTAACTACGATAAAAATTTAGTACCTGTAGACTGGCTGCGGGCAAAGTCCTCGGCTCAGCCGTGTGTCTGATCAGCTGTTCGGTACCTTCTTGCAAATGACCCACTTCCGCTAGCATTGCCACTTCAGATTCCTGTAAAAATGATACAAATGGATTAGTTTGCGAAATTCCAAAAGTTATAAACCATAAAGGTGATCACAGAATGTCGTCATGACTGGAGTAGTCTAAAATTTATTTTACATTATTACTCCAGAACGTTTAACTTGAGTCAGTTTCATTAAGACTACTCGACTTCATTTCATCACATGAGATAACTTATTTATTTTAAAGTTGGTGTTAGACAATACAGATACCAACCACAACTGGATTCAGCAGAGACACGAAGTGGCAGAAGCGGCTTCGTTCCTCGATCAGTGCTGCCTTCACCGCTTTCTCTTCCATCTCTTCTAGCTGTTGTTTGCGTTCTTGTATGTCCTGGGAATAGAATAGTTGCTGAAAAGACGATTCTGAATACGGGTCGGAGTAGAAATCTCCCGAATGGATTACGATACAGTTATTGAAGCTTTAACATCTGCAAGCAGTGTACGTATCTGTTATGATACGTTATGTTACGTACCAATTACTTCTTGTTCCACATAAGTCATAAGCTTAACCTTTATGTTGCTGTGTATAAAATTGTATTTCTTTTTAAAAAACGACTCGATTTTCACAAACATACCAATCACGTCCAAAAAGACACCCAGACTCAGAACAAGCATTCGTGGATCATATAAATGCTTGTGGTAGGCAAGGATCGAACCCGCGACAGGATTCGCAGAGTATGTTTGGCGTGGGGACGACTTTCTGTGCTGTTGTGAGATTTTTAAGAGTAAAAGGAGTCTTGCCCAAAATAGTCTTTATTCCTCACCTGCATGCACACATCAGCTCTCCTCTTGGCGTCAGGCGGCGCTCGCCTCGCCTTCCTGGCGTGTCGCTGTGCCTCGGTCACTCGCCGCCTGAGCTCGGCTCTCGCTCGCTTGCACTCCCGAGCGTGCTCGCGGCTCAGGGCGCCGGTCGCGCAGGACCCGCGGCGCCATTCGTCAGCGCGCTCGGATAGAGGGGTTATCAGGGTGTCCATTAGGGCACTGGAAATGAAAGGGGTTTTTTAAAATACATATTACGTAAATTACGTTACAATACCCTACGCCTTGCTCACCGTCATGTCATCATAGTTTTCATAGAAGAAAATGCACGAAAAAAGACTATAGTGGTTTAGACACAGAATCAAGTTTTAAAAACATAGGAGAGTTATTGTAACCACCAAATTATGTCATTAAAAAACGGGAACACAAAACAAAATAGATTTATTATTTAATTTGTATAGTATGTATGACTTTTGACCGAGGAGATATAGGAAATCATCTACTCAAAGAATTGGATGATGTATTTTCTAATTTTGCACTAATGTATCTTTTTGACTCTTTACAATCAGTTTACTATCATGAAACCAAAGTTCCAGTTCCACAAAGGAACAGTACCTGATAGAGCCTATTTGTCGAGCCTAATCGACCACATTAAAACACAACGACACAACTAATATATAAAGCTGAAGAGTTTGTTTGTTTGTTTGAACGCGCTAATCTCAGGAACTACTGGTCCAAATTGAATAATTATTTTTGTGTTGAATAGACCATTCATCGAGGAAGGCTTTAGGCTATAAATCATCACGCTGTGAATCATCACTAATAGGAGCGAAGATACAATGGAAAACGTGAAAAACAGGGCCGATATAAATCATAACTTATATCTTCTACCCACGGGGACGAAGTCGCGGGCAACAGCTAGTGTTTTTATAACAGACTATTCGTAGCAACAAAACTTTTATGAAAGCTATTTTCTTGTCTATAAAGGTCAATTAATAACTTACAATAAATCAATAAGTTGTTCGAGGTAAACAAGACCGGCCCAAGGCGAGGCAAGCGGATCAATTTTCGCAACTTAACAGGAAAATATGAAACTTTATAAACCTTTAATGATGTACCTTGGAAAAGTTTAGCCTTTAAAAGGAAAAGTCTTTTGTTTCGTAAACAAAGCGCAGGATATTAAGATTGTTACTTTGATAAGATAGAAGCATCGCTTTGGCATATATTCAGACCATTTAGGAGATTTTGAAGTTACGGAATTAATTACGTTTTGTAATGTAAATACGATAGATAGCCCAAAAAAGCTTGCGGGCATGGACTGGATGCGGAAGGCAGAGGAGTGGGCGTTGTGGAATAACTTGGGGAAGGCCCATGTCCAGTAGGCCACCAGGCTGAATTTATTGATGTAAAAACGAAAATCTTCATAAAAGGTATGAATAAGGGAAATACAACTTACAAAATCATAGGTACTGTGATTGTAGGCAAGTTACATTTCACAGAGCGTTGGCGAATCGCTCAAATATGTTACAATGACAAGATAAGGAATGTCATTTCTTAATGTTGGAAGTTTTGCTCATGTGACTATTATATTTGCGATGTATCTTTTCCTTAAGGCTTAATAAAAGTTCCTCAATTGTTTGAACCAAGACTTAAAAATAGAAACCTATTCAATGCTTCGTCATTCGTCACCTTATTCCATAAAATATATTATAACAACCGTATACTTCTAGCTAAAACAATAGTTACATACAAGTGTAAAAACTGGATTCGTTTATACTTCCACTATTAATTGCAACATCTTGATAAGGACTAAAAGAAAACTAGTTATTATCTTGTTTTATTGTTCTTTTAAATATAGGTTTAGAATCGTTACAAAATACAAAGACGATCAAGTCCAGTCAAGTACTTCGCCTTAAGTAATTTAACTGGAGTAACCTAACAACCGCCACGTCTCAAAAAAAATTAATATAGCTTGGTATAGAGCAGTTGTGGAAGCGCGTAAGCGTGATGGCACAATACGTGCTGTAATGCGACATCTTTTTTCCACGATTTCAACAATATTATAATACTTCAAAGGGTTTCGCTGGTCCCTGTATTAACGCTTCAGAGCAAGGAGTCCGTAATAAATCGCATTAAAAAATATAATCGCAATTTTTATAACAATATAAATCGAATTATAAATAAAAAAAAATATACCAGACTCATACTTTATTAGGGATGAAAGAAAAGCATGTGGTTAGGAAGGCGTTGAGCACGGATGTGGATAGATATAAAGGGAAGAGGACGAACAAAGATACGATGAATGGATTTTGTAAAAGACGATATGTCTGCAAAGAGTGTTTCTTGTGAGATGACGTCCGATAGAAAGATATGGAAGAAGAAGACATTTTTGCCGACTCCAAATAAAAATAATTGGGATAAGGGCAGGGGAATGATGATAGACAAGAATTATACTCCCATACAAAAACTAAATCAATATTTCAGTACCTGACTTGTATACTAACACATAAGTCATCTTATACCTCTGTACAATCTGACAATACCTAAGGGAGATTATTGTATTGACGTCACAATTCACAGTAATTTCAGACGTCAGTGATAAATCGACACCTACGTACCCATAATAGGAACTCTTAATGCAAGACTGTTGCCGTTGTAGAAGCGAGAGTAATATTTGAAGCGAGAAAGTTTGCATGTTTGGAAGCATGTTTGTCACTCTTTCACGTAGAAACTGCTTAACGGATTTGGACGGAATTCAGTACGAAGATAGCAACAGCTAGGTTAACTATACCAATTACTAAACTGGAAAATACATCTGTTATGAATTTTAATACTTGTATTATTTACATTTTTTTTTATTGCAACTGATAAAATATTTGCATTTGGTTTTTACGTTCTCGTATTTTTCTTTATCAAAGCCGGGTTAGAGGTGAGTGTTATTGTTTAAATACCGATTTAGTGTAAGGGAAACAACAAATGTTTCCCTTATAGGTTCCGTGGGGTCCATTCATTATTATTTATTTAATAATGTAGTACCTACAAGATCCCACGGCCGCCAGACCTTTCTTATTTTCTGACAGACAAAACATAATATGTATGTAATAGGTTAGTATAAGTGTTTACAGTAAACGTAAATAAAAGAAAAAAAGAAAAAAGTAACGAAAATGCTGTTCCTTAAAATAAAATAAAATAGAAAATAATAAGACTTTAATGTTGACTTAACTCTGTAAAATTGTAAATAAAAATGTTGATTAATTAAACGAAAATTACATAGGTATTCATTTTGATTAATTTTCAGACGAATCACTTTTTTTGCATTTTTCATGTGTGTCAAACATTTTCGTTGTATGCAGTCCATACACACGGACTAGGTTCGTGATTTTTCTACAAGCTTTTATTATCACGTTTCCCTGATTTTTCTTAAGTATGTACTCTGAATGCATTATCAAACACGATAAACAATTCAAAAACTTACATATAAGGACAAAACAATACACAATCGTCTAGTGGTCTATTCCTACGTAAAATTCTCAATAAAAACAATATAAAAGTAATTCTCTATTACGTTAATGACGTGCTCACCTTATAAACGTCTTCATCCTGGTCTCGATGGCTCTGTGACGCAGGCAGACGCGCGTCAACGCCGTGCCAATCTCCTTCGTAGCGCCTGCAACAAGGAAATTGTATGTTTAATGTAAATTCATATACCTACGATGACCTAGATTCCATGATGAACATCCTGACTAGCATTATATTATGTTTGTTTGGTAGTGATGCTTTCTCAACGATCTAATCTCAACGATTTTGAAAATATTATTTTAAAATAGAAAGCCTAAATTTTTTTTTTCCAATAGGCCGTATCTCAGGCACTTTTAAAACGTTATATTACTGACTCTAGTTGCACGGTTCCAAAGTGTCAACTCATATTACAGATATCAGAGAAGACAAAGTCCTTGACGGATTTAGAATTGATCACCACGATTGCTAGCGGAGGTAAGATTTCATAATACAATATTTGGTATTGAGGGCGATTTCAGGTACATTTTCAGTCATTAAAATGGCAATCTTTAAGAAATGTTCATGTTATAATCAAAATGTTTTAAATTCTAAGAGGCTTGAAAAAGCGCCTAAGAATCGTTGTATTAAAGATCTAGTCCTAGTTGTATGGTTTCAAAATGTCATTCCCATGGTGAAAAAGTTCTGCTACGTTCAATAGTACCTACTGAATTACTGATTTAGATCATCTACTTTTGCTGTCAACTGTACGGTAAATTAATAATATAGGTTACTCTTTAAAATGAAAAAAAAAACATAATATATCTCACGTTTTTTTTAAACACGTGAACGAAAATCCAGTTTCCGTTATCATTGTTGTGAGTGAGAATAAAAAAACGGAGGGAAACTAGTTTTTTTTACAACAAAGTACATATTCCTTTTCATATAGGTACAAATATATGAACAAACGCACATCCATTTTGATAGTAAAGTAAAAACATCTTTATTACAAGGCAAAAGGATGATTCGAAAAAAACATTCCGCTATAAATTTATGTTATTTGAAACAGTTAGATGAAACAGCGTAATAAAGTAGGTTTATTTTTCTTAAACCAGTGTATTGAATAAAATGATAGTTCATTAAAATTATGTAAATGCATATGCGATACCTATTGTTTTAGTTTAAAATACGAGGGTTACTGTTCACAAATCTACTTTTAAAGTCCACTAGCATAAGCCGTACCTATAACCAATACGTCGAGGACAGCATGGAGAGATCGACAAAGCAATTAACAATGTCACACGCTCAGAAAGCCAACTTAAAATCCTGTAAGCCAGGGTCGGCAAAATTAATAAAAAAGTAAAAAATATGGGTAAGAAAAAATATCTTCCAGTTCTCCTCTTAAAGCGGTAGTAAAAAAGAACTAGCTAGTCGTAGCAAAGAGATTGACAACTAAGTTAAGCCCAGTTGCAAAATCAAAAGAAAACGCTCGAATGTATACAGATGACCGGTCAAAGCCAAGTGACTTATACTAACCAAATGTCAACACCATACTTTTGAGCGTTGTGAATCGTGGCTTGTAGTACTTGTACGAATGGCAACAGACCGACCCCAATTACATTAGTAAAGGGTATTTAAAGAACTAAGATAACAGACCGTTTTAACCACGTAATTTCTCCATAGATTCGCCTCATTCGCATCATATTTACCCATTAATTGAGTATTAGCTTAATCCATACGTGTGTAATAAGCGTGGCCTTTTATTTATGTTTAATTATGCACAATCGGCTAATGTTGTTAATTTTAACGGCTACATATGTTACAATTATTTTTTGCTGTTAAATCGCGTGTAACCATAAATCCGCTAGCGATTAAGTGTTTGATAAGTTTAAACCTTTTTAGATTTGAAAATCGAATATAGTGTATGAGGCAGAACTTTAGAAATGATTATTAGTTCTTAGAGTTTAACAGAAAGCTTACTACGACATTATTTCTTCTTTTAATGACTCCTTCCTTGGGTTGAGTTGAAGATAGTGTTAGACTTGTACTGACTAAAACCCATCCATGTTCCTTCTTTTGGCCGTCGTGTACCGGAGCCACGGTAACACATTCAAACAATCCCGCCGTCTGGGCAGGTCTACTACGACGTCTAAAAGTAGATTCTAGTATGTGGAAGCGAGACGACGATCAGCGACGTATAGTGCACCGATATATCTGTTATTATTCTTATCGTATACTATAGCCACAGCCTGGTGTCACAGTTAAACCCGCTCGTAGGCCTATGAAGTCGGTGCACGGTGATGGATACATCGCCGCCAAAACGTGGGAGACATTGCACGGTGGTTCAAGTTTGGTCAGTAGGAGTTTGACACCACTCACTTCCTCCCCCAAGGAAGTAGGTGTCCATGAGTACACGACGCTATACGAAGAAAGGCCTATGACGTGGTTTTGCAAACCTTTTGCAAAACGCACCCATGAATGGAACAAGGAATATAATAGCGCTGTCTCGCACATTTATCAAGCAAATTACTTGTAATAAAAGTACCTATACAGAACAGGTACAGCTTGAAGTCCCAGGAAACTTTTTATTTCTACTTATATTGAAATTGTTAAGGTAAACTTGGATTATAATATCTAGTCAAGTAAAAATAACCATATATGTATGATGTAGTCATATTCTTATCTTTAGGGAAACAAGTACGAAGCAGGTCACATGTTTATATATAAATTCTGAGCAATGGTGAGGTTGTCGTTTTATTTCATTCTTCTTTTTAGTGATTACCAAACTAAGTATGTATCACTTTCTACCCTAGAAACACTTCTGAAAACTTTAACCAATTTTAGAACATCGGCCAAAACTTGCATGAATGTAATTAAAACTAGCTCTTATTCACTTTGCGAAAACTTTTATATAAATTTTTCATGTCGCAATTTAATTAACCATAAACACCGAAACACCTTAACCGAATTTAGGGCAATTTACTTAATTTACTCGGCAAAACAACGTCTGCCAGGACAGCTAGTTGTATTTATACATATTTTTTATTAATTTGCTTTTTCAACCATTTAAACATTCTTATCTAGCCATAATAGAATGCGTAATAATGCTTTCTATGTAGACAGTTACAGTTGATTGAGCAGAATGAATACAAATTAAGTAAAATAAGAGTCCCCATAACAAATTGATTGATGAATATTCTATGCAAGCAAATAAAATTGATTTGCGCACATCTAAATAATCAGGTAGAATACATCAAATTATTTATAGGGGTACATTGTATTATTTAACACAATTTACTTCTATAAATAATAGGTAGGCAAAAAGGTTTTCCTCTCACATTGCAATGGAAATAACAATGAAGATAACCGCTATTTTAGTATTCCTACTAATTTAATAGACATGAAAGTTTTTATGGATGTATGAATTTTTGTTACTCTGTCAAAGATACAGTTACAAAAAAGATTTTTGGCACAAAATTTATTGCACCCTACAATAAATAATGAGTACTTTTTATTCGACTTAAACAGCAGACTTATCCCTAAATATTGATTTTTTTTTTTTCGCTCCTTGTAAAACACTGGTACTTAGCTGAAACCGGTTGGACTGGTAGCCGACCCCAACATAGTTGGGAAAAGGCTAGGCCAATGATTACCCTCAAAATTGATTACATGATTACACAAGATTGAGAAGCGATCAATTGTTTCAGCGCTGTTAACTGCCTAGAACTTAAGTGTCTTAATCGAATACAGTTCCAAATCCTGTCACTGCACGAATTGACGTCATTGAATTGTCGGGTTTCGGGACACCAAATCTCATAACCACCAAATAACTCAATTTGATTTTAGCTGACATCCACGCGGCCAAAGCAGCAGACAACCAGTCTAACCAAGGAGTATCGTATTGCCCAGGTAACTGGGTTGAGGAGGTCAGATAGGCAGTCGCTCCTTGTAAAACACTGGTACTCAGCTGAAATCGGTTAGACTGGAAGCCGATCCCAACATAGTTGGGAAAAGCTAGGCCGATGATGATCCACGCGGCCAAAGCCGGAGGTAACTGCTAGTATAGGCATATACAACAAAACAATAATATAATTGAGTGTACAAATACATAATAAACTTTAAAGGAAAATGTTCTGAAGTGTACAAATTAAAAGTGTTCAATCATGACCGTTGCAATAAATATAATTAATCGTGTTATTTTTCCTCGAACGTTTGACAATCATGCTTCATTTTTATTTATTGTTGAGTGTTTTCTTTTTGTTGCACTTAAAGTAAACGTACCTAAAATTTTACGAACGTTTAATCCTACTTATCCTACTAATATTATAAACGTAATTATAACGTGGTACACAGATAGTTTATAACCAGGATTACCACATGGATAGTTTTCATCCCGATGTTTATGTTCGATTCTTAGCGGGGCGGCCCGAGGGCAACAGCTGGTTGATTAATATATTATAAATGAAAACCTTCAAGCCAGAAAACTTATTTATGTATTCACAAATACAGTTACTGAAATCCAGCACAGGAAGGAGATTATACACCGATTTTTTCCACACATATCCTCCTTTACAGTAGACCTGGCAACGAAATGGCTGGCGATTCATATCCATATACAGTATAATAAGTACAAGGTATTGCTTACTCTTTTTGGGTTACTTTTTGGAACTACGTACTAGACCTAGAGAATTTAAATTACATTAAGGAACTGGTTCCGCAATTTTCACCCCTTTATTACTATAACGTTTTGAAAACCACATATACTTCGATTGCCCCTTCGACTTAATATCCTACAGATATTAAGTGAGAATATTACTCATATGAGCAAAAAAGCGGCTAAAGGTCTAAGCGGAACGGTGTTAGCTTTGTCCTTATACAAAAACTCCGTAAATCCGAAAGCTATTAAGTCATTAAAAAAAACATTGAAACTATTCGCATAAGCCTCATCAGACCGTAAACAAAAATTGCGCATAAATAAATTATTATTAATATATAAATTATACTCCAAGAAGCTCACACACTCGTTACCGCACAGGTTAGTCATCTCAACAATTAACAAACACTTAATTTTCACCCTTAAGTCCTTTAAAATAAAGATTACATTTGCTTGTACAGTAGTTGTGACGTGAATGCTAGATGATCGCTAGTTAGTCAATAAACATATTGGGCTTTGGGCTGGGTGATCACAGTTCGTCTGACCACAGTCGGGCGCGGACGTCGTTCGTGTTGTGTCAACCTAACATGCAGTGATATTCTAACAAAAATGAATTTATTATTCGTTGTCGTCGTTGCTGCTTGCTGCTGTCTCGTAAATGGACGTAAGTTTTTGTTTTATTTTTTTATTTAAAATCGGGTTTGAATTCGATTCGTTGTGGTATTTTGTTTAAGGAAAATTTGCGGTTAAAACGTTTTTATGCAAATGTGTTGTGTGTGTTAAGAATATTTGCAAATTATATTCTGTACGCATTGTGTACGGTGGCACGCGTTACATTTTTATTTGTAGTAATGATCAGACGTTGTAATTATCATTCAGAAACTGGTTATTAATAATGGATTAATTAATTAAATCGCATCAATAAAATGAACATTTATTAAGTACATTAACACCTACCTACTATTAATACTTATCAAATCTACATTGAAAATTTTGAAATTTACTCACACGTCTATACATAAAAAGTTTGAATGTCTGTTTTTCATATTGAAATAACCGTTTGTTACTACATGCATATTAAATTGATGCGGTAAATACACCATCGTAACATTAAAAAAAATGTGCGTCTGTCTATCTGTTTGTTCCTAATCTTTAAATGTCTGGACCGATTTTGTCGCGACTTTTATTGGCAGGTAGCTGATTTAATAAGGTTAGGTTCACGCGGACGAAGTTGTATAGGAATCTAATTTTATTATGGAAGGTATCTAATAATAAAACAAAACGGACTTACTCAACCATCATCGAATTTCAAAATTGAGAAGAAAAAACTTTGCGAATTGGTCAATAACAAACATTATTTTGTAACTAATTTAAAACGTACACACATAAAGTGTTCGAAACAAAAAACTAAACTTTTTGCTCGATTATAACAAGGCCGCATCCGCGTTTACTAGTTATCGATAAAGACTTTAATATTCACATGTCAATTTCTCAAAACATGAGTATTAATTTTTGAAATTGATTGAACGCAACAAACATTGCTATTAGATGTATCGTTTACCGTCGTGCAACATTTGTTTTCTTGGGCAAACGTGTCGGCTTTAAAAAATCTTTAAAAAGGTGGGTTCCAATGTGATAGGAGTCTATTTAAACTTAAAACGACTCTATTAAAACTTGATATAAATCGCCTTGAAAACATCCTTAAAGGAACCTATTACCCCCCCCCCCCCCCTAAAGAAATTATTACATTAAAACATACGTTAATAGAATCGCATTAACACGACCATGCTTTAATTTTTTCGCCGGTAAGTCATAACAGCGAGCAATGAAGAGAAACTTTATTTTGAGATGTTTTAATGTAAAGCAGCATCATACACACACGATAAAAGCTGCGCTTAGTTTGTGTCTCGAAACGAATGTAATTTTATACAAATCTCTTTCAATTCACGGAATAATTTCACGGGAAGAGTCACTGATTAAAAAGGCGTAAACGGCAACGTAGGTTCAACATACAAAGGACTTAGCATAATCTAAGATGCAATCCAATGAGACATCTACCAGGATCAAAGATTTTTATTACTATTATTCAATGAATACATTCGGTAATCTTAAAAGCCGCGTATGTGTATTTTAATTTCAAATAATAAAATAACGTGTCTTCGGTCAGAGGGTTTTTACAAGCAACAGTAGTTTTATAGCATTTATAAGAAAGGAAAAGCCAAAGATTCTTATCTATAACGATTTATAAAATAGGATTTCCCTAAGACATTACCGACCGGTTAATTTTTTAATTGTTATGTGATACAAAGTGTTCATTAATACGACTGGTTATACAAGTTACTGATTGTTAGATTGTAAATATTGTAGGTAGATAGGTACTAAGTGCGTCCCGCGGTGTTAGCCGCCCGTTAATCCATACTTAACCAAATACACTTTTCTTGGACATCCCACGAAAACTACTTACAATTTTTTGGGACAGGAAGACAAATAGCCTGTGTCAATCCGGATCATAAAGCTCAATATAATTTTATCAAAACTCTTCTACTTAAAGATTACAAATAAACATACATGACGTACAATACTTATCTCAGTGACGTTCCGAAATATATTTTTTGTACATTCCTACACACATATTAATAAATGGCGCCTGTTTTAGACCTACCAGAAATAAAAACATTTTGATTTTGACAGTATTTTCAATTAATTAATATTATTACATACTATGTCCTTCGGATAACTGTTTAATTAATTCTTCTAATCAACCCAACAATCATTGAACTTTCCTTATCAATGGCGTTGAAATATTTATTATAGGAACACAATTAGTGTAACTGTAGCCGCAAATATAAGTATTTTAATTAACTTTTCAATGTGTCGACTAAAATACTCCTTTATTAAGACGCAAATTAATTTGTTTTATTTTGATTTATCAACTATAGAAATGAATAGTTCTGTATATTATGATTATTTTACAACACTTTAAAACAATAATAACAGATATACTGAGCGCGTATTCCGACATCCGAAAGTTTGACTCTTGGCAGTTGAGGAAGCGGGTTGACACTCCACGCCCGTGTCTCGCTTGAACAACTGCAAGAGTCTTATTAGGCCCGGCTTGGACACTAAGATAACGAAGTCATTTAAAGATTTAGTTCATAGACCAAGCAGAGGAAATCCCTACAAAAACCCGAAACATAAATCAAATCCTTCGAAAACCTTACAAAAATAAAAACTCTGCGCTTTACCAAAGTCTAATCTCCAAAATTGGATTAAGAAAAATATATAGATGCGACTCTTACAGAATACATAACAATATGAAACATTAATTTAAAACAGGTTATGTGACTATACAATCGAACAATCAAGCGAAGTCGTCTCAACAACAATATTAAAATGTAATTTTACGCGCGATTACCGCACGATACGTATGCTTGTACCAATAATGGCGGAACATTATTTAATATATGTAATTGATGTGGATATTTGTTTTTATTGAATTAGAATTTAATCTTATTATTATGTGTGATTTGTCGCTAGGTTAATATCTACATTTTTTTTAACGAGTGTAGATGTGTTAGCTGTAAATAATTCATTACACAGTGATCATGATTACACGGTCATTGTTTGAGACCGTTAAACATAGGCGTTGATAGTTTTGGTGATTAGTCAATGTTATAACAGATTATTAATTTTATTGATACTGTACTGCGTTTGTTGTGTGCAGAAAATCGCCCCAGTTTTCTTATCTAACCAAAATATATGGCTATATGAATACTAAAATAATAACATGAATTTAGCTCTGAATGTGAAGATCATTCAAAACAATACAAAATTACGTATAACTTCACTACCATTTGAATATCATTTTTAAGAGGTAGCTGAAAACACTAAATTAATATATTATCACAATTTGAACCTTAAATAGCTGTAGGTAATGTGTCCATGGGAAGAACAAGGAACAGTAATATCTCACAAATCATGAGTCCTAAACTTGCAAGTATACGATAAGATATGACTAATTGTTCAAAATAAATATCTCCTTCATCCTTGAAAAGATTAGTATGATAAAAATGAATAAAACAACATCAACAGTTCAGAAAACTTTGCACTCGTAATTACAGTGGTCACAATTACATAAAGATATAAAAACCAGTTGCCCTTTAAACGGGACAGGATAATCTGTACTTGTCCTAGCCCGGTCTGAAGTAGCGGGCTTTACAGATCTAGTTTTACTACATGTCAGCGTCAAGAAATTATATACGTAACATTGCTTTGCTCATCTTAAATATGTACTTACTATAGACTACATTGAAATTAAATACAACATATCATAAGAGATAAATGGAGAGGGATTATTAATGTTTGCAATATTTCATGTTTTGTTTGCTGCCCTCAAAATCGACTATGACGAACTTGTAGCGAATTATCTATCTATACTAATATATAAAGCTGAAGAGTTTGTTTGAACGCGCTAATCTCAGGAACTACTGGTCCAAATTGAAAAATTCTTTTTGTGTTGAATAGACCATTCATCGAGGAAGGCTTTAGGCTATAAACCATCACGCTGCAACTAATAGGAGCGAAGATACAACGGAAAAAGTGAAAAAATAGGGCAGGTATAAATCATAACTTATATCTTCTACCCACGGGGACGAAGTCGCGGGCAACAGCTAGTTACTTATGTAAACGTCACAATCCATAATTTTAGAGGTTTTTCTTTCTTAATATAATGACGCTTTGAGATGAGAATTAATATTATCTATAACTTTCAGACTAAATGATACATTTTTACGACATGTTACATTCTTTACTTTACTATTTTTCTTTAAATGCGATAGATAAAACAAGAAAGTGGATAGATTCAATAGCTGGTTGTAGAACCACGTTGGGGTTTCAATAAATTAAATAACTTAAATTGTTATTATGCACATAATTTAGAAACAATTTATGTTAATGTAATAATATAATAAGGAAAACTGTTTAATTGGTCGAGAATTTAATGTTTATCTTGCGAATACAAAGTGACTAATAACTTAGGTACCTTTTGTATTTTAATAAAAACATTATAAATTTAATTTCCAATGATTCAAATTTTATCTTTATGTCGACTCAAGTTTTATCAAAATGAGCGGAGAGCACTTCATAAAAAACCACTCCAGCTTTAAGGAATTCCACCCTTGTCACAAATATTCGATCAAGATGCACAAGCTGCCAGAACTTATAACTTTACTTCTAATTGTAATTTTAATTAAATAAACAATTCATGTTACATTGTTCCCCTCTTCTACTTTTAGAGTACTGGGCAAAGTTCACAATTGTTAACCATTAAATTTTCAACACATAGGTACATACCTTGTGAAGTACAAACAAAGTATTTTTTACAACTTCGACATTTCGATTCTCATCATGAGTCTCATCTTGAGAAGTAGATTTGGCAGCTTTGCGATCTGACATAAGGCACATGAGTCAAAATAAAGGCAATAACATATCCACACGTTTTTACATTATTAAACAAAAGAAGATGGTCATAACAGTGATGGGTCATTGACGTTTAATTATATTTCAACAAAAAGTTTGCACAGGAAAACCAAAGTATTAATTGGCATCGGGCACACACATCTTGAAAGCAGAACAGTGTTGAGTATTTACAAATCTTTAAACAAGATTCAATTCATAATATTTATGGATGCGTGAAGGGAAGAATTCAGGGCCCCAACTCTGCCATTTACAATGGTTGGTGCATGAATTAAAATTGGCTTAAAATGACACTTCGCGTGTTCTCTTAAGCATTTTTCTTTTACAATAATTGGAAATTCAGGACGGTACACTCAAGGTCAATACAATGAATTGACAATAATTATTGGATTGGAAAAGAGCTTGGCAGAATAGGAATAGTTTTAAATTTAATCCAATTGCCATTCATTTATCGTTATTGTAAATAGCAGAATCGGGGCTCAGTATGCATTCCATATCCATATATGAAGCCGTATTCGAATAAACGATTTTCAATTTGATTTTATCCTTTCGGTCATTAGGTTATAAGTAAATCAAATTTCGTAAATCTTCCGTAAACCAGTATATATTATGTTTTTAGTGTCTTGCTACAAACATATTTCTTTTATAAAATAATACGTAGCAACTTTCAATACATTTTAGACAAAATAAACATTATGTGACGCACATGAAGTTACTTCAAAATACTAGATCACATACATTTTGAAAATTAACAATATTTTGATGTTAAAACTAGTTTATAAACAGGATCTTGTATCAAAACACGTTTTTGATGACGTGACCTTACATAATTAGCAAACTTTGTTGACATTTGGAAACTTATCGGTCATAATGTCAAAGTCTTTGGTAACAGAGGACTTGGGAAGGATAGATTAGATTAGAATATTCTTTATTGTACACCATGGAATTACAGCAGTGATTCTTAATACATACAATGTTAGGGTACAATGGGTATAATAGCGTATAATGTAGGGTAGAATATTGATTAGGTAGAATTATATCATTTCCAGTCAGTGTACTACCTACACTAGTGTGTCAGACTATCTTACCCTTTAGAAACACTATTCTCAGAGTCAACTAGTACAGATATTCTATTGGTTGTTTGGCAGTTTATCGGTTAACAGGTAATCTTGTTGTGTCTTTTTATACAAACAAATAACTGTTAAATGATGTAACGGTTTACTCACGCGTATTTATCGGGGTAGCCCGACTAGTTTCGGACCCAACCGGAGTCCTTAATCATGAGCAGACGCGGCGGGATCGCGAGTCGTAGTTCGACTCGCGATCCCGCCGAAACTAGTCAGGCTACCCCGATAAATACGCGTGAGTAAACCGTTACATCATTTAATAATGAATCATTCTCACGACAGTTACTATCAAAACAAATAACTGGATTATTTTAGTGCTAATCATAATTTGTGTAGAGCACATGACACATGGTTTTAAAAACTCAACTCTGTTTTAATCAGTACTTTTAATTCATTGCTTACCCGAAACTTTATTTTGGCTTGTTTGCCATTCTAAGCTTAACAATGAGATAAAAAGAAATCTTCCTTCAACAGGTTCAAATCGTTCTAGACTTTTAAGACTTAAAACTGAAGGTGAGTTCTCATTGTTATCACCAGTTATCTTTTTAATTATTGATTAATTTAACTACTTACAGACTCCTTTAATTTTTATTTTTGTTTACAAGTTTAAACTTAGATCTTACGATTCGCTATATTTGGAATAGTCTTGATAAAAACGAGCATATAAGCATACTTTGAAAATTAGATTACGATGAACAAACTTTTTAGATTCTTTTTTCAATTAGCTAGAAACTATTATCAATTATGATTTAATTATCTTTTGACAGAACAAATCGAATCAAACGATTTAATAAACGGTGAGATGCATTTTTTCTTTTGTACGACCCCCATTTTAACAAGGACTGTTTCGTTTTATCACAAGGTTTATTTTTAAATACCTGTACATTTGTCCTCTGGTCAGTGATTTTATTGAATTAAACATTAGAGGTGTGATTACTACAGTTTCATTCATACCACATTATTTTGAACTTTTGTAGGAAGTCTATATTTTGCTACAATTATGATTTCTTAAGTTCTTCTACATTGTGAAGATCTGTTTTTAACCTTAATTATATTTTCCAGATGATTTAAAAGGTATCGTAAGGTTTATTTTTATTTTGTGCCTCATACAATTCAGTACTCATTATTAAAGTGTATTTTTGTATATTTTGACAGCAGAACTAAAAGGTAAGTTTCGTTTATTCAGCTATTCAAACCAATTACCGTCCCATTGCTATTTTTTAAATACCTACATACCAAAGATTTTATATTGTTTATTTGGAATTTATTATGTCATTATGATATATTTTCTATTTAAATTATTTTACTTTTCCAGAACAAATATGTACTCTCCCGAAAGCTAAAAAAGGTAAGAATGGTTTATTTCTTTAAGAAACTCGTAAATAAACATAATAATAAATATAGAAAGGTTGTCTTGCTTCAAATCTCACAAGACAATGATATGAATTATTTTTAATGGATAGTTTTAAGCGATGCTCCATTAAATAAGTATTTATTCGCTAACATTTTTTTTAATTTAAAAGTCCCAATGCATATATTATTGTTATACAGGCAAACAGTTGAGAATAAACAAGAATGGTGAGATATTCAGTAGTTTTGTAATATTATTTAAATTATTTACACTAACTACCTACAACATATTTTTATTAAAACTCTCGTGAGGCAGATAAATTATTGTTTAAGAACGGCAGAAGAATGTCTGCTCATTATTAAGGATTACAGTTGGGTACGAAATTAATCGGGTGATCCCGATAAATACGCGAGAGAATATGCATCTTGTAAATATGAATCATCCTCGCGAAAGTTACAAAAGAAATCCTTGTTCATTAAAAATAACAAGGTTTTAATTTTTAAACAATCTAGGTTTTATACTTATACTTAGTAATACATATATTAATTTCGTAAATAAATATATTTTAACAGCAGAAATACCTGAAAGCGATGAAGACGGTAAGGTTTAATTGATTTATCGTATTTTAGACTCAAAAACTTTGAAGTACCTTTATACATTTTTAATTGAATATTAATTTGTTTTATTAAAGTATTAATAAACATATTTGATAGAAAAAAGCTCCGAAGACAAACCATCTGGGGTTCAAGGTAATTTATTTGGTATTAATATTATATAAGTCTACATATAAATGAATTATATGAAAACTTTTTTAACGACTTTCAAAAGAGCAAGTTGTTCTGAAGAAACTCAATTAGATTATTTATTTTTTTAAACTGAAAACTCGGGATTAAATGTATTCTAACAAAATAACAAAGCTACGAAGACAAGCCAGTACATAGTGGTTTCTTAGGTTTACGCGAATGTTAGACATAGAAATGAAACTACTTTTACGGATTAATCCAAACTAAACCGCGATAAAATCCATAAAAGTAGTTTCATTTCAACAAGCCAGTACTATAGCCATATGTAAATAAATACTAATATAAAGCTTTATTTGACAGATAAACAAGCATTTTGGCCGCAAATAGTTATAATTAAACCTCTCGGTGAGTCTCCGTTTGAATAAATACGTTACTATTCTATACACTCAAATTTTGAGATACCATTTTTGACTAATCGTATATAACCTTCTTTCATATTCATCACTTACAAAAGTGCTAATCTCATTCCAGTCCTTTCTTTCAAACGGTACCTTATTCATCAGCGATGTATATGATTACTTTATACCGTTTTTGATATTATTATAGCCGAACAGATGTTGGCTTTTCAACATCGTCCTCCTATGGGTGAGTAGATTAGCAGTAGTCGAAATTAAAAAAGTTAAAATAAATAACCAGAGCACTTGATAAGTGATGAAAGGCCGGTGGACGGACTTAGTCCAATTCAACGTTTAAAGTCTGCCTTCAGCCTCACTGTATAGAGTTGCTCAAAAGGATTGACCTTTCAGAATATCTGCTATTGTTATTGTCCTTTATAACTGCTAATTAGCACCCCAATTTGGATTAATTTTAACTTGTATTTGTTTGAACGTGTTTCTTTTTATTAGCTATAGACGATCGGTAACACTATTTTACTAATTTCCAAGGCATGTTATACCTTAATATTTTGTAGCCCTGTGTTGTTTTTTTAAGATTTCGTGAGTATGAAAATGTATAAACTTTAATAAGTTTTCATTTCGACTTCAAACCTCTTCTTCTTTATAACCTTTTCTTAAACTTTAGCCGTCAGTCTTACGTTTTCAGTTGAATATATTATTTAAAAGTAACTTGGCTGACATTGGCATTTGTTTTTTTTTCGGCAGGGAATCCTTATAACATGCCTAATCACCTGTATGAACAGTTCATGGGTAAGTTAATAGTTAGTTTAAGTTTGAACGTTTACTATCAAATCTCATATTTTACACTGGTACTTAATTCTAAGACCATAAACTTGACATACACATAAGATTAAAATTTTTGAAAACAATCCATTTATTTTACCATTCATATTCTCATCAATTTTGATCACATAAATTAAATTAATCATAAACAGATTGATGGCATTATCATCCATAATCCATACATAATCAAGTCCGTATCATTTGAATCCACATTACCTAACAGGGAAAAAAAAGTCGTCGAAAAAACCTTCCAAAAAAGGGCATCACCCGACGACTACTGAGAGTGAGTGAACGTTTCGAAATTTAACGCACAAAAGCACAAAAAAGGTCCGCACATAAGAACACACTGAAAACTAAGCTCCACTACACACACACCTTAATCTGCTACTCAGCGTTCTATTTTCAGCCCTCGATGGTCTTCTTGTTTTCGTTTCTTTTTTCTTTCCACTATTGGATTTTTTTTATCATTTAACTATTTTCCCTGGATCTATTGTTATTATTTTTCTTTATATTTTTATCATTTTACTATTTTACGCTGTTCTTGCGTAAAACATAATATTTTACAAAATGTACTATTTATACCTGCATTTATTTTTAAAAAGAGTAACTTGTGGAGTTTCATGAATGACACTTTGGGAACTAGTCATCGTTGTAACGTTTTGAAAGAGCCTGGAAAACGGGCCTACTTGAAATAAAAACTTTAGATCTTTTTGTTCTCTGCGCAGATGCGCAGGGCGCACATGAAAATACAATGAAAATAAATTAGAGTGATAGCACATATAAAATAAACCCCGCCAAAAAATTCGGATCTGTTATTACATTCCTCATTAGTAAATGTTTTATTTTAACAGGTTATAATCATCCTAGCTTACCACCAATGCACCAACCAACACGTAAGTTCGATTTAATAACTTTCGATAATTGTATCATTAATTTCTATGAAAGAACTAGACCACGTTTTGAGTAAGAATCGAAATGAAAAAGAAGTTTGAAAAAATACAAATCGACATCAGTTGTTTTAGATTTGGATTTTGATGACTTCATAATTATTAAAATGTAAACTTGTTACTGGTTTGAATCTACACAGCTGATAAACTTTCATGTTCTTCTAATAGTATAGATATAGATTTAAGTCTATAATTAATTACTATAGTATGACTACCACGAATAGTGCGAACGATTCAATGATAAACCTGGAAGCGTTTGTCTGGATGTCCAATCGACAGTATAAAACATCTTTAAAACGAAATCAAATCTCAAAAGTGTGCCATAATTATATTTGATATTCATATTTGTTTAACAGACACACAAGTAACATATAACGACAATCAAAACATATACACGACGACGACGACTGTTCACACTACCACAACAAAGGCTCCGATACCAGAAAGTAAGACATTTTGCAATAGTATACAGTCTTGAAATCCAAAATACTCTTGGAAGAATTCGCTCGGACATTGGAAGCAAAGTCTCCGATACCCGATGACTTCAGACCCAAACTATCTCCTTCAGAATCCACGTCTTTAATGAAGCTGACCTATGAACGAACCAATTTGAATAGGTTGACTCCCACAGTGATGAGTTAAATCACTATATCGCGGAAGGATTTTAAAAGCATCCAAGTTAAATGCACAAATACAGAGAGGGGATATTGCTTGGTACATCGGTCTTGAGCTATAACTGTAATAAAGATTTATAGTAGCTGAGCATTGGATTATCTGAACATTCGGAGGTAATCAAATGCAAGTACTGAATTTAGTAAGCTATAGGCAGAGGCACGAGTTAGACTTTCAATTGCCGCTGCGATTCTCCTTAACTTACAAATAACTATCGTAAATTTGTTTAGTACGACTACAAAAAGGAAAACCAAGTACCTACTTATAATGCTTATGAATATTAGCTCTTATTCATTGCACTATTAGCTTAGCAACTAAACTTAAGTAGAGGAAAATTACATAAAAACAGATCACATCATCCTTTTAATTACTCAACAGACACATATGGAGGCCTTATTAAAATATTACGTAATACTAAAACTGTTTAGGCAAACACATCATAATATGTATAAATTGCAATATATTGTGATGAAGATGATGTTATAATACCAACTAATTACTTTCGTATATTCATATCATAATTGTACGTCTAGGAAAGTAGAAGAAACTTATACAAGGTGCTGAGGAAAACACAAAATCGTAGCAAAAAAAGCTAAGGATAATTTGGATTAGTCTATGTATAGTGATAACGTTTTTTTTTTTAAACTCCATTTAATGATAATTTCTTTACAGCCCAAACTGAGGAACAAAGCTATTATCCTCCAATGTCGAGCATAATAATACCTCCGTCCGGTGGTAAGTTTAATAAGACCTATATTTCAACCTAATGAGAGGCGAATATGACGTACTACTTCAGCATTCTGATTTAACGAGAATGAGAACTTTAGCAGATAGAAAAATAGGGTGACATGACACAAGGGTGAGTGACATTTAAAAAGGATATTCTGATTAGGGTTCTGAAGCAGAAATGCCGTATGTTGAATCGTTCACCGATTACAATAACCTAACGCCTAACAATCAGGTAGAGAAACACGAAATTAATGCGGAGGTTTTGATCGTGGTTTGTTTATCTTAAACGGAACTTAACATAAATGCTAAATACTATATAATTTTAGACGTAGAATTTACAACTATTGATGTCAGCTTTTATTTTGATAATGTTAAAGAAATAGATCAATAGACTGTACTTTGGCGTCGTATAGTGAGGCTTAATAAAGATGCTTAATAATTGATTAGAATTACGAAGCAATCTAACTCATTTCTATCTAATATTTTATAGAAGCAAATATCAGTTACAATGACGAAACCGAAGAAGACGAAAGCAACAGTGACAGTGATAATGATAATGATAATGATCAATCGGAAAGTGGTAAGTTTTCACAAAAGGAGGCATAATAACTTGAACATACCGACAACAAACACCTTCAGATGACCCGGACAGGAATTCTCTCCTACTGTCTAAACGCACATACTGTTTGACTGAATCGTGGTCTCAAGAGGATTTCCATGGCGTTACAAGAAGATCCCAAATTTCGGAATTCATCAAAATCTAACTTCAGTTTTGGTTTTGACGATCTTAGATATTGGGCATTATACTTTCAGATTATTTCACAGCACAAAAATACAAAATACGCTATCTTCAACTTTACACCTTTATCTTGAGGATAAAATAAAATTTAAGTCTTACCAAAATAAATACATCTTTTAACACATCAACTTGTTCATTTTATTTTCCTTACCTGCATCGTTGACCTTTACTTTGATCCCTATTGACATCGTTAATCGTTATACGATATCTTTCCAATAACCTTCACCCATGTTTATATCCTATCCTCCTACATGTATCTATATCTCTACTGTGTAATTTAGAAAATTTGGTACATTTATAAAATGACACATGTATGTACCTTATCTGTTTTTCGTCATCTTTGTCTACTGATATACCATTGTATTTATTCCGTGTGAATCTAATTTATTTAAAATAAGTATTGCAGTATTTGAAATAATTTCATAATTTCGTACCATACGAGACATCAACATACATTACGCACGCCAAGTCCAATCAATCGCAAAATCTCCCAGTTGAAAATTTGGAAAAGTAACGCCCATGTTCACATTTTGGTTATCCATTACAGAATCAAATTATTGCAATACTCCAAGCGACGACGAGGGCGAGTGCATATCAGTGTACAAATGTCCGCCTCTGCTGGCCTTGATCAGCAAGAAGGATCGCACGAGCCAGGACGTTGACCTGCTGAAGAAGTCACAGTGCGGCTACGACGGGGATGCACCAGCCGTGAGTATTTATTTAACTACACAAATATCAATACGCTGGTTCTGGTAGTGATTTAAGTAACACTAGTGCATACTTGGAAAGAATAAACCTATACTTTTATACTAATATATAAAGCTGAAGAGTTTGTTTGTTTGTTTGAACGCGCTAATCTCAGGAACTACTGGTTCAAATTGAAAAATTATTTTTGTATTGAATAGACCATTATATAGGCTATATACCATCACGCTGCGACTAATAGAAGCGAAGATACAATGGAAAATGTGTAAAAAACAGGGCAGGTATGAATCATAACTTATATCTTCTAACCACGCGAACGAAGTCGCGGGCAACAGCTAGTTTGATATAAAGATTTTGATAAACTAATTCCGTAACGGTTTATCTATAAAATCTATGTTTTTTTACTACCGCTACTAAACGACTCCCGCAGTAAGGTATTAAATCCTTGTATCGCGTTGCAAACATTTAAGTCACTTGCACAATGACGGAAATTAGAGGTTTAAGGAACAGTATGTTGCATTATGAGATGAACAGACAGGTATACTACTACTATGCTAGTATACTACTAGACATGATATTATTCCAATTGAAAATACTTTTTTTCTTACTCACACCGGTTCGGCGCCGGCCTGTGCCTCATCATCCATTGCTCGGACTCCATCACTATAGGTCCTTTTTGTGCAGATATCAAACTCGTCAAGTCTCCTAACTTCCTAACATTCGTTTCAAAATTAAACATAGCCTATTGTTTATTAAATTTCCCAGGTTTGCTGTCCAAAAGCAACGACACCAACGCCAGAGCCGGAAGGAAGTTGCTATACCCCTGAAGGGCAGCCTGGACAATGCATCAGCCTATACTCGTGCCCCCATCTCGCGAATATGCTAAAACCTCCTGTACCACCTGAGAACATAAAATACGTCCAGAACTCCAAGTAAGCAAACAACAATATAGCAGTAAATGTAAATGTCATCCCAATTTGAATAGGCTTCGGTTCTTTTCGGCCTGAAAAATTCCAGTTTCAGCAAAAATATTTCCTCGACAATATTTCATGGGTCATTCATACTAGAATAAAAGGCCATGTTAATGAAGGAAAGGTCTTCATAAACCTTTGTTTCTTAAGATTTCATATTAACTTCTCTCATGGGGAATTCTTCGTCTCAGATTATAGCGACCTTCACAAGCACTTAATAAAATGTTTAAGGAAAATCTGCAATAATGCAGGAAGGTACGTTTATTGTTAAGAACCTGTTGAGAATGTCAAGGACTTCAGGTTGATATGGCGACTGGTCCATAATTTCGACAAATAACGATTCTATAACGTTATAGAATATAGTATTATAGAAATTACAAATATCATGAGACATTTAGGCTTATTTCTGGACAATCCTACTACGAACTACGTAGACAATACATTCCTACATCGTTCCTTGCATGTACGTTATTGAAATACGTAGAAAATGCTCAAACATACAACCACCATACAAGCAAAGCGAACTAATCAAGTGTTCTTTTTGCGCTTGAATTTTGTCACAACTTAGTCGAACAATTTTTTGATAGCTTGAATGTTTGTTTTTAATTTTTCAAGGTGTGAAGGTACTGAACAGTACAGTGTATGCTGTGGACCAATGGGCAATAGACAAAAGGATGTGGTAATCGGTAACTGTCAAGCTAGGATGAACGCTTTCCCGCCTGATCCTCGCACTGAGTGCTGTGGCGTAGACAGCAGAGTCGGCAACAAGATCGTAGGTAAGTAGAACTTTATGAGCATAAAAAAATGTTTAAACAGGGTGTCCCAACCCAAAACTCAACGATAATCTGAGACCGGATGAAAGGCCAAGTGATAACAGATCAGGGGAAAAAAATCCATATCACTCAGTTCAGCGATAAAGAATTCTATCAACATTAACAAATTTCAGGTGGTAACGCGACAACGGTAGACCAGTACCCATGGTTGGTGATGATTGAATACGTCAAACAGGGCGTCACGAAGCTGCTATGCGGAGGTGTTCTGATCAGCGGGAAATACGTGCTCACTGCTGGCCATTGTGTGGCTGGACAAGTCCTGGATGTTGGCACGCCGTGAGTTTCTAACCTTAATAAATTAGTACCTGCGGCTTCGCCTGAATGGCTGAGTGGCGTCCTTTAACGTCGGCTGAATGTATCCATGTTGTCAAATTCATACCAAATTTCATCGAAACCGGTCCATCAGTTTGAGCGTGAAGAAGCTACAAACATACATACATATGGTAATCATTAATTTTACAAAAAAATAATGATTACCATATGTACCACCAGGACTGTGATGACTGCGATGACTTCTTAGATAGAGAATAAACCAACATGCTTATTTTTCAGGAAGAGAGTTCGCCTTGGTGAATACGATATTGCCAATGAGGGTCAAGATTGCGCGCCAGTCGAAGCTAACGGCGAGGACTGTACAGATGGTGTGACCAGAATCGCGATCGAGAGGGCCATACCGCATCCACAGTACAACCCTGTGTCCCCTCAGAAGAGGCATGACATAGCTTTGCTCAGACTGAAGGAGACTGCGCCATTTACAGGTATATTCACAACCGTTCAAATAATAAGAAGTAAAAAATAAATAAACACTCAAGTTTAAAAGAGCCTTAAAACTTTTAAGATTTCAGCAAAATTATAACAACCCCTTCTAATTTACAGACTTCATCCGTCCAATCTGTTTGCCGACCAGAGATTGGACGTCTCCAAGCAGGATCCCCGCTAACTTTACGCTTTACGCCGCTGGATGGGGAGCAGTCAGCACGAGGCAGTCGTACAGTAACGTCAAACTGCACGTCGACCTGCCCTACGTCCCACCAGAAGTAAGTTATATTAAAATCTGCTACTTGATAAGATCAGAGTAATCTTTTTGACTATCTTTTATCTAATATAGCCAATTTTCACAATGTGATTCATTTATAGAATATTTTTCATTAATTTCCCCAAAATTAACAATTCAAAGTTAGATATTTAGTTCCAATTTTAGTTCGGTATTGATAGCAGCAGATAGTGGTAAAAAAACAGCAAAACTTTTAAATAAATTTCACACAGGTCTACTGGAAATTCTAGATTATATAAAGTAACAATTTGCGTAAACGGAAAAACTTGCAAGCTTTCGATATAGTCACTAAAAAATTCAACTTCATTCATTTTATTAACCCTCATATACTTGTTTGCAGAGGTGCCAACCGGCCTACAGTTTACCAGGCCGCAGCGTCAACTTATGGGCGGGCCAGCTCTGCGCCGGCGGCATCAACGGCAAGGACTCCTGCAAGGGAGACTCCGGGGGCCCCCTCATGTACGAAGACGGCAGGACTTATGAGGTCATTGGTATTGTGAGCTTCGGTCCCGTGCCCTGCGGTATGGAGGGCATTCCCGGAGTGTACAGCAAAGTATACGAGTACTTAGACTGGATAAGAAGAACTATTACCCCTTAATAGTATCTTCATTTTCAGTAAAGGATTCGAGCGTCGACTGATCTAATTTGATTTCATTTTTGCTATGAACTTACAAGTACAAATATTTTCCTTCTTTCACACGTTTCGATACTTAAAACAACCTATAATAATCGCTGGTTTCTGAAAGGATGCTATATTGATTCTGCTGTTCACCAATATGATGATAACCTAAAGTTTCACGAATCACTGCAAATGAATTTGACAAATATTACACAGTTTTCAAAGGTACCTTTCAGATATTGGGGTTAAAATTTCAAATTAGTTCACCAACGACGTAATTGATATTGTTTAAAAGACTTTCTTCTCCATGACTCAAATTATGTAGCTTAGACAAATTGTATTTTATGGGAAAGTGTTTGTATTAAAAAGTCTGTAACTTTAATAAATTGCTCAAATGTTCAAATAATTTATGTCTCCTGTATTTCGTCATGCTAGCAGTATATTAAGGTTTAATATAAATTCGATTAACGATTATTGATATCATTGCAAATTAGGTCTAGCTGTTTTATTTGTTGGTTGAAGAGAGAGAAATAAAGTGATTCCTATATTTGAAGGTACTAACACCTAAAAAGAATAAGTGGAATTGAAATGTCTTATAGAGGAGTGTGATACAATGTTGATAGCTTTACCTAATGAACAGCGGCACGGACGTTTGTAAGCAATATTTTGATATTAAATAATCAAGTAAAAATCATCAACTGTTTGCATTTATTTTTGCAATTATAAACTTTATAACAATAGAAATAAAGAACACATGTTTCTCTCTCTGGGTTTGCATCACGCGTGATGTTAAAGATCTCACCGCAATTGAGCTGGTTTTGATCTGAATAGTTCGTAAGTCAAACATCGACTATTGAGATTATTAAAATTTAAAATAAAATAGTGTTTATCAAATGATGCTTTTGTGTATTATTTTATACCTAACCTGAAACATTCATGTATCACTGTCATGTTAAGTGCGACTAGGTTAATATGACATCACTTTTACATGTCTTTTGTTAACAACGCTGGAGTCGACATTTCCTATCTGACTACCCAGAGAAGAAATGTCGAAATAAACTCCTTAAATCCGTCTTCTAAATAACAAATAGGTAAACGGTTCGTAGAGCTCCAGATCGACAACATCGGCAGACAACCATGGCAGGAAACATCTTCCTTTTTTTGGTGGGATGAATACAATTTAGAATTGGCAGGAACTGACGATATATTAAGATCGCAGACTAAAATAAGATTTCAACTACTCACTCACAAAACCACATAACAAAAAATCAATCAAAAAAATCAGTGAATAACAGAGCTCAGTTGTGATCACCAGTCTTCGTTAATATTTTTTTTCGAATTCCACGATTATGAATTTAAACCCCAAGGATTAAATTTAATCAAATAATCAGCAGCTGCACAATATAGCGGGTAATTAAAAAACTTTGAAATAACATGATCAAAGACACCGGATTAACTCAGGACAAGCATTTGAGGATCATACTAACACTTGTCATAAGCGGGGATCGAACCCAAGACACGCCGAGCGCAGTGAGATCCGCAAGGTGACCTCAACAGTTTTGCTGAACATCCGTTTAGTTACCTAACGTTGACAAGCTTTTCTTACCAGATTTTTCCTTCAGTTGTCTCATCGAATTGACACTTCTTAAAGAGCCCTCTCGACAAAGGTGAGTAATACTGTTTTTCCCCACAGACTGCTGGAGGATAAAATAAACCAGTAATCCTAGCTCAGGCAATTTAGTGCACGGACTGCACGGATAGCCGAGTGGTGGAGGTCACTACGCTAAAACTACTGTACGCGTCGTGTTACGGGTTCGATTCCCGCGTAGGACAAGCATTTGTGTGATCCACGAATGCTTGTTTTGAGTCTGGGTGTCTGGGTGTCTGTGTGCATGTGAATTGTACGTTCGAGAAACCCCTCGCGACACAAGGATTAATTTCCTTAGTGCGGGAGTCGTTAAAAAAATTCTCTCGATAAAAAGTATTCCATGGAAGAAGGTGATGATTCATGTCTAACAGCGTGCAGCGGTATGTACGAGAAAAGCCGAGTTTGTCACTGCCAAATGAAAGATCTAGGTAATGTATGTTTGTCTTGATTCTTTGTATCACTATGCATGTGGTTTGAATATTAGTGAAACCCTCTACGACAGAAGAATTAAGTTCTTTATTGAATGATATGCAGAGAAAGCTAAATACCTACATATTATAAAACCGTAGAATAGTAAACTATTTTTCTGAAAGGAAAAGGGGAAATTGACGAAAGACCATTGCGCCAAAGCCAATTATGATTTTTAAACGTCAATTCTGTACGACAACATAGCAGACTAGAGGCCAGATAACTAAATAACTATGTAGTTTAACTGAGTAGGGTTTTAACTTAATAGCATTTAATTTTCCTTAGAGTTTATATACGTATATTTAAATCTTACATGTAAGTGGGGAGTCCAAAAATGAATAGTGCAGTATACTTTGGGATACCTCTAACCAAAAAACCAAGACGATAAGATGCTTGAAAAAAGGTTTTGTGACGGGGCTTAACGTCATATTTCTGCACTAATAATTTGCATCGTCAAAACTTTTTGATTACATAATAAATAAATAAGTTAAAAACTAATACCTACATGGCTATCTTTAAACATCGGACATAAAAAAAACGTCTACAGCATTATAAAAGGCAAACCCGTTTAGCCCATAATAGGTCATCCCAATAAAAATAAAGTCAAGTCAGACACAAAACAATAATTTGGAAATGACTGTACGGTGACCAGGATAAAGTAAATCACGGGTATAGAATAAATTCGAAATGTTTTAAAATAATCTAAACTTGAATTGAGTAAAAAACATTTGCTCCTAATTCCGACTTATTATAATATGGCCAGTGCGAGTTATACGGGCAGATAGCGCCATCTCTTGTCAAGCTATCGATTTCAAAACGCTTACGCATACTATTTCCAAGAAAAATATACCACCACTTAAAAATGCAAATGGCACCTTTATTCTATTATTTTTAAATCCAAAGAAAAAATAGTCATAATCGTATCGAGTTAAGTCACAATTTCATCCAAACTAAGCGAATACTCTTGTAGAACCTTGTTACCGAATTCACATATTCTAAGAAAAAAAAAACAATGAAGAAACGTTGACCGTGGTCAACCGGACTATCCAAAACGAGTCTCTTAAGATCGCGACATTATTAAAATTAGAACATTATTTAGTACACAAAATGTCCCAATGCATGGAAAATACCTCCTCAACTTCCCGAAACACTGAAATTGGACAAAACCGGCCTCAAAACTAAAAATAAGTTCGAAATGTTAAGGAAAGCCATGGAACACTCAACTTAAATATTAGTATTTTAAGCCGATCTTTTGAGTAACTGTTCTTATTTATTGTTTATATTTTAATATGGTAATTTATACTGTGCTACAGAATCATAGCCGTCATACACAGTCGGGCCACTGATCGGCGCAGACGCATTTTGCGAGCGTCATATAAATGTGTTCAGTGATATTTGCTAATATGAAGTTGTTTTTCGTTGTTGCATTTGCTCTGTGCCTTTCATTTGATCAAGCAGGTAACTGAACTTATATCGTTAAACAATCCTTTGTTTTGTTTTTAAAACTTAAATCTTCTCGCTCCAAGTATAATCTTAAGGAAAATTGTGTTTTTATTTTAACGATCTATTTGGAGTTTGTAAACATGTGTTTGTTATAGTGATTTTGTAAATATATCTTTAATCGCGTATCATAATTATAGTGATTATATCAACTAAGTTTACATTCAGTTTAACTACAAGATTATAACCGGTTTTAATTATCGACTAGTATAAAGTAAAAAACTCACAAAAAAAATATATTAATGAGCTGAATAGTAAGTTTTGCTTACATCGAAACATTTTGATTTATAGTGCCGGTAAACATAATGACGACATACTAAAACTTTAAGTGGAATCTTGCTAATAAAACAAACACGAAAGTTTGTGAGAATGTCTCGATGTTTCTACAAAAACGACTATTTCGACTTTAATAATTTACTAGAGATATGTGTGTGGATGTGCTCTTACTGCTCTTAGTAAAACATCGGGTTCTTCTGATATCAATCCAAGCAGATCCCCGGGTGACTGCTAGTATATTTTATTTATCTGCCACACGTGTATAGAATCAACTTATCTATGAGACTGTAGTTTTAGTGTTAAGTGAAAGCTTGACCTGCATAGCCAAATAAGGAGGCTGGATGCCAACATCTTTACAAGACAAGACTGTAAAATTCAATCGATGTTCTTATAGGAAAATGCAGTTGATTAATTAATTAATTATGAGATGTACCTTAACAGAAGTTATATGTACACTGTGCCCTTGTGATGTTGTATTTGACAGCCCTTGCCACACACCACTTATGTCAAAATACTGTCTGTCTGTCCCGCTCAATAGTTTCAACTCTTCTATGTCAACAGTTTAACAGAATATCATAAAATATTGGAGCTTACAAGGGGCATTTTTGGCTACGGTAATAAAGCCAAATGGTCAAATCCGTCCTGGCGAAGTTGTTGAGGCCAAAACTTAGTCAAGAACATTTCTATACCTAATTGGCAATTATTAATGTTTACAAATAACCCATAATAAAACAAAAACTCAATTTGCATTTAGTACAGTCGGCAGAACATCAGGTGAAATTAACAACGGCTTTATGCCAACGCAATACAACTCATTTTGATGGCAACACGCGCCCGACTAAACTTACGCAACTTAAATTTTTCGCTGTTTAATAATCTTGACGTAAAACCCAACGTTAGGTTGAAGTGGTATTTCATAATTTTCCTTAGCGGTGTCTTTATAGAATACATAATTATTCGACTATTAAAATGTGTTAATTCGTATGACTAAACAAGAAAAGTCCGCCATTGAAGGGTGCAAGCACGCGTTGGAGCTTATCATGTTAACAACTCTGACCAGATTCGGCATACAGTGCTCCAGATCTCAAATCGCTGTCGTTGATCTGAAAGCTGCCTGCTTAAAATGTTTTTTTTTTAATACCTTGAACTCATTTGTATGGCAGAACAACGTTTGCTGGGATTTTCTAGAGGTCATCTATTATACGTTGACAATTTAATCCTATTATTAGAGTTGATGCAGAAAAAAACCCAACGCAATAAATTTTCCTTGCGTTAATATATAATAAAATCGATAAACAGCAGCAAAGAGATTCAGGGTGCAGTACTTAAATATAGAAAAAAAGAAACTAATTTCTCGGGCGTTTAAAAAAATCGAAGAAGCTTTTTGCAACAACCAACGTGTATGACATTGAAAAATCAAGATCCACACGAGTTTTGTATGACGTAAAACGTTGGTCCTTAACCTTACCATGCGATACTATGATTTCATTTAAAAGACGTCATACCGGCTACAACAAAAAATAATCACTTACGTCCAATAATTCACACCGAAAACTCTTGATCAAGTTGAAAAAATTAAACGTTTAAAAATATTAATAATTATTTTAATTTTGATCTTTTGTTTAATAATTGCCGTCAATTAAATAAGGAAAAACAAAACACATCAATTGAACAAACCGCAAATTGTTATTTAAGCTACTGAAAATTAGACATGTATTAAAGCAACCGAAAGTAAAAAAACCCTACCATCTACATTAAGTACAAAATTCAGTTAAAATAAGTAAACAAGGTACCTTTACGCAGCTGCCTGCGGGAGACTTTCTATTTCCATTCGGTTTTCAATTGTCAGAATTTAACAAATGCGCCCCGGTTACCGTGTCATAAGTCACAACCATTGACCATCGAAAAAACGAATAAATCTTTACTTATACAAGTAAAATTTCTCTAAGCGCTGACGCTGCCGAATCACGCCGATGTACAGATTGCACTGACTGAAGTAACAAGTCACGCTGCAATCGAAAAGGGGTGCTATTCCCATACATTGAAGTTTCTTTTGCATTTTTATTGAATAGCGATGTAACATTCTCTTGGTCCTGTGGCTGATAAGTAATAAGACCTTATTTTACGTTTACAGCGTCATCACCACACACAACACAATGTCGAACGCCCGACAATGAGCTAGGAGAGTGTATGACAGTGGAGAAATGTCCATCATTAGCAAGTCTCACCGACAAGAAACTAAAGTCGGAAGAAGAGGTCGAGCTTCTGAGGAAATCGCTATGCCCAGCACCTGCACCTGATGGACGAAGACAGGTTAGTTTTGAACAGTATTTTTTGTTTCATTGCAAATACAATTACTAAATTTATTCTATTTATCTATTGGATCAAAAACACTTTCTTTCATACCAAAGCTTAGTGCCCGAATTTTGATTGGAGAGTGTTCTACACTCCAGGTTGAAACTTTCGTGGCCTGATGCCTTCCGGGAAAACGGAATTGTTCGCAAAGGTTACTGAGAAACCGGTACAAAAAAAAAACAAACATGGGTGGGTTTTAGTCAGTAAAAATCTAACACACCCTTCTGCTCAACCCAAAGCCGGAGGCGTTGTTTGATGATCCTATCCGGAAAAAAGTGTTTGAAATTGACAACAGTCATTTTGATTGTATGCATATTGAAATCCAACGCATTTCTATAAAATAACGGTATCTACTGACTCAGTAAAACTCTGTTATAACTAAGCGACTTGTCTCATTCTAGCTCCTAAGGAAAACGTGATATAATCTGGACATAAATGGTCTACAATTACCAACACGCAGTAAACAGACGTGGGTGTAATAACTAATTATTTCTATAAGTATTTTGTTTTGAGCGGGTCCTTTCCTTATATCCCGTTATTATGGGAACTTTATATTATTTAAACTCCAGTCAAATTTATTCAATGCGTACTTAAACTTTCCAGTTATGCTGTCCGAAACCTCCGCTGAAAAAAGGATCATGTTACACGCCAGATGGGGACGTAGGGAGCTGCATCAGCATATATTTGTGCTCACATCTTGTAAATTTGCTAAAACCACCGATCTCAAAAAAACACATGGAGTTTATCAAGAATTCTGCGTAAGTAAAATAATTGGTTGAGTTTGAAAACCATCGATATCTGGTTCTTTTTCAAAAGGTTAGCCCATGACCTAGGAGAATACTCTACACAATTGCTAATAAGATATGCTAATAATCATGTTTCTAAATATATTTTCTGGACTTTACAAAGTGGCCAATTAGTTCATTTTGGTATTCAATTACAAACGTAGTCAGATAGGAAATGCCTAAATCAGTTAATGAAAAAATTACAAATGAAAGTGATGACATGTCGTACTCGCACTTAAATAGCTACTAAATGATTTTATTTCATTTGCATAAAGGTTTTTAAACGAAATTCTTAACAATATTTGTCCTTCACGTTTGAAGTAAGAGACGCTTAAACTTCTTACAAAGGAAAAGCTAATACATAAGACTGTGACTCATTATAAATAGATGACTTGAACAGGAAGGAAGTAAATAGATAAAGTCTCAAATGATTACAGGTATAAACATAGCCAGGCAATATAAAATAGAATAAAAATAATGAATGAGCTTATTACTGACGACAACACAAATATTGATGACGTTAAGTAGGTACACACAAAACAGGAAAAGATCAAAGCAAAAAACGAGTAAACAGGTTTAATACAAATTTATGGTAAAGTTATGTTATGGTTGTGTTACTTGACATCATCGTTTTATAGAACTTAGATGGTTCTATATGCGCCACCAACAAAGAATAAGGCTAAAAGTTCAGTAAGCAAGCCAGGTATACAAGTTGACTAACAAATAAGCAAGCAAGTACAATAAGTTAAGAAACTTAATCCTGGTGTGGCCCCCTGCCACACCGTTCTGCAAACAGTCAGACTCAACGCAGGCATTCGTGGATTGACAAATGCACGCGGGGATCGAATTCGCGACACGTCAGCTTAGCGGGTTTGGCGAGGTGTCCTCAACCACTCGGCTATCCGTGCAGTCATATAGAATTTTGTTATCAACAGATTTTGAATTTGTTTTGTCCAGAAATTGTTTTTCAGTCTGGTTGTCTGCACATTTGACTTGAATGTCTGTGTAACCCCCCGCGATAAAAGGAATGAAATCCTTAGTGAGGGGGACCTTACAAAGAAATGAGATTATGAAAACAATCCTTAGAGTGCGATAAAAATAATTTCAATTGACATTAATTAGGACAAAGTGGAAAATGTAATTGAGGATACTCATATAGAAACACGTAATCGGGAATATCATCTTGATTGTGACGAAGTTGTTTATGACGAGACAAAAAGGACACGG
This sequence comes from Trichoplusia ni, assembly GCF_003590095.1. NCBI lineage: Eukaryota > Metazoa > Arthropoda > Insecta > Lepidoptera > Noctuidae > Trichoplusia > Trichoplusia ni. The sequence continues at coordinate 5,175,524 of NC_039489.1, read as the reverse complement.
TATTATTGCAATAATGTCAGAATACGTATGTTTCTTATTCGTAGTTAAGAACCTGTATTAGGAATGTCAAGGATTTCCACTTATGATTTCTTTGAAACAATTTCGATGTTTTAATTACTTGGAACTTTGGATATCGCAATAATGAGCGATATTGAACCTTGATTAATGGTGAACGAGTAAAATCAAAACTTCAAATAATTGTTAATATAACGTTATTTAACTGCTATGCGATCTACTCATATTTGTCTCAACGTAATTTACTTAGGTAAAACTTTCTTAAAATAAATTAAAGATATTCGACACTTACCACTTATAACCTCTAATAGTCCTCTTTTCATTAAATCTATTCTTACATGGCAAATATCAAAGAATTCATGGCTAGGTAGAAAGAAATCCAAGACCACGACCAAAACCAAAAGACTTTGCTTTAACAACCAAACACGCTACGACACGGCTAACACGCAAATCAGTCTCCATCAGTCTTGCATAGCTATCATGTTGTATTTATACATATTTTCAGTTGTAAGAGCAATGTACAATACAGCGTGTGTTGCGGCCCACCACCAAACTGCTCGGCTTTGATGAACGCCTTTCCACCTGATTCGCGCACCGACTGCTGTGGTGTCGACAGCAGAGTCGGGAACAAACTTGTAGGTTAGTACGGTGTCAGGGAGTAAATGATAATAAAATCAGACTACATTTAAGTCATTTTTGGACACAGGCCTTTTCCCATATAAGGACGGTTTTAGGATTATGAAAATATTTGTACAAAAGTTATTTCATCTTGTATTCATCTTAAAGTAAGATGAATACAAGATGAGAACATCTAGGATTTACTATCTTAAAAGAGATTTAGTCATGTCAGCGAAAAGTAATAAATCGTTGCGTTTACGTTGAGTAATTAATACTGAACGTACCAATATCTTTAGCAAAAATAATCATTATAAATCAGCCAGAGAGATAAAAGGACCCGGTAATGATTTCGCTAAACATTTGATTTCAGGTGCAAAAGAAGCAGCAATAGACCAGTACCCATGGGCTGTGATAATTGAATACTTGAACAGAACGGGTGACAGGTATCTGTTATGTGGTGGAGTACTCATCAGCGGTAAATACGTGCTCACAGCGGCACATTGTGTACGTGGTCCAGTTCTAGACAATGGAGTGCCGTAAGGATATATAAACTTTTTTTATTTCATTGTTTGTTTTCATGTGTAACCTAATTGTGTCCTGAAACTCATGGGCAGAAGTGTTTCTCATTCATCTTCTGACGGCTCTGTCAATAAAAAAACCCAAAACAGAAGTAGGTATTTGCTGATTTCCCATCTGTAAAAAAACTCTCGTCTATTTGGACCGTCAGACATCAGGCAACTTCAAAACTTTGTTAAGTTGTTGTCCACTTTTCGTAATTAATTGCTGATTGCAGTCAAGCACCCTCGCATTTAAAGTCGCAATCAACTTATTCCAGAACAACCGTACGCCTTGGAGAATACGACACAGCAAACGAGGGAGAAGATTGCGCGATAGTTGAAGCAGACGCCGAAGACTGCAATGACGGCGTTATCAGAATAGACATAGAAAAAGTTATACCGCACCCGAAGTACTACCCTACGAATTATCAGAAGACGAACGATATCGCCTTGCTTAGGTTGAAGGAGACTGCGCCTTTTACATGTAAGCTAACGTAAAACATTTTGAAGAACTACTACATTTATACAAAAGATTAATAAATTCAAGTAACATCCTGCCAGAATCTTTGTTGATAGCTGCCAATCAAACGTTCGTCTGCAAGTAGTTTAAAATAATGTTTGCGAAGACGTCACCATCACAAAATTCTTATAAATGCAATCTCGATAGATGCGATTTTATGATGAAATCTCCCTAAAGTGCTTTTTGTCTTAATATTCACAAATCACATGTTATTTTAATTTTCAGACTTTATACGTCCTATATGTTTACCATCAACTGACTGGTCAAGATATAAAAATGCATCGGATCCTTTGGTGATGTACGCCGCTGGATGGGGCGCCATTGAAAATTCTCCGTTCAGCAATATTAAGCTGCACGTTGATCTTCCTATTGTGTCACACGAGGTGAGAACATTTTAAATATTTATTGCAGAAATTTACTATTTTGTTGATTAAATCGACTTCAAAGAATTAGCTTGAAAAATCAACTGAATGACCTACCTAGATAATCTTTTAGTTCAGATTACCTATGTAGGTACGGTTCAATATGAGATTAACAACATAAAAAAACACTTTTTATCGGCTGCAAATTAACTCACAATCATCAAAAAAAATAAATTGAATGAATTCTCAAAAGGGATCTCTCTGAATGAGACTTACTGTTCCAAAATTCAACTAAAGAACAATTGTTATTTCAGGCCTGCCAAGATATATACAACCAGATTGAGAGTAACAAAACTATTCATAGGAGTCAGTTATGTGCCGGAGGGGTGAGTGGGAAAGACGCTTGCAGGGGCGACTCAGGAGGCCCCCTCATGTACGAGGATGGGAGGATCACAGAAGTGGTCGGTATCGTCAGTTACGGCATCCAGCCTTGTGGGAAGCAGGAGATACCTGGAGTCTACAGCAACGTGTACGAGCACCTCGGCTGGATTAGAGACACGATCGTACCGTAGTTCGAAACTATCCAATACTGACATGATTATATTAATTTTTAGACGATAGTTTTAGTTTAAAATTAATAATTCAGTAACAAGTATACAAAGTCATACTAGCATTTATAATATTTAATAGTTACCAATAAATTTAAGTAAAGTATTAAATGAATGTTTTACATATTAAACAATCGATCCTTGATTTATATTTTTACAAAAAACTTAAACTTCTATTCCATTGACGCGAAAAGCCGGTCAAGTGTGAGTTGGACTCACCACCTCGATATTTATTTTTATTTTTTAGTAGTTAATTGTTATAGCGGCAACAAATAAATCTGTGAAATCGGTCTCTTACTTGCGACTCGAATGTTTATCGCCGCACGACACAATTAATAAAATCCTTAGAGACAGGCGTTTAAAAACGCGTATTTATTGAGATCGATACTTAAATAACTGACGTTCTCAAATATCTATTTGTCGCTACATTAACTTGAAAATCACCTAGACAGTAGCAATGCGACAAGTGATCTTCGTTTTCGCATACGGTTGAATTTGTTGAAGACTTCAACATCTAGCCAAAACTTCAAAGAAAAATTACAATGAAATATTTTCAAGTAAATGTAATAAAGTAAACTTACCCCTGGCATTGGTGGCGGCGTCTGCAATTTTCTGGAAGGCATCCAGGAACGCCGCAATCGCTACCAGAGCCGACCTGCCAAATAACAAAATTAATATCAGATGTTTATCTTAGATCCTGTATATGATTTTGATGCTGGAGTTATATTTGCCAAGAACTGTCATAAGTCATAAGTCAAATTTGAGAAGGAAAGATTCGTGGATATCCTGGTTACCTCTAGGTACTACCTCTTGTGATATGGGAGCGGCAGGATGGGTTAAAGATAGAAATACAAAAGGCAATCTACCACGTTTTGGGAATTTGATCAATAACACCATCTCCCGTCCTATGCCCACGTCTTAGGTCATGAGGTGCCCAGTATTGGCGACTACACTATCGTCATAACTTTTGCTCCTCTATCCAAGTTTCATTCTTACAATCCTGAACATCAATAGAAAAGCGCCCAAATGCATGGATATGACATTTTGCTTCGACAAGTCACATGACTTTGACCTGCAAAAGTGTCACTTGAGGCACTAGTATTCTTAGCCTTACTGATCAAACGAGTTCAAAAACATCGAAAATTCAATCGAATCGTCATTCGGTTACAACCGTGACCTCTACAGAATATTGTACTGTCAAGACAATCAACAATAACATTTTATTGCCATATGACACTGCGCTCGTATCATTGTCAATTTGCGAGTCAATAGCCACTCAATTGCAGCTAAACGATGGTCAAAGCGTTCGTGTTGCAAACGGTTAAAATATCGCACCTAACGTGTGTATTATGATACGAATTGAATTAAGAGCTATGGTACTGATGCAGATGAACAAATAGGAAATATGAAACCGAGCGTGTAATACTTGTTAGTTACATTAGTACAAAAATACTGATAATTTTGAATCTTGGTTTGTAGTCTCATGCACCTGATATCATAAACTTACTATATCCAATGAAATAAGAATAATCCGAGACTTAGTTTCCAAGCAGGGCGTATTTTTGATCATATAGCCAGCCACTATCGTTAATGATGTAGCAAACTAACTAGACATATGATTTCATTTTCGGCGCAAACTACACAGGACTAGATCTTTAACTGTACCGTTTAGCATAAAAAAGAGATAAATGTGTTAGAAAATATATTATACTACTAGCCGACCTGATAAACGTTACTTTGCCATATAATTTTTTAGGAAATATCTGTGTACAAAAACCATTACACGAGAAACCGTAACCGATTCTCAGGCCAATTCTCATCGATCAAGCCATTTCGGAGTACGGCAACATACATTTTGTCACGAAATTTGTAAGTTTTGAAAAGTGCCAACGTACTTATATAACTCAAGCAGAGCCGTTTGTTCCAGAGCCACACCTAACAAAACACATTTATAAAACGACAATACGTCACCTAGTTCGAGAGGAAGCTTTTACAAAGTTTTCCTTTACAACACACAATAGGCTTTTCATATTACCTTCAACTACTCAACTACAACTACTTACTTTAATGCTGAGTGGAGCTTCGTAGCTTTTGATATGAACTCCTCCCACATCGGTGCGCTGTTCTGTAACAAAGAGGATTATTTTAATACAATTGTCAAGTATTCTTCTTGGAAAATATTTATTGCGTCGGCTTTTACGATTTCATTAGTGTGTCTTTTGTGGAGACCTTTTATTAGTATAAGTAATGCCCGTGCTGGAAAGCAATCATCTTCGAGCCTTGATTCTTAAACATAGTATTTTAGGGGAATAGCGGCTTTTATTTTGTACATAATGAAATACAGTCATATTAAACAAACAAAAGAGAAAATATGTGTCAACAGTCAGTTGATGTACTCAAGAAGCCAGTTTGCTCTTTTGTTTCTAATACTTGAAAAAGAAACACAGAATACAGAAAAATGGACCGAGCGACATTGACATGAGATAAATGCTTTAATTAACGAATATTGGTAGGATACTCGATCCACACACCACATTTTAATATACTGTCATATTATTCAACGTTTGTCCCATAATACAGTAAGTTATTTTAGCTTTGTTTGCCAAAACTCATTTAAACGTATGAAGTATAAAGCGCCTAACAATTATGTTATAGCAACATATCGTAAATACGCAATTTCTGACAAAGAACACTAAAACAACAGGTGGTTTGACGAAGGTCCCTAGAGAATTCTCTTCATCTCGATAATTCAATGAGAAGGCAAAATTCTTTTGTAGCACTACCAAAATAAAATAAACTTTATACCATTGTATACGTTTGAAATCATCTTACTAACCATCGTTTCCATCAAAACATTGAATTCTCAACCTTACCGTAACGTAAGAAATCAATTTCAAAGTTGTATCTATTCCAATTTCCTACTTTCAAAATCTTGGAAACCAAAAACGAAAAGAGATTAAACTAAACTAAAACTAAACTTTATTTCGTTAACATAAAATTCAAAATCGCGTACGCATAATATGAAATGGATCTTGGACGCAAATACGGACGGGGGCAATTTGTCTTTTAGAACGGTGTACAGGTGAACGGATAGCTAGTAATTGTTCCTCTGTACACATGAAGGATGGAGTCGTTTACTTACTCAACGGCAGTTCGAAACTAGCGTGTTTGTCTCATATGTTTATGTCAGTGAATTAATCAAGTGTTTGTTTAAAACCATTTTAGTGGCTGGAGATAAATGTTGATTTTTGATATAATTTTTGTATGTCTAATATGACCCTAGGATTTCCCAAAGGGGTAATAAACAAGCTACCTACAACCACGCATTATTTCTCTTTAGGAGATAGATATTGGTAAATACCATGTTTGTTCCATTGTACCTAAATCAGTTGTGATTGTAACATAGGTAAGCTTAAAATAAAGCGAGTTAAGAACGAGTGTGTTTTACTGATGACGACACTTCTCAATCGCAACGGGGTTTCACAAACATCAAGTCAAACCAACACATCCAGGCTCAGAAAAGGCATTCGTGGATCACACAAATGCTTTTCCTACGCGGGGATCAAATCCACATCATTTCACGCTCAGTGAATTTAGAGTGGTTACTACAACCACTCGGCTATTCGTACAGTCAACATGAGAAAAACAAGGGCGAAAGAAACCCAAAAAGACCAAATAACATGAGTCCTCTTCCATACAGACAGATCAAAAGACCTTCATCGAACATCAAGAAAAATGTACCTCAGCATCTTAATATTCAACCATGGTGTTTAACAAATATTAATGGTCCAAATGACACTATCTGTAATATGATAAATTAACCTATTTAAAACAGTCCCACCAATTACCCATGAACCTAATAACATAAGTTCGTTAAACCAGTATTGATTGTAGCTAAACTAGTAGATGACGTCGACTCAAATAATTGGCCTAATCAAATTGTTTGCGACACGAAATTAAGGAACATTGCAATCTAATTGGAAATTATTAGGTCATCGTCAATTATTCGCTAAGGCACTTCTTTAAATTTTTGGGGCAATTAAGTCTCCTTGAGATTTTATTTTCGTACAAATCCAAGCTTGCTAAAGTTCTAACCCTATAATAGCCGATAGTTTTAAATTGATTTAATTAGTCAAACCCAGTCAGGTTTTTTTAAGGGACAAAAATTGTAAGACGCTTTGAAACAATGGTATAAGGAGTAACCGTATTATACGATTAGTATTCATTTTCAGAAAAGAAAATCTTTAAGACAACAGATATAAATTGATCAACGCCAAACCCAGTAATAAGAAAACGTAATGAATATAAACGACTGATGATTACGGAGAGATTAGGAAGGAGAAAGGACTAATCCTACATGATAAATATGTACCGATCAAGAAAACCGGAAAAGGTCTGATGTCTAAAAATAACCTCCTCCATTATTTGGAAAATACAATTTACCGCTACACGTGGAGGAAAAAGGAAATTTTACATCAATCTACGTACTCCTGAAATTGGTTTGGTTTTAAGTAAATCTTCTTTAGGCGCGACTAGTAGGTAACTGGACGACAATGCAACGGAAGTCCGTCACGACAATAATACGGCGTCACGTTTTGTACCATCGGGTCTGTTAATTAAGATTTTCATTCAGTTCGGGTCGGTAAATGTCACTTTCGAAAAAAAGATCGAGTAGCTAGTTGTCGAACGAGTGTACATTCCAATTTGAACCGCTGCACGAATAGGCGCTACTATCGGGTTTTAGAGCACCAACTCAAGAGAAACAGTTTTCGACTTCGTCAGGAGTTAGCGTAAAATTAAATCGATGTCGAATCGAATTTAACCCTAACAATGCAATCAAATAAATAAAACAATTTATTTTCGAAGCGGTGATTTGATTCAGATTTCCAAGAACTTATAACAATCATTATAAGTTTTTGTTTGCGATGAAATTATTGATGACCTTTGAAAAGATATTATCATTGTTATTAACTGCAGTTTATTCATTGCCAATATAAATAGTGCTTGCATTAGTCGGAGGCCAAAACTATTGAAATAATATAGACAAAACTATATAAATTTCACTTTAAACCTAAAATTACAAAAAAGAACATCTTGTTCTATCACTATAGCAAAATATATGTTTGATTTTCTCTGTCAAATGCATTAATTATTTTTATGGGATGATTATTATGAGCTTAGGAAACTTAAATAATTTTGAATTGAGTCAAATTAATATGGCTAATAGTATCGGACGTTTCCTTCACGATTACTGGGTTAAATAAAGTTTATATATCCGGCTATGAATTAATAATATTTAAATCCCATTTCAAATATTATTGGCGTCGTAAATGTCCAATATTATTTCACATTGAATGTAGGGAAAGGTTATAAACTTTCAATAAGCGTGTTAGGATTATGAAATGCGGTAAATTTAATATGTTACCTATTTTTCAGAAGGCTTTTATGAAACCAGTAATATGGTCGCGAACGGAGACTGGTGAAGCCAAAGTAAGGCTAAGCCGTATTAGTGAGGTAGGATAAAACATTTTCGCCTTCATAATGAGCTCAACAATAATTATCTGCCCACTATATTTAGTTAAAAATGTCGTTCTTTCTATTTATTCGAAAACCCATAAAGATCATCAGTAAGCAGTTTAACATACCCAATTTCTGGTATTTGTTAAACACTTCACAAGAATGAAGAAGATTTAATTAACGAAATAAATCTCTTACTCATTTTATCTTGACTGCATTCTACATAGACACCAATCTAAAATTCTTTTAAAAACATTCAAATTAATTGCAGACATCAACTAATTGAAGTACCATTTGACTTGACGTTTTAATTTCTTTATTGCCAGTATTCTCACTCAGCCCGTTACCCCAGAAAAAAAGATAACTGTCAGTTTGACATCTAACCTGACACTTGTCAAATAGTCCGTGAGAAATATAAATAAGGTTGTATGTAAAAGGTTATCTCTGTTGTGATGTTATCAGAAGGTACTGGATACTTTGGCTTACTTTGGGATACGGTTATACGTCAGGAGGTCAGAAAGTGTAATCTAATTGCTTTTAAGGAGGGAACTTAAGTATAGTTAGATTAACTTTGGGGAAGATAAGATAGTTACTGGTAGGATCTGTGTAGGGTTTTATTGGCGACTTATTCCCATCGTTATTTGGGGAACCTCACTATTTTTGTTGTATTCACTTATTACGATAGAAGTTTATATGTGGGACAAAGAGGAAAACTAATTTTCAGGACAAACGTTCAATTGTCATTACTCGTCGGATTAAATGTGTTATAAAGTATTATGTTCTAAAAGAACTGGCTCTTGATGGCACAAATAGAAGAGAAAAAACCCTAAAAAGAGAAATAAAATTACGAACCGCTTCGTACACATAGTAATGATGTGTTGATTAAAGGATTAACGAAACGAAGGACAAGGCCATAGACTACAAAGCTAATAAAGATTAACCTTTACCAATGTCAAAGTTCTTTTAAGTCACGATCACGCTGATAAGTTCTATATAGGGACTTTGATTGAGTGAGTATATTGCGACTATGAAGGACAGGCCTTTCTTTTCTTCTTTTCTCAATTGGAAATCTCTCCTTCAGACTCCATCTGTTTCGAAAGTGAGTTTGTTTTTTTTACTGAGTAAAACCCAACCATGTTCCTGATGCTTCCAATTGCTCGGGATTAATGCGTTTGTTTCATAACAGAGGATAGGGTTTATAAGTTTGACCGTTATGTTTGCGTGCCAAAGCAGGTTTTCCGCCCATTCATCCAAGACATAATCATAATTATTATTTCACCCCTTTACAAAATATCCTTACTGAACGATGGAATTTTTTTATCATAGATGTGTTCACTGAATTGAGCATTACCGAGCACACACTTACAAGAAATCATTTGTACTAAAACAATTGTTTATAAATTACTTGCACCATTTTCTTGAAGACCGCGTGCTGCTAAAGAGTCACTCACGGTGTTTCTTCTTCGCAGCAATAACTTCGAAGGTATGAAACAGTGGGTAAACCATGTTGCTTACGGACACCACTTAATCCGTAACCCTGAACTAACTTATATGGTGTTAGTAAAGTTTCATCCCTAATCGTTTACAGAGTTGGTTTAGGATCTGTGACGTAATTACCTTCCATTACGTGTATCAAACTGTAGGGGCATGATTATATCATACTTGTGATTGTGGGTTTTTGTCTATGTATGATATGGGTAGTATAGTATGGGTCTACGTGGCAATCGGCTGTCATGGTATGGGCATGCTATGTGGAGGAATGATAATGCATAGATGTGGAGATAGCTATAGGGGAAGAGGACGACAAAAGAAACGATGGATGAATTACGTAAAAGACGGTATGGCTGCAAAGAGTGTCTTGTGGGTACATTATAATTAGTAAGTATATGGGCAGGGGAATGATGTTAAAATTGGTATGTAGACTAAGTGAAAACGTGAAAAGAGACAAATCAATCAACAAGCTTGTGTTCTTACTGTAGCAAGGTTAGTAGGAAATTATAACCAACTACGATCAGTATGGAGAAGTTATTAGTAATTGTTGTAGAGTGACGATTGACATTTATGTGTTAAGTTTTACACGCTTATACGGAAATTCCTGAATGGCTTCTACGATGGAAGTTGCAACCCAGTTCTTCAACGGTCAACAAAAAGTTAGACGAAGATTAAAATAGCTAGTAGACAACCTTCGTTGGCTGTTACAGATATAGACTTATGGGTATAGACAAAGTTAAAAGTTTGACGAATTACACCCTACTTCTACTAAAATCTAAAAATAAACACCAAAAACCAAAGGTCATTGGCATTAATCACTTAACATTAAACAGAACAACACGAAAATACTCGCAAAGCATGGAAAACAGCGGGAAAATATGTCTATTTTTAATACAAACAATTAACCCTCAACGCGAGGGTGTGTCCAACCCTTCAATACCCCATAACCCACTACACGCCGCGGTCCGAATTGTCCGGTACTTGAGGCGTAATAATGTTTGTGTCACACGCAATTGCATTTACAATATACGATACGATATGATATATTGGAATATTTGTGTACGATTTTTAGATTTCTTTCAAAGCGTTCGCTGTTTAGCTTTGTCATTTGCCACCACATCTGGCTTTAGGTACTTCGTTCTAGATTAAAAAAAAAGATTTTTTTTTTAGCCAAACACAATAATTTACTAAACCTTTTCCACTTTTTTTAAACTCTTAAAACTAATAAAATTTCGATGACATTTCGATTCCAAAAACATGTCCAAAATATTATTATATGGAGACAGGAGTTTTGGAGGGAGTTTGAAGGAGGTCTTTAGGTCATGAAAAAGTAACCTAAAAACCCTTGTTCCTGAAATATTTCCATGATACAATTCAAGGTAACGCAGTATCCGCAGATCCTATCGACAAGTACTTTACCTATCAGCTACTTAGCATGACAGAAGACACTTCGTTTTCTTTGTGATAATTCATGAACCTTTACATGTTATATAAATTCCTGTGATGGACAAAGAAAACCGTAAGGGCTTTGAAGATCAACCCTCAAGTGTTCGTGAGAGGCTCGGGTCAGAATAGGGCAGTAAAATTTGTTCAGCCGAAATAATATCTGGGTGGCATGCTACGGTTGTTACAATGAACGACACGACAACGCAACCTTACGATTATTAACATTTACATTTTACTTTGAACCGTGTCCCTCTTTCATTTTTAGGAAAATTCTACAACCAATACCCAACTTTAATGATAAGTCTATTATTAGTCTTAAAAATTGTGTTGCTGTAGAGCTATTTTTTTAAAAGTTCATTTTCTTTGTACTATTTGCTTACTGTCCACAATTCATAAGGATATTTAACCGTAGTCAAACCCCTCCACTATTTTGTACACCCCATTAATTTAGATATTGATTTTCATTATTGACCATGGCAGGTAAGAAGTATTTGCCCTGAATATAGACGATTCAGACATGTTTACGCTAGTTCTAAGTCAATAAGACATACATACGTATAACAACTGTTTCCTAAGCGACTGATGTATGCTTGTGACCCAGTTGTCACGTTAATTCTCATGTCGTCGTCGTCTCGTCACTGTACCGTGTAAGTGAAGCTATAAAAGTCAACGACCCGAGTGTGCCTTGTTAGGGAAATCAACGTAGCAAGCGATGCCGCGAACAGGGCCACTTTAACAAGATATAGGCCTCCGCGTGATGGCTTTCAGAGAGTTGCATAAGATGAGGTCGAATGTTTGTTTGTTTTTCATTTTGTGCCTTTAAGCGCATTATGTCTGGACTGGGTGATTGTGATATAGAGCAGTCGAAAGGGCTCAGAGGTGTCTTAGGAGTTTTCTGTCTATCAGACTGCAATCCTACTAGTGTATTATTGATCTAAAGCACAACTATTGGGTTTTCCCTCGTATATATAGGTATTTACATATACTACACTGATAAATAGTTTACCAGATTTGACACTTTTCGAAATATAAATTTCAAAATATAAGCAATATTGTGAAGAAAGCTTTACCTCAGACCTTTACTCAAAAGACTTTGCTTTGCTTAAACCTTTGGCTAAAACGCGAAACCCATCTTTACTAATGCAATAAAATAGAAAGATCCTTGGGAGGTATTTGTGACTCTTTAAGGCTAAAGCAGGTGGACCAATTTTGATCAAGTAAGTCGTTTTAGTTGAAATGAAGGTGGTATCCCAAATCATCATTGGCCTAGCCTTTTCTCAACTATGTTGGGGTCGGCTACCAGTCCAACCGGTTTCAGCTAAGTACCAGTGTTTTACAAGGAGTGACTGCCTGTCTGACCTCCTCAACCCAGTTACCCGGGCAACACGAAACTCCTTGGTTAGACTGGTTGTCAGACTTTTCAAGCTTCTGACTACCTTGTAACGACTGTTAAAGATGTAGGAATAACAGCCGGGACCCACAATTTAACGTGCCTTCCGAAACACGGAGGAACTCGTTTTGACAAAGATGGTCACCCATCTACGGACCAACCGCGTAAAGCATAGCTTAACCTGTGATCGATTCACTTATGCGGTTATAGCTTAGCCACAAGCTCCTCACAAGGTGGTATCCCAAATACAAATTCTAAAACTCATTTGCTTTTAATTAAATAATCATTCATAATTATAATCATATTCATTGTATGTTAAGTACCTACCTACCATACACGACACCTTAATATTTGCACTGCAATCATTACGACACTGAAGACAGATGGTGTTCTAAATTCGTTGGAAATCACTCAGTTCATCTTACGACATACCACACAACAAATGTGGCGACACTTCAATAAAAATAATCTGAAACCATCGATCATTTTACGCACGTGGCATTTTTATATTATGAGAGATGTCTTGGTTTGTTTGTATTGGCTCTTATTCTCTATTGCTTTGGACTACTTACAGGATGGGAATAACACCTGCCTGCAGTTCTGTTATCTTGCTAACATTATAAACGCGAAAGTTTTTTTTTCTGTATGTATTGATGATTGTTACCTTTTTACGCAAAAACCAGATGTTTTATAACCTGGATTAGCAATTAGGACTGTTTCTTGTTTTTATGTGATAGCATTTTCGATTTGTTGAGGGTAGAAAACCATTTTCGATTTGTAGTTTATCAAAAATATAGGCTTTCATGATCAGCATAAGTATTAATGCATTACGTTATTTTTTATAAAACAGAGCTTTGATGTTCGACAAAATATCGGTAAAGACTGTCCGAGAAATACTGTGAAGCGAGTACGAATAACCTTAGGCCTGACTAAAACGACCCGAAAAATTCTGCTCAATTTCAACAGTAAAAACAGATTCACCAAATGACTCTACGAGCAGCTAACTGCAAACCCAACATATCAGAGTTCTGGGAGGATTCATAGACAAAACCACACACAAAATATGACATAATAAATACAAACGGGTCATAATTTTATAGCATAATAAATTGCCAGAAATAAAACCATTTGAGCCGTATGCAAATTCTGTTAATATAAACTGTTTAGGCGTAACGTAAACAGGCGAGTCGGCAACATTGAAATTGTGTAACCGACGTTCTGTAAACATTTGCCACTGTGTGTGTACGACGTGTTAACGCAAACGTAATTGTTATTGGTTAAACTTGCTCTGTTCAAGTTAGCTCGGGTGGATTAATAAAATTTGTAGGTTGACTAGTCGGTTGATATCTTCAAATATGTATATACGTGTCTTATTGTTTTCATTCATCTGTAAGTCATGATATATCCTACATATATCATGACTTAATTTTGCTAGATATCCGGAGTCAACATTTGATTACCCTGAGAAGAACTGTTGTCAATTCTGTTTTTCAGTATCCAGTATTCATCATACTTAAAATAAAATAAGAAGTTTACATTTCTCCCAGTCATTTTTTCTCTAACTCCGCACCACAACACTTTTTTAGCAGACAGGCTACAACTAAAATAAAACATTGACTACCTCTCGTAACCAACCGTTTGTAACCAAGCAAATATTAACGGCAGCTGTAATCATTGAGCTGAACGAACCACGCTAAACGACTCTGCCAAACCTTTTGTGGATAACAGCCGTGACGACCGGCGGGACAGCAACTGTTTTTCGGTTGCCATGGCAACGTAACAGCTGTATAATAGGTATATCTGTTATTTATTGGACGTCGTGACAATGCAACATTTAAATAAGATAATAAAGGCAGAGACCCTGCATGAATGATATCGGAACAGTGTTTGTGTAGTCAGGTTAAAGGAGTTTGTTTTTGTTTAATCTTTTATATCTACAAATGTGTTATGCTCTTTTAAAATCAGGTATCTACTTACAAAAATCTAAATCCTTCTTTTTTCTATTTAATTGTGGAACAGAGATAGAACTCTACTTCGTATCGAGCGCTTTCACGCTTCCACTATTCCAACATTCGTACATTAGAAGTATATACGCAAGCTTTACTAATTCAATAGTTTTGATTAATTAATCAAGAAAACCACATTCTGTTGTTCATAAGAAGCCATTATAGCCAGACTGAGGTAACAGCTGTCACCAGCTGTTCTCGTTGCCATGGCAACAGTCCACAGAACAGTAAGTTTTAGGTTTGGGTTGGGCTTAACGCTCATTTAACAAGACGACGAACTTTTTCCTTAAAGGCAACATGTTTCATAAACATTGACATCATGCATTCAATTAATTATTATATTTAACTAATTTGAAAACTACTTCATAATAATATTTTCAATTTAAAGACAATGAATTAGAATTCATTCAACATGATTAATTTATAGGAAGTTTAAATAGGTAGGTACATAAGTGCTTACAGTTACAACATATAGATGTTATGATACTTATTTTATAACTGTAAAGTGCGCCATTGCCTTTGAAAACCATGCGAAAGAGAAGAACAATAATGGTGTATATCTTCTACTTTTTCTTTTTTAAAAAATAACGACTCTCGCACTAAGGAATTTAATCCTTATGTCGCGGGGGTTTTACAAACACACAATTCACATGCACAATGACACCCAGACTCAGAACAAGCATTTGTGGATCACACAAATACTTATCCTACGCGGGGATCGAACCCGCGACACGACGTATACAGTGGTTTTGACGTGGTGACCTCAACCACTCGGCTATCCGTGCAGTCGAAACATTCTAAGTAATTAATACAACTGAACTATATAAGATTTCTTGTATAGTTATAGCTGAGGCGAGAGCCATAGTGTTGCAATCGCCATTTGTTTTCAGAAGTTACTCTCGTGATCCTGCCTGAGTACTTAGTCTTCAGTTCAATCAGTCAAAGATTAAAGCGCGTAGGCGGTTCAAAATTGTCGAAACTTATCTTAACTGCAAAGAAACAGACTGCATAAATGTGTCGCCAAAGGCTTGTTGTTGTTTTGACGCATGATTACGAACGAAACACAGAACATTATACCTAGCAATTTTTTTTTTATAAACATAACAGGTACAGGGCAATCAACCTTACAAAAAAAATAACTAAAATACACAGACCCGCTATAAAAACGTTATGACTCGCTGACAGAAGTACACAAGATTAGGTGCGCGTGCGACTGTTTACGTTACGGCGCGCGCACAATTGAAACATCGGGGTTTGTTGAACTATTAACACGTGGTGCGTATAAGATTAGCCAATGGATGGACAGATTTAGGAAGTAATTTTTGTGTAGGAAACGAATAAAACATTGTAACCTGAGGAATTTTAATAGAGGAGTTAACTTCGAGGGGGCCGATTATTGAAAAATATAATAAGACAACCGTGAGGCAGATTAATCAAAAGTATTAGATAGTACGGCTATTTACTAGTTTGGTAATTACATAAATGTTCTTGTACAAAGCTTTGCAAAAACAAATGGTTGCAACTGATGACTGCTGTCTGAATAAGGTAAAACCTGTGTCAAAGCAAAGCTATGAAAAACGTAAAAATGTCCATTGAAAATTACTTGCTATCAAAATGAAAATTGTATTGAAAACATAATATGTATAAAGCACGGTGTTTAACTTATCAAACTTCTATATCAATGTTTAAATAACGAAAAGTACGATACCATAAATATTCTATCCACTCCTGCAATAAAGTCCAAACTAAAATTTAAAACATATTATATCACATAACAATCAAACGCATACCAGTTACAGTACAATAAAATCATATATTAATATACCAACTAACAAGCTATTCAGAAAACATATTCAAAGCCCTAACTATGTACAAAATACAGGAATCCTCATAAAAGCGACACTTGCAACATTCCCTTAGTCCCGTAGTTAGCGGTTCCGTACAATTCCTAAAAGCATAAAACCCGGTGCGGTTGACGACAGTAAAACTAAGTTTTAATAACGTAATGTTTACCCACCTGCCACTTACAAACAAAAAGCAGGTTGCACGTATTTCATCTGTGTTTATATCACACACGAGTGTGTTTTTAAAAGGATATGTAAGGGCCTCAGTTGTTGGGGGTTCCGTAATGTTTTGTATTACGAGGTGCTTTTCTGATATTCGTAAATTAAAAAAAATCTAGTTTAATTAGTGTTTTAAGTGCAAGTGCGCATGTAACAGAGTTTCATAGGCGTAAAACAAATGAACAATTCAAATGCAGTTTATAAACTGATGAGATTTTTAGCTAGTATTAGTATTTATAATTAGTAATTATCTATATATCTATCCTAATATATAAAGCTGAAGAGTTTGTTTTCTGAACGCGCTAATCTCAGGAACTACTGGTCCAAATTGAAAAATTCTTTTTGTGTTGAATAGAACATTCATCGAGGAAGGCTTTAGGCTATAAACCATCACGCTGCGACTAATAGGAGCTAAGATACAATGGAAAATGTGAAAAAAACCGGGCCGGTATACCTAAATCATAACTTATATCTTCTACCCACGGGGACGAAGTCGCGGGCAACAGCTAGTGTAGATATATGTATCAGTACTTTTCAAAACACATTGTTTTAAAAGTATCGTTAATCAATACTATACATTACAATTAGTTCTATTTTAAACATCTAATTGCAGTTTAACAACATTTCGACGAGTCGTTTTCCGTGTACTAAGAGTCCGTATGACCGTCACCCGGCAGTATCTCATGAACAGTGATGAATGGACAGTTATTTACAGTTACCAATTTTCGCAAATTGTGTATTGCTGCTGCCGCGATAATAAAAAATACTAAAAATAATGACTAAGTAAATCAACGCCAAAAAACAAATGACAAATGAATTTATGTTTTTTTTTAACTTATTTGTCACGAAACCTAGAGAAACGCGAGTCCGACTCGCACTGGACCGCTTTTCTAATATAATTTTGATTAAAGCACAACGAAAATGGTGATAAACATTAGATAATATTTTGTAGAGGAAATCCGCTTTCATAACACTTATGGATAATTAAGTAATTTTCATTATCGTTATTTTTAAAACCGATCCCCAAAAACGAAACCCACTCCCCTACTAATTATACAAAGTCGAAGTGAACTCGCTTTGTATATGAGTACGAAATAAACTAGACAAGTGACACAAGCGTGACTTTGTGCAGTAAATTCATATCAGTATGGGTGCAGCGGTAATGTATCGCACATTATAGGGCGGTTTTTAGGGCACATACAAATTACGTATTTCGTATGGAAATTGGGACATGGGGTCGGGAACTCGAGAAATCATATACTTTGGTTCGGAAGAGCTAGATAAATATCTCACACGTTAGAAATTATTTCAGGTTTGTCTTTCGTCAGCGGTTTCTGAAGGAAGATTTTTTGGACCTTAGGTATGAACGGTGGCACAAACAGTTCAAGTAATCTATTTTAAGGATTCCTTGTGTAACCTACCCTTTTGTATGCGCGTCAGAGCCTAGATAGTATTCTTAACACGCCTACGACGAAGTAGGTATTTGTAACTTAATGTTAATTACGTATATATTATAATAGTCATACCCTACCATACCCTAAACACTGTCTTACACTGCGGTCCCGTGGCATGGTGTGCAATTTGTTGCGCGGTTCTTCTTCACAGCTAGTACGTTTTCATCACATTTCCATATCATCAAGCTCCGTAGTTTTCATTTTAAGTCAATGGTATGTTGTTAAAAAAAAATCCGTATAACTCCAGACATCTAATCTAGATGCCTGGACCTTCAGTAAGAACATCCATTCAATATACTTAACAAAAAGCAGACACCAACCGAAGTTTCCCATAACTATTTTAAGAACATAATTAGTCCAGGCGGCGATCACAGATACAATCAAAGACGTTTAAAAATAAACAGATATTTTCGTTGAGGAAGGAAATATTAACACATAGCATCTTCTTTATTAATCTTGGTTAGTGTCAATAGAAGAAAAAGCTTTAAGCTTCTGTAACATTTTGGACTTGTGAGAGAGTTAAAATTTGTTGCGATGGTATTTTAAGTGTAAGTCGCTAGGATTTAGACAGCTCATTAAAACTTTAAGTCGCAAAGAGGAATGACAATAAAGATGAATTTGATAAAGTAAAGAAACTGGAATGATTTGGGACTCCACAAAAGAATGCAAGTAAAATATCTGCATGTAAATTTGTTTGTATAATGGCTTTCATATATATCTTATCAGTAGGTATAGCAACGCTTACAAGTTACACATCAAATATTACAGTTAAAACAAACTTTATCTGAGTGTCCACAGACACATCAAAATTAATTGAACTCGTAAATACGCAACCGAAAACGATATTTAAATACCAACAATTATGTAAATATTCAGACACGCATTTTTATAATGATACGATCCGGAATATTGTTGGCCATAGCCGCCCTAAGGGATTGTCATCTATCCCGTTTCTTTTTAGGAGTCTATCTCTCTCTGTTAAGTGATAATTGGTCAGTCAGCAGTTATGTAATGGGGATAACTGACCAGGGTGCGCCGGACGTGACGTAAGGGAAGGTTTTTACGTGCACCCGTTTGATACTCCACGTTTTGCGAACGAATAAAGAACTAGAATGTTTAGTTTCTGGTATAGTTTGATATTCACACAAAGAGACACACAAGATTTATTAAAACTGTTAATGTCATCCATGGCTGAATTTGCAATTTCATTGCTTAAAAATAGTTAACGAAAAAGGGACAAAATTGTAAACTGCTTCACTGACATTAAAAAAGCACACAAATCCGATAAAAACACTACCTACTCTATCAAAGACATAGAAAACACAATAATCCTTAAGTTCCCTTATACATACATCGTATAAAGCGAGGTTCGCCGGAACAACCGAATTCAAAAATCATAAACGATGTAGACCCAGAAATAAGTCAATCAAATAAACAAAACATTCACGAAGATAAACAGAATCGAATAAAGGGAACTGTTAGGAAATTGAAAAGTGAGACAATATTAGATTTGAACTAGGGGGAGCCACCGAAATAGCATTATGTATGCAAAGTAAGGAAAGGAAATACGGAAATCTTATTGGAAATATTTTATGTGTAATGCATGTGTTTAGAGAATAAAAACCCATGCAAAAACCAAACAAGAAGAAATACTTTCTCTAACCCAAGCCATTGACGTAACAGATTTGTTTATCAGTAATCCATATTTTTGTGACAATCAATACACAAACTCAACAACAACTTCAGAAAACTTTTAACAAAATCTCATTAACCACCACTCTAAATATTTATGCAAAAATAGATCGGTCCTTTATTAACGTGCTCCTGCAAGATACAGAAGCTAATAATGGATAAAAACGTTAGGCTACGTCACAAAATGAGCCGAGCGATTTTAATCGAAACATAACTCGATTTAAGAGACGAAGGGTTCCCGAAGAGAGCTCCTTTAGCGTTTTGAAATCGACGTCATTTGATCCTTAATAGACGGGGGAATGTTGTATAGTGACAGAATATGAAGAATATTTAGGTGAAGGAGAGGAAGAATAAAAAATCTGTGTAACGTTAGAAAAAAGTAGGGCTATTGCTCATCTGCGCTTTTTGATAACAACCAAATCCTTGAAGGATTTGGTTGTTATCAAAAAGCGCTGTTCGCTTACGCAAGCTTTCATATGCGTGGGCGAATCTCTTACATAACTAAAAAAATAAATCGATATCGACAAAAAAGAATGCTAGCAAATGTATGAATGAATGTATAATAAATCCACTCGAAATCCCGTAAGCTCCTTGACATTTTTCAGAAAGTCCTTACGCTTATAATATTCAAATTGTTCACACATCACTCGACATTTTCCAGCGCCGTGGTTACGGTGGCTTTGGATTAAGAGCGTTTACAATAATCCCCGACCGCTCTCGTTTCGCACAAACGAGAGGCTCTCGAGGTAGACGCAACACCCACTCGTGCCAATTAAAAACAAAAACTGGGATAAAAATAGGGCTGGTGGGCGGAGAGTATTCTAGATTTTAGGTATTAAAACAGAGCTATATTTAGTTGACATTCAAGGGGAAGCTCAAGATGAGGTTAAATTAATACAATGCTCAAATACCAAGAAGATATTGAATTGAATCAAAAATCATATTCAGTTAATCTAGAAACATTTTAGTTTCTTAAGCAAATGAGAAGGCACTCAAAAAACCTTTCAATTCCCTGAAACAAACCACAAATGGGTGTCAAGCTAAGTCGCAAAGCCGTAAATATCTTTGGCCATTGACCCTTAAAAAGAAGCTCATCCCTTCTATCTCCACATTTGTCAGCCCTGGAAACACCGGCCGGTCAGGTCGGGTTTGACCCAAATCGTTTGTAAAATTCAAAGGGTCTTAATAGGCAGTCCCGAATTAATGAATAGGCTTAAAGTGGAACGCTTTTGACTATTGTATAAGTGAAAATAATGGATTCGTTAAGACGTGAAGGGATATATGATGATGATGTTAATTAACCATTACACATCAATCAACGACCTAAGATTGAAGATAGTAACTATTTAAGGCACGTAGCCCCAATAGATTTAAATGTTCATGATGCAATGCCTAGAATTAGTGAAACAGTCAGCAAGCAGGAAAGCTTATACAAATATTTATTAACGCAATTCAAACGAACAATAAATACCTTACGGGAAATGGATAGACGGAGTTTTTACAAAATAATAAATTGATACAATTTTCACGCGGAAAAATGGAGAGCTGTAACAATATTTAATTAAACAGCCTCGAGGCAATATCAAATTCACGTTTTCTATTACGTAACAATCTGAGGGCTCAAATGAATGATATTATTTATAATACAGTAGAGAGAACAGACTTTAATGAAACAGAAGATAACATACACAAAGAAGAGAAGAGACAACATTAAGAAGAAAATGAAACAGTATACGACCTTAGTTTAGAAGGGGAACAGGTAATCGAATTTCCAAAAACCAAATCGAGAATTCATCCTAATTTTTCCGTGAAAAACTAAACTCGAACATGAAACATACAAGAATAGATTAATGAGACTAGAACAAAGGATTGAAAATGACAGAGAAGAATGGTCTCCCATTGTTTCAGTATAAAGACCTGAAAATCATACAAGCGAGCCTGACGGTGATAAGGTAGGAGGAATTTTTGAGCGATGCTCAATTTTAACGAGCAATTCTTTGAATTTTAGTTATGGAGCTATTGTCACAAGTTAGGTACTTGCAATCGGGAGTGGTTTGCTTTGTTATATAGATTAATGATTGATTCGAATGTAGCAACGATTGATTTATCACAGAATTAATTATACCCCTGGTATATGATGGAAGTCAGAACATCTAGAAAATGACTTCTTAATGCAAGCACTTATTATTGTAATGCCATTTTTTTCTTAAAGGTACATTTTTGGTTAGGAAATATAGGATAGAAACGACAAACAAATAAAACATAGATGAGTTTAAAATACCTGATGGACATTTTATACCTATCCTATTTTACAACACGCCTATTTATTTTTCACTTTCACAACTAATTAAAAGTCTATTATTGCACATAAGACTTTCCACGTGCACCGAATCGAAATCGCATTAGTGGGCGATGTGAACCAATATGTGATGAACCTCCCACGCATGTAACCTTTAAGGCATTAAGTTTAAGGTTCAAAATTGATTGAAAATGTATTAAAATACCGTCAAGTTAAGAGCTGCTTTAGGGTTTTATGTTAGAGTTCAATATTGCAAGTGTCGATGTCAGTGAATGTGTTGTAGGCAGACGTAGTGATGTGGACGTGACGAGAATATCGATACAATAATTCGACGTTGTATTTTGACACGTATTTCGTGTAAAGCATCCGAGATTTTCCTTTTATTTAGACAAATGTGTTTCACATTTAGAAAAGTATCTTGGTTTTTCATATTTAACGTCGATTTTTGAAGAAAAAAATATTGATATTTTGTTTTTATTATTTTATGTTAATCATTGTTTATATGACATTGATCTTGGCCTATCTTAAATACGATAATCGGTTATTAAAAAAGTATTTCACAACAATTCATCTTTCTGTTACAATTGAAACGTTTTATCACTATTTTAATCTGAAACTCGATTCCTTAAAACTTGTATTTAATTCATTAAAATTTCCCAACGCTACCGAAAACATCGATACTATTTTCTCAGACCCCAGCACTTCCCAATACGTCCTACAAGAAGGGGCGTAGGTCGACCATTGTGAAATTCGGGCCGTACCTCAGATCAGACGATAGTCCCTTATTAAGAAACCTCTGAACAAACGTTAAATATTTCTCCGACAGACTTCACAAAGGAACGTTGAAATTGAATAGTATTGTAAAACGAAGACATAGGTCTTGAAATAAAGGCTTTAAATGCTCCTGTCGAGGGCAGGGACCTCTTCACAGAGAGAAAAAGCATTGATCATTCGCTCACTGCCTGTTAGAGATTTCTGATCATAGGTTCCAGGGTTTTCCTGGCTCGAGTATAGTATTAGACAACTACGTCTTAAAAAAAATGGCTTAGCCTTTGTTAGCTAATCACAAGAATAGAACGCTTTGGGATTTGGGAGACTTGTTGAGACTTTGGGTCACGTGTTAATTATTCATGGAAACCGCATGAAAATGCCATCCATTTGCTAAGTAAAGACAATTTTTTCTGCCTTTTGATCAGAATCAATAGAAACCATCCAAATTATTTCCCGTACTAAGTTTTCTATCATAACGCCGTTGAATGAGGTTAACTTCGGTGGACTTACAATCATCTTTACCACAATCTTATATCGTAACCACAAAGACGATTATACCAGGGCATTTCATTATCTCCGCGTATAAAACAAACGCATCGTAGCCACAATTAACGTTATCAGAGTTATGAAACGAGTTGCCCGACGACCCACTTTCATTCATGTTAGATGCGACCTTGGAAGAGATTGCTGCCTTGCTCCATTGATCGTGGTCGTTTGACATTTCTACTGTAACACATTGAACACATGCCGGTTATATTTTATCTCTTACAATTTGTACAAAACATTTAACAAGCGTGAATACTTAGGTCGTTCATCACAGGCACAAACAAAGCAGACTGGAAAATAATGTAACCAAAAAGTTAAAATAATTGAGCTAGATAGAGGTAACGCTAAAAAATTAAACAATCAGGGAGTAAAACTAAAATAAATATTATACACGCTTAAAGAATCTAAGGACCATGTATTTTGAAAGTCTAAAAATATCAGACATCCATCGACCGTATATCAGAAGCACATAATTTCACGTCTATCAAATCGGTCAAGTGTCCAAATTTATTCTTCCTATAGAAGACCTTGCGTCAAATAGTTTTGGCTGGGCGCCAATACGCACTGGAGACTTCGCAGTTAACCGGACATTAGTTTTTAATCTGATATTAACAGCACCTTTAGTACTTGGTAATAAGGTTGATTTTTGTACCTTCTTTACTACTGACGTGCCTTAGTCTGAAGAACTTATATTTAGAAACTTTCGTAGTAAAAAAGTGTGGATTCTATGTCGCGTATCAGCTGCTTGTGATGCCGCCCAAGTTGTTTACAAAAGACGAAACGCTAACTCGAATTGATTGGAAATTGTTTTTGCTGTTAAAGTATACTTGTATGTAGTAACCTTCGTGGAAGCAGTCGTGGTGGTCCAACGGTTACGGATTTGTATTCACAAGATGATTTCTTAACATGCATGTAATCAGGAACATACTAAAGAGAAATAGAATGAATAACCTTTAAGTAAGGATCTGTAAGTTAGTCATTGGAAGTAAGCATCAATAAGAAAAGTAGAAGAAGTCATTTATTAAACTAAATATATCACCACCAGCCATTGAAATCACAGCACATCGATATTAAAACTTATTTTGAATTATAAAGACTGTTTTAGATCTCACTGCTGGGCAAAGCCATTAGTTTAAATAAAAGTCCAACCTTACCATATTAAAGCCACACACCATAATACACCTATACCAAACACCACCAGACCTACTTACGGCGAAGCCAGTCTTGGCGTCCTGTGGGCACGATTTTATTAAGTTTAAGCGAATCACGGTCTGAATGTTTAAAATTTCCATTTCTGGAGGCGAAGTCCTTTGTTCAGTATGGTGAACACATGGTAAGTAGGTTGGGAGATATGCCTGTGTTTTATGTGAAGGAAATCTCGTATAATCTAGGGCTTTAGATAAAAAACCAGCTGACTCGTCCGACATATTATGTGACTGTTTCAAATGAGTCTCATTTCACTGTTCATATATGGCTAATTTATTGAAGAGTATCCCGATTTTTTTTTACATTAAACTGAAGTAAATTATGAAATTGAATTCATCACTTCAATATACTAAATTGATCTAATCATATTATCCACACACGTTACCAATGCCTAGTATACCTCTCCACGAGTGATTGTTGGCACAAAATTTAATACACTAACAACTCGTCGTAGTTTAATAATAAAAAATACATTTTTTTTCTGTCTGTCTGGCTGCCTGTTTGCTTCGGCTAATCTCTGATACGGCTGGACCGATTATGACGGGACTTTTATTAGCAGCTATTTGATGATATAAGGAGTAACCTTTTATTTAAAAAAATAACAAATGAAACTCATTGAACTGAATATCTTTTTTGTAACATTCGACACACGGACAAAGTCGCAGGTACAGCTAATACAACCTTAAATTTCCCATCAAACCTTTCCCTCACATCAAAATGATGGCTAACGACCTTCTTAAAATGGACCGTAAATGCTTTACATACCAGACCACCTCATTAGTAAGTCATTATAACATCATTCATTCAGTCTAAATGTACTTAGAACAAAGAGTAGTTTGTGACGTCAGTCGAATCGAATCTGGCATTCATATTGTAATACACATCGATTATTATATCATTATTATCGTAAGGAGCTTATTTTATGACGCTTAGACGGAAATTGATAAAGCTTTTACACTGGTAAGGTTTCTACGGGTAGTTTATGCTAATAGAACAGTTAAAAGGGATAAACATCTAGAAGTATTATTTATTGGTTTAGTAGAAAATGAAATAGACAGTTAAACTGCAGTCATTGATCGTGATGAAAGCATCAGCCAATCTGTAAAACCGGCTAAGGTGTCCTTGCAAAATGCTCAATGTGTGTCTGGAGTTTGATTGGACACTGATCTAAAAATATTATTTCTTCTGCCAATTATAGACTATGCTAAAAATAAGTTTTGGTAATACATGTCCAATATTCAAGAACCCGACAAAACACCAACAAGAGTCGATTATGTAACAGATCCTATTACATAAATATCGTCGACCCAAAACGCGTCTTGACCTTCGTCACAAGCGAAACCTAACCTGATCCTAATAAGATCCTTTACAAACAAGGACTTCGTTCTACACCTAACTGGGACATTAATCTTGTAATAAAAAGACCTGAGAGTGTCAACTGACGGCTGTACCGTGAGAGCAAACGAAGGAAATAGCTCATTACGGACCTAAGTCAAGGGCCGAGGAGTGACTACTTGACGGCAATTGTTTGTTCAAATTGTGACGATGGGGTCGCGATGTGATTTTTATGGTCAATTTTGACAAGATGATACCGATTTAATCTTGTTTTAAGAACTTTGAGAAAATCCTATGAATGTTGGTCGGCTGGTAGAGAATGACAGTGACAACTAAGCTGATAAAGTTTGAAACAAAGATTGGATGTAGATAATTCCAAGAAGTGAGCCTCCCCGAAAGGCAGGATAATGAGTCCATCCATCGCTACTTAAGCAATAAATTTATGATGGGCAGTTAAAATTTCTCATCTGGTTATCCTGTAAAACATTAACATGAAAATGCATCAGACTGCCACCGATCAACAAACCGTGTGTGGTCATAAAACAACTACGACATTTTTTTGAATTTCAAAGACATTCTTAAATAAAAATTCAAGTCGCTTCTGTACGCCACTAGTATTGTTACCGCACAAAGACCCGAAAACTTGTACAGCAAAGTCAACAGATCGTATGAATATGCAACGACATGCCACCGGTTACTTTTACACTACAAACGCTTCTGTTTATACAGGACGACACGACCGCGACACGATAAATAGACAATGGAACCTGGTACTTCTTTACCTCTAATATTGTTTTTAAGGGATTAATCTTGTTATGGAATATTTTACACTAAGAAATGTAGTTTAAATACAAATCTCGTAATAATATGTTAGAACTTCAGCCTAGCGTTATTTATTGATGTTAACGATTGTAGAAATCTCACTTGGCTATAGGGGCAGGAAAAATTTGGTATTCAGTTAGAATAGGAGGAAGACAAAGCAAAGGTCTCAATTTTAATTTAGGAAAAGCTAAGAATAACTAAATTTTAAAATGTTAAGAGGTTTCGATGTTGCGAGTTTTTGTGAGTATGGTTTTAACAAAGTCCATTTTATTGTGTGGCACTAATAACTATACCATTCTTTGTAACGTCGCCAATTAAATTGTGTCATTCATAATCTTCGGAAACAAAACTAGAGCAAATAAGAACTATTTTTACAAAATTCTAGTCACTTTATTTTGACGTGATCTTAACACAAATTAATATGAACCGAACGTTAGTGATAAAGCTGAGTGAGACACAACGTCAGACGAATGCCAAGAATTCATTTGACGATCTATTCAGGCACCAGTCGCCACGAACACAAACCACAAAAATAACAGCTTTACGACAGAGTGTTAATTGAAAATGTTTCAAAACTAAACGTTACACATAATAATGTTAGAAGTTAAAATAACTTTGGTCAGAATAACTGTTATTCACACTTGCTATCTAAATGAATGAAGAGAAAAAAAATCAAAGGAAGATATATTTGATATCAAAGGCAAATGGAAAACAGATGATTTAAATAATAAAAACATAGTAAAAATACTGTCAATTCATGCTTTATTGCTTAAGAGATCTATTTTAAGTTTTGCATTCTATTTTAAAATATAGGTTCCTAATGGTCGGTTGTTGCTGAATCCCAAAAAATATTTAAGTAAAAATATAGAAGTCGTATCGTCAGATTTAAAGCGCTCTTTCTACCCTTCCTTACAAACTAAGTTACACAATAAAACTGTAAAGTCACATTACATATTAATATTGATCCAGATGTTCAAAGAAACAGATGGACTGTTATGTGATGTTTTGCAAGACATATGTATTGTTACGAGTTATGGAAATAAATTATGAATGTGATGATTATTTTTGAGATACTTTTAGATTACTTCTTGCTGCTTAAGTTCCAAATAGCAGATGCTTTAACTTAATACTTCAATCTAGAAGTCTTGCGTTCCCAATGTGTAAAACTGGAACCCAGATTAGATTTCAAGAACCGTTATAGCTACAGTTAAAATTGACAAAGTTTTATATAGTTACAGTAGTTATAGTTTTATTATATTTGTACGTATATAAACGTACGTAACCTCAGTATCGTGAGTTGCATCTCACTGCTTTGTTACTCCTTAAACCTAAGCCCACCTTTCCTAAAACCAGATAACATTCTATATTTCTTAATGTTAAATTAACGTTGACGTCAGAAGAACAACCACCAATGTACAATCGAGTGCTTTTTCAATTAAACAAATATTTATTTAATTCAACACGCGTCGCGTACTATTGACACAAGTGGTACAGTTACGATCCATTGGATGCAACGCGACGGTTGGTTAAAAACCTATTGTATATACACTGAAATGCTTACATGAGAGAATACGTTCAAATATAAAAGGGATTTAAAACCACGTGTAGTTAAAAAGTCTGGAAACACAAACGGGATTTATTTTCGTTTTTGAATATGTTACGCAAGGTATACCGATACATGAATATATGAACGTGGATGTAATAAATTCTGTATTTACATTACCCTATAGCAAGTAAGGTAAAAAGGAATTTCTAATGAGCATGTTATACTGAATATTAAAAATGATGAACTGGAGATATACATAATGTAAGACCTTGGTCTTAGTACAATAAAATATATTATTTTCAAGTAAATAAATGTAATACAAGTAACACAAGTAAAAAACATTGAGAATCGCTTCGAAGACGAAGATCCCTTTGTAACAATATTCTTGTTTTTAGTATTAAATGATAAAGCCTAAGGGTATTTCAAGAACATCAACCACTATTGTTACTACGCTATTCGATTTTGTCTCACAAGCCTCCAAATCCTTTGTAGTTGGCAAATAAAATCCATCTAACATTCTGAACAAGAAGTTAAAGAAAGTTTAAGTAAGATGTAAAAGAATTTCGAATTTTCTAACTTGTAAAACAAGGTATTTAAAAACATATTCACATTTATGATCATCTCGCTAACGTTCATAGAATATCACAAGAGACAAGAGAAAAAGAAAAAAAAAGCAATTGAAAAAGAAAAAAGAAATCATTAATCAATAATGAAGCATCCTGAACCTGAGACAAACGTAATAAAACCATTAGAAACTGCCGATTTTGATACAAACGATACCAAAACAAAGTTAAGAGAAGTAAACGCAAACCACAATCTTAACATTGGCGTACATGTCGTAATATTTCGGCGAGCCAGCGCGGCGTAACGAAACGGAACAGACACACGATTGCCTTTACAGCAGCAGTAAGAGCTGTGGCACACCGACGTATCAGTAATTATACTTGTTATTCATGCCGTATGGTAATGGATAAATAAGGCCGTGTCTTTGTTTTCTTGGATGACGAAAGCCACTTACTCTGGTGGGAGAGAGTTCAAATTGCAATTTGTTTGTATGGTAGATACAATTCTATTTTCCAATATGTTGTTACCTTGTAGTGTTAACATCTTGCTATGCATGAAGTAGAATAGTTATGTTTTGGATCTTGGGTTTAAACAAAGAGTGCATAAGGATGAGATTTACCAGTTTAATGATTAACAGCAGCATGAAGCAAAATATGCGAGATCATAAATACTGTTTGTTCTGAAGTTGTTATAGATTCTATTGATTCTACACACTTAAGTTTTCTGTCTGACTAATTTAGAATTAATGGCTACACAATACCAGCGGAAGTTCTTATATATATATATATTTAGTAATAAGTACATTTAAGTAAGATAGTAACTATGTCTAGAGACTCATCGACCCCACAGTCAAACCATTGCAACGGTTTTGTGGGGCTTAGTTAATAAGTTACCTACCTATTTGTTTAAAGAAAAATAAAAAAATAAATAAATAATAATAGTTTTGAATATAATAATCATTGAAGTATCAATACACTTTTGGTGATGTAATGAATAAAACATCCTTTAACAATTTAGTGCACTAACGGAACCCATTAGTCTAAAACAGGTGTATAAATGGCCTAAGTGAAACTGTTATTAGGAAAGGCAAACGTTTCATCCTGTGTGATGAAATGGATTATATTGAAGAGAAACCAGCTGGGAAACGTTTTGTAATAACATTCAACTGCATGCGGTCACGGTACAGCTGATTGGCAGTTCCTTTGCATTTCTTTTGTTCGACGGACGATGTTCACACGAAAGGAAGAGGATAGTACATAATAATGCCTCCTAATTGTTCTGTGTTGTTGCTTCGATATCGATTAGCGTTTAACTTGAGCATGACCTACTAAATACGTAGCATTACAACAGTAATGAACGTTTTTCATCAGCCGGAAAAAGTTTGCTTTTCAACGAAACTTTTAATGATGCTAGTAATGGTCTGAGTAGGTACGAAAACGACGCTTAGAGATGACTTGTAAGATAGATGGTGGGTAATGTCGCCTTTTAATAGTCCTTTGTTATTTTTTGCTCTGTTAAACTGCTGAGGCTTTACGTCATGTCTCTCTGCGCTATTAGCCTTCATATTCATTAAAATCATATCATCATTTACCATATTTCTTGAGCTATCACTTTGCACTTAATATGTAACAAATATTTTCATAGCAAACGCCTGTTATAAGTCCAATCTCGTGTAGTATTTCGTTTGGTGATGATGATGAAATCCTAGAAGTTTGCGGCAAAAATATCTACTTTACTTATAAGGTCGTTTCACCTTCAAGTTTTAATTAACGGGTAAGATATTCACCCTTTTTCGATATTAACACTCGGCTAGCTGCCGATCATTTTTCAAACATTTACCAATCGGCCTCACAAAGGAGACTATATTGGACGGCTATACTGGAACATACCTGTAAAAAGCAAAAACAGAAATTAGTTTTATACCCAACTAATATTGAAAATAAAAAAATTCCCACGTGCCGTTAGACTGAAGGAAATATGGGAATAATATAGGAAGTATTTAAATATAGATGAGATTCTGATTAATTGCGATATTTAAAGGAAGTTTGCTGTCTATTAAATCCCATATCCCGGGTTACTATAGTTTTAGAATTCAGATATACAGTCATCTTGTTTAAAATACTGTTATTTACTTCTAAAACAACTCAATTTGTATTATGGAACAAAGCAAAATGTACACGGTATACTTGTCCTATCTTTATAAAAAAAAAACGATTAAATAAAACTAAAAAAATATAAATTCGTTAAGAAAAGTAAAGATACCTATTGACAGAAACGACAGACCAACACATCCTCATAATAAATAGGTAAACTGATTTCCGATCAAATTTCCCTTGATTACTGAATGACCAATTTAGTTGATTATAATAAAGTACTTAAGGTTGATTTTCCAATGGCAATTGTTGTTTTATATGACAATGGTCGTGAATGCCGTGACGTAACACAAATAACGGGATCACGCGGTATCGTTATCGTTGCACAGACGTTGCGGCGCCGCAGCGGCTGGCATAGCGGTGCTGTGACCCTTTGGTGGGGCTGCAAGTTGCAGAAGCTAGCGAAAATCATATTATCATTATTACTGAAATTTCTCACATCTATTAACAGTAGGTTTTTGGTGCAGAATTTGAACGACCTTTTCTCAACTGCCGTCCACTCACTTAAGTATTTTGGCGTCGAACTCAAAAGCAACATGTATCTCCAAATTGATTTTGAGTTTTAAAATGCCTTCGCCAAATGTTACAAAAATAGGTACTATACGTAAAATAGTTTTTTGGGGTAGCATACGCAGAAAGACATACGTATGAAACATCTAAAAAATGTACATTACTACAATTTGAATGTTGCAATACAATTTCCTCCTAATTATAATATGACCAATTGAATATTACTTAAGTAGTCTTAATCGCTAAAGTTAATTACTTGAACCACAAAGCCAGACATAATTGTACACAATTTGAGGTTCACGACCATCGCACCGCTTATTTTATTTTAATGACTAGCCTAAGTACGGACACCGCTACTTAATGCAGATAAATTCCGAATAAAGGCCAGGGAAGACGAAGGGATTGTGAAAATGATTAAATAAGTATTACTGAAGTGGAGAGGAGTGTAAAGTGAGAAGGTAGAAGATATGGGTGAAAGGAGTTCAGACACTTATTCGATACTTAAAGTTTATGGTGAGTTGTGAAAGATTTTGGAAGAGGCCTGTGTACAAGGACAGACGGTATAGGGGTAGGGATGATGATGGTTGATTGATATTGATGAGCTTTAATGATATTCGGACTAGATTTGCGGATTTCAGGGGACCGAGTGTATGGCAAAACTAGTAGCAGTCGACTACCGCTAGCAATGATTGCTAAAAGTAGGCATTTGGTAACAAACATCTTCTAGTTTGACTATGTTAGGTTAAAACAGTTAAGGTCCACTACGTAATTTATTACGCTTATAACCCTAAACCATGCACTAATATTTCATGGTTCAACCATAATCTTGAGAGCGGGAATTGAATCATTAAATTATCGAGCACTTTAGATCACGTTATTATGTCATCATAAATATTGAACCCATTACTTTTTAATGTTTAAGCCATTACCACTTCATGAAGTAAGACCGCTGCTGGTGTGCAAGCGAGAAAGCACTACAAGGTGTAGAACAGCATCTCTCTTCCACATAAGCAAAAGCAATGTTTCAAGTAATGATGGTAGGCCGCCTGCTATATAATATAATGTTTTATGTACTGTCAATTTCTACTTAAAAGCTTCCGCATGTAGAGGGTAATATATCATAAAATATTCATAACACATTATTAGTTCTTGCGGTTTACGGTAAAGACTATGTTCCGTGCTTTTTGCTGCTATAATCGGGTATTATAGATGAAGGCAAAACTGTTTGGCATAATCCGCTGAGTTTATCTTCAATTCATATTAGGGGTTGCAGGAATATAATAGTTTAATTCCCTTCAATTGATCCCGCAAATCTTTTATGCAAAAATAACCATCAAAAGACTCCTGAATCAATACTTTAGTCTTTTTTAGTAGCCATTCTTGCTATACCACAAATGAGACGCATCCAAATAATAATGTTACAGTTCATGCATCAAGCGCTACGTGACTCGTTTTAAACTTCACAAGTAGGTTAAACAGGGCTTGACATTTCACGTTTCCCATATTGACAGGATCAATTTAGTAAACGTTGTTCTACGCGAACTACGTCCGTCGACTGCAAATGATGGCTCGTTTGAACGTCAAAATTTCTGAACAATCGCTCGTACGACCATGATCCGTGTGATTACGTACTTCAAACACAGTCGCATGCCCGTCAACACTGTTCGTGCATACGAGCTCAAATGATGCAAATCACTACGCTTCAGAATTTGCTATTCGATCTAGCGGTAAACTGATTTCAGCTTTATCTGAAGGTAACAAGATTGAAGTTTCTTTTGCCTCAACGTCAAAAAGACACTTGGGATGTATACTCACTTTCCTTGATTGGTAATTCGATCGGTGAGCAGGGAAAGTGCAGGAAATGATGACGATGAACCTCAAATATGCCTTGGACGGGGAGTTGAGGGGACGTTTTAGGGTGACAAACGGGGACCATATTCAAATATCCCTACTTAATTCAATTTCAAGGACTAATATGACTCTGGTTACGAGGGTGAATGCTAAAAAAGGAATTCTAGCTTTGAAGCTGACTGCAGATTCAGTATTTTATTAAACCTTAACAATATTTTACTACATTTCATTTTGCACTGTAATGAAAAATAATATAAAAATGTTTAGGCCTAAAATGGCTCGTGTCCCAGAATCTAGGTCTAAAAACTAGGTCTTGACATTCATAGATCAATATGTAAATGGGTAACCAAATATAAATCGGAATCAGGAACACGTCGCAACAAAGTAGATTAATAACATTTGATCCACTTTCTCGGCCCTCGATTCGCGAATTCACGATCCTGATACGTCGACAAGAAAACCGCGGTAACAATAGAAGTCAATTGAACCACGTCTGGCCGCAGACCACGGGATTGATACCGTACGGATTTGTGATATTTGACCCTCGAGATGTCCGATAGTATCCGTTAATCCTACAGCGGTTGCCGTCTTGGGTAAAGATAGAAAACCTTTTTTACATCCTTAGGATAAACGAAATTGAATTTGGGTCCAAGATTTTCTTCAATTTTGTATATTTTTCAAAAATGAGTGGCAAAGTAATAAGATTCATATAGATAGAAAACAGTAACCTAATTGAACTTGATTAAAAACATACGATAGACAAATAATAAAGAAGATAACATTTAAATAGCAAACCTTAGCAGCGCAGGTCAACAGCTATCATGACGTTTGTAATTTAAATAATTAGAATAAAAGAATTGATGATAATGAGAAATCCGGGTACAATGTCAAAAAAACAACATCACAAATGGAAAACAATAGATTTGTTTTAGAAGACAAAATAGTATAATCACTAGTGCCTTACCTTGAAAGCACAAAATAAGAACTGCCAGCTATTTAAAAAAATCTAAGTGATTTATTTCTGAACACGAACGTATTCCAACTATTACTAATTTGTCATTTTTCTAGCCACTGCGCTGAAAATATCGGTTACTAAAACAAATAAGTGCAGCATCTGGCACGACCCGAGAAAGATCGGTTGATTGATTAATGGGCCAATTTAAAGTTTAGTGCACGACAACGATTCCTCTATAGATTGCCCTTGAATTCTCATGCCTGACATTCAGAAAGATTGGATCTCCAGTTAGAAAATATAAATTTATGTGTAATTTTACTTGTGTTAAAATTGTTGTTCCATACCACAAAACTGTTGAAACTTACTGATATGGCAATATAAAATAAGTAATATTACAGAGGTGTTAAATTAAACAATAAATACATTAATTCGTGGAGCTATTGCGACAAATTGCTCGCGTGGACTCCATTTTGGTGCAACCATGAGAGACACACCGTCAACAGTCCACCTTTTTGGTTCTTTTTGTTTTTCATTATGTTTCAGTGGTTTTACTAAATAAAATTCTAAACACATATGTATCGAAAATGAGAAATCTGCTTCTCAAATTCTCCCATTACACATCTATTCAATGTTTCCTTCTCCTATTATTTTCTTCTTCTTTAAATCTCACAATCTCGCTCAATGAATAAAGCCGTTAAGTCATAACATCATAATCACTCAAAGTCTTCCTTGACGTAATCCTTTAGGTACCCTTCACAAAACTCATAAGTAATTAAGACCAGCAACCATGTGTTCAATGTTTACTATCGGCAAACACAATTAGCTTAATTTGTTTATCCCTGATACGAGTAACTAATAGTATTTGTACTAACAGGTGCAAGTCAATACGAATAATTACTTTAACAAGTCCGTTTTTAGTATCGTCTGCAGAAATTGCTAGTTCGTCAAATGTGGAATGATCTAGTAAATTGGAAGGAACTAGCAGTTATCAACTAAATGGTTTGGCAAGTATCTTGTTAGTATTGTCCTTCACGCCAATTCGTTCCAATATTTGGTAACAACAGTTTTATGTGGCTTACGGACGAAATGCATCGTTGAGAAAAATACCTACTATTTTATTATTGGATAATTGATATTTTTATTTCTTGAACACTTCTACCAGCTCTTCCCATTTATCTACAAAGTCTTCTTTGAGATGCGCTAAGGAAGTTAAAGAATGTTCGAGAAATCTAACATTCTTTAACTTCCTTTCTTATAATAAAAAAACGTGTACATCTTAAGTACAAAATCAATTAATCAATCAAGCTCAGCCAAGTCAGATCAAATTCAATTGAAGTTCGTAACATGCAAGCCGATCATTTGTCGCGGGCAATCTCTTGTTCCTCGCAGGTTAAATTAAATTACAAAAGGGTAATGATGGGACCAAATTGGTCCCATGCGTGCTTCTCTCATCTACGACACATTCTAGGTATTGATATATTTAATTAAAGACAAGGTCTTCAGCTGCCTAATAAAATTATTGCCATAAAAGACAACCATGTAAGAACTAAGTTAATAGTTCCCCAATTTCTAAGTAAATATGACTATCGTCTAAGAAATTATTATGTTAAGTATGCTCCTCTAGAAACGCAAAAACAATTGAGAACACAAAAAGAAGAAGAGGAAAAAACATTGAAGCAAGCGCCACCAATCTAAAAATAGACCACCGTTAAAATCCTGCTAGCGAAGGCGTAGTAAAATCCGTTTGTAAACACGCTATCTAAACAAAACGTGGTAGTATACACTCGACACAAACATACCTGGAGCGAAGAAAAACATTGATTTACGTCTACCCTGAGTTATGTATGTGGGCGTGCGTGTGTTGGATAACGAAAAATTTGAATGGATGCAGGAAAACAACGTCAGTTATCCTTAAAATCTTCTATTATATCACCAGACCCGTTTCATGTTTCTGTTTCATTGGTGCTTTTGGTCCAGAATCCCCTTGCAAATATTACGTAAGAGCTGTCATCATTTTTCTGGCAATTGTCCAAATTGGTCAACAAATTGGTAAACAGTTTATGATACGAACAGTCTGGGGTTAATAATTTTAAGTAACTCGAGTGTTACAAATTCATTTAATTTTTTAATTTCAGTTTATATTATATTTTCCGGCTTGTTGGTTTTCGACACAGCCAAAATTTTTGGAAAAAAGCCTTTTAAGAATTCCACTTTCCCTCGACACTGGCTTACGATCGTTAAAAGTAAACCGAGTGTGAAAAACACGTTGAAACAAAGTAATTCTATCAGGCCAAAAGCCGGTAGAGGATTCGAAAATATTAGCTTTTATCTCAAGTGAAGCGGCGTACGTTAAACCCGATATATTAGGGGCGTCGAACTCATTATTTCTCAGCTATCGCGATCAAATACGTGATACGCGTTGTTTGTTTTTCTGAACTTTGTTCTTTAATTTTGTGGGAAGATTATTCGCGAGGTATTGTGCTTCGCGTTTTGTAAGAAACTCGTGACATTCTATTATGAATTCCATTTCAATAACTTATGTAGCGATTTAAAACGATGCTCTTTTACGCACTCTATCAATGTTTTTGCCATCATTGTGCGTGTTCATTTATTTTTATTTCACAGTGAAAGTTATTTTCCTCAGAAAAAAATTGTCAGTGCAAACGAACTGCAAAAAGAGAAATAAAACCCATCTAAATTCCCACAAAGTATTTCACCTAAAGCTTCAGCGAAAGTACCATAATTCACTGTCCCCATTCCCTACCATAAGTTCGCGTCCACTTAGGTAGTTATCAAGCGACAATTTGGAACAGATCACGATCCACGCTTACCCAGGAATAGAAAACGTTTGGAATTGGTCATAAATCGCCGGTAATGTAACGCATACATCATTGTCTAGATTGTTCACGTGACTTTAGGTCCTATTGTTATTCAGATCACAAATAATAAGGAAAGTCGTGTCGTCGAAATTTCGATGGATATTTTCTGTTGATCGGTAGAATTTCAATAGGCATTGAGTCTTTTGAGTCACCTTTTTGTTTGAAATCTAAACGAAAGATACTGACTGACTAAATCAGGATTATTTTTGATTTAAGTCTTAGAAATAATAATGTCATGTTCTTCTAGAATTCCGAGTAGTGCATCTTCAATAGTAAGTAGAAGCTTTCAATAATCCTTCAGCAAAGATACTCAATAAGGAATTCTGAGATAAATTTCATTGAAGCATCTGTAAGCTTTCATAGCATCCGATGGATTCCAATTTCAATTCCGAGCGTCCCAGCTATGTCCACTGGGTTCCGCTTATTTTTTATTGGGCCTCTATTTGTTTTGCTTTCTGTAAAAAAGGTTCGGTTTTCACAGAAGGATCTGACGTCAAAATTATTTTATATGAGATACGGCTTGTGGAATTGTTTTTCTCAGCATTTAGTGAAACTGTGCAAAACTTTAAAAAATATCCGGTGCTATGCATACAAATTCAGACT
Source organism: Trichoplusia ni (assembly GCF_003590095.1). Taxonomy (NCBI): domain Eukaryota; kingdom Metazoa; phylum Arthropoda; class Insecta; order Lepidoptera; family Noctuidae; genus Trichoplusia; species Trichoplusia ni. Next base: position 5,137,745 of record NC_039489.1, on the reverse strand, counting down.
TTCCAGATAAAATAATAAACCTAAAAAAATACGGATACGTATATTATTTTGTGACATTATTGAAATAATTCCATTCGAGAAAGTAAAAACACAATCCTTCACAACGACAGCTGAATCAACAAACGACAAGAAAACGTGATTGGAAAAGTATGAAACAATATTATTTCTTAATTTCGTTCGCAAAAATTTTCGCTATCAATATTTACTGAGCGAATCATCGAAATAAACGGAGGTCACGCTACAGACCGCGGAACGTAATTGCCCTTCCTCAATGGAGCACTTAAGTTCAGTTATATGTGTCTTTGACATACATACGGGTGATAACGTTAGTGTTAGGCCAAATGGATATGCTTGTCGCATATTATGGTGTTGAACATTGTATAGGGGCGAACAGTTATGGATGATCGATTTTTGCTATTGGTACAATTAAATATTTAGTACCTAATGTGGGGAAAAAGATGTTTAAACGAAAAATAGAAATAGCTACATATGTAAATTGAAAGCAAGAGATTTGCGTTTCCAATCAGATGGTTTTGGTAGTGGAGAAACCAAAATAATTCCGTTTAAGAGAAAGAAAAAAAACTTATCGGAAGAACATTTTTTTAGAAAAAAGGGCAACATAAGCATGTACAAAATTAGCACTAGATCGACATCATCTAATATGGAAACATTATAAGAAAAAATGTCATGTAGACAATATTTTTATAGCTATGAATATAGTCCTCCAATGACCCTAAAATGACCGACTTGGCAAAAACTAGGCCTTTTGATTACGAGTGACATTGTCCGGTGACCTGAGTTTGAGTTTAAGCCTTGTACAGACATAAATAGAACCATCATTGACGACCGGGAGAAGAACTGACTGATTTATATTGCAGGCACTATACTCACCATGACTCTCGACTTATTGGTTTTTTTAATGCAGACAAATAGATATTTAAAATTCGTAGTTTGTCTTGTGCGCTACAAAAAAGTTCCGCCAGTCTTTTCAACATTTTTAGTCTATATTTTACACCACCACCCTACATAACACTGCATCCAAAAACACGAGTCTGGTGTCATGTTTGGTGTTAAAAAAAACACATTTCTCACATGTTTTGTCTTAACTGACGAACTGAGTCGATTCATGCTTTTCATACGAATCGTCATTACTTAGACATTGGCTATCAAATTGATGATCCTTACACAAACCCAGTGATTTGATAAATTAACTCGTCCAGTATAGCGGTATTGTTTTTATGGGCAACAGGAAGCCATGATCATCTTAACTGTCGATAGACGAGAAGGATGCTGCTTGACGGAAGCGCGTGTACGGCGCAAAAACTAGCGCCGTGTCGACGACCTGCTAGTGATGCGACGCGGATATCGATGTGTCATGATATTAGATTACCTTTGTGATAATGCACGTCTTGGTTTTTTAGTGTTCCATTATCAAAGGGTAAAAAAAGAATTCTAGTACTTACTGAGGCTCAGCTGATACTCTATGACAAGGCTGCATCGCATGAACCGTGAAAACCAGAAGATAATATTGTCCCAGATTGTGTTTCGCAAAAATAATAAACATTTAGGTTAAGCGACGCTTGTTTTGGTCATAATTTAATAGTTGACAATTTTTGTTGCAAATTTCATTTTTTTATCTTACTTACCACTAATGTCGCTAATAGTTATGGTAATAAAATGCCACCTTCAACCTTGTAGTGTCAGTCACCAATATAAGCGAATTCGATAATGAACGCTGTTATAAAGGTAAAACCTTTAGATCATTCCCTATTTTACAAAGTACCCTACTCTGAAATAAATTAAAAAAAACTTATTTTAAAGTACGTGCAATCCATATTCCACAAAAAGTGTACGATTACGCAATAGGATTAATTAACTATATGCACTTCTTGATATTTATTTTCTATATCAATGTTTAATGAGCTGTTACGGCTGTTGAATAACATCACTATTACGGCTGGTGCGTGACGAGCTCATCACGATCAGAGGTACAAAATAAAAAGGATGGAAGGGTCAGTTCTAGCCGTGAGCATTCATATACTTTATAATTATAATACTGGTTTATCATTTGCTATGACTTATGTAATATTCATCCTCTTTTTATACAAACTACGAAGAAGGTTTAGGTTTATGCATGAACTGACCACGCTTTTCTATTACAAGAACATAAAAAGTAACTCCTACTGTGGCATGTAGCTCTTCTAACCGATTGAGAGTGAAATTAGGCGTGAGAACCTAAAAAAAACCATGAGGCAAAGAGGATAAACAAATACTTTAAATACTATGTAGCTAAAATTTAAAAATTAATAAAGGAATAGGCCTCCGTATTGAAATTAAAGTCATAATTAACCAGTAGGTGTCGTAGGACATGGATGTAATTGGCTGTGATGCAATCTTTATGTGGGTGAAAATACGTAGTTTGACAAAATGAAGAGTTGAGTAATAAAATAACTTCAGTTTTCCCAGTAAAATATAAATGATATCAAATATGTGTAACAATGATAAAGATTTCGATTCTTTGTAAGACATTGGGTATAATATCAGCCCTGAATGTTCAAGCGATCACTATACTGCAATTGTTCTTAAGACGTTCTTTGGCAATCAGCTAATCTGCTTAATCTCTAGCTGAAAACACGGAGTAAAAGGGCTTTTTTAAATCGAACTCAATGTGAACAAATTCACCTAATCATCCAAAACGCATAATTTTCGTCCCAAAATCAGTCACGCCCAACCGTTTCCCATTACCAAAACATTTCACAATATGGAAGTGCAGCAGGCTCTATGGAGGGTCCCCCACAGAACGCTGTTCCGACGTAGGGTGACACAAAAGCATGGATGTATGAATGTAGCTCTTTGTGCTCGAGCATTGGCCTGTGGATGGCCCTTTTGTTTCGATAAAATATATCGAGATAGATTTTTGGATAGCATGCGTTTTGATTGCAGTGCTTGCTTTTTGTTGGTGCTTACTTTGGATTATGTAGATCTGAGAAACTATTCTAACGTAGCGTCAATAGATTCTAAAGTTTCAATCTTTCTTCTTAATGCTCATCTCTCACTCTTAGAATCTTTTTTTTTTACAATATAATTAAATTCCTTAAAGTTTGGATTTAATAGATTTCTGCTGCTATTTCCTGGTATTTGACTAATACCGAATACATTAGTAAAGTAAACAACCCATAAAACAAAAATACTAAGATCACTTTATTTAAAAGTTTTAAAAATTTCAAAATCAGCTACAATCAAATTCAACAACCATAGAATGTTCGACCAAATACTTCAGTGAAGTCAAGAAACTTTCATCTCAAGTTATCAAACCAATGAACTCGTGTCATCTTTAAATATAATAAAGCCTCTTTATATCAACTCACATCAACACGATATCATCACAGAAGCCCTGTTTTAATGAATTATGTCATTCATACGTGCATTTGTTGATAACCGTTCATTAATGGGCGCTCAATTTGGGTTAATAACGCCCGCGGCGTATAAGGTCAATAGTGAATTGATTCGTGGGCTGGTTGGTTTGTTTTAGAGTGTTTGGCTGATGGATTAGTTGATACAGAAGCTTTGCACGGAACGAGCATAAATAATGTAAGAGTACGTTAGCTACACATTTCAGTTAATGAAGGCCATTTCGAATTCTCACTGTGGCAATAAAATTATTGTTATAGGTTCCAAGAGAGCTATTTGTAATCCAGCAATTACTTTTGCATTTGTACCGATCCTTCCTTTTACAAGGTTTTCTCGGCCCCGAGGGTTTTTAAGTAGGTAATATTTCATGAAATGAAGTAAGAAAAAAGACAGCTGCAGAATTTGCAATCGTAAACACTGCAAAGAACTGGGAACTAACACTGGCATAAGAATGATTCAAAGAAGGACGGAGCATTGATCATCAAATGCGAAACATTATTGATGGGATTTCAACAATACTCTACACAGCTGTCACGCAAGTAAGCTTAGGAAAAAAATATAACACGTGCCCAAACCAAAGGTGTTTCTTCATGCTTTCTAATATAGCAGATGTTTTTGGACTATGGAACTATTTGAACCTATGACAGAAAAGGACTAAACTCTCTGCACTGAGTGCCAGAAGTTAACATTTCTGAGAGACAATATAGGAAAGAAACACCGTAAAACCAATTCTTTCATAAGGTATTCTAGCTATTTTGAGAATCCCAGAAATGTAAAGATGAAACTCTTGCTCCATATAGTCGAAACTCTTGCTCTATTAATCCAAGAAACGTCATGACAACTTATGGAACGGTCACGACAAATACCAAGCAATACTCTTCAAAGTGCCATTACAAAGCCGATACAATAGTAACCCAAATGGGCTTGGCAAGGTGTCAAATGTAAGTGTCGAGTACTATTGTACTTGAGCACGAACTATAAGTTGAGCGAGTTTCAGCGTTCTTAGTGTTTTGTTTGCTACGTGTTCTAGCTTGGGTAGTGTCGTACAATTCATGTTTTACGTAATCTTCGTGTTTTACGAAATCTAGTCTTAAGATATCTGTGTAAGACTTAATTCCTAAAGCATTACAGCATTAGTTGTGCTAAGTCTTAGTCTTTATTCAATTTATGTCTATGCTTTACGATCATCTGATCGATTACGAATAATATCATATCTTATCATGCATTTCCACACAAATAATAATATACCTACTTGTCTGCAACTTTCAACTTTCTATTCTTTCAGTAGAATTTGTACATTACACACTCCTTTAACATTTTCTCTTCAGCCATCACACCAATAATCCAATGTCTCAAATTGGAGTACGTGTAAAGGTAACGTACTACAATTTGAGAAACAGATAATATCCATATGAATGCATCAGCCTCATTAAACATCTGTAAATTTTGTCGTTGTTAATAATATAAGGGCATTCACTTTGAAACTTAGACAAAGGGATTACCAGCCTGGAGGATGAAGTTATCCTTTGAAGATTCAGAGTTCAATAAACATAGTTTGTTAGCGATGAATAGTTAGGTTAGAACTTTGTTGTCAAAAGCCCAGACTCCATTCAGGCTGGACAAGCAAGTTGTTCTAATTATAACTTTAGTGAACGGTCTAGGATTATGTCGAAGTTGAAGATCTTAGAAGTTAAATATTACAATTTGTATTTAATTTAATGAATTATTAATTAAGTCTACTATATCGATACTTTAGCAGTGATAGCATAGTGGTGTGACGGTCGGACCTGAGCCTGAAGTCAAAGGTTCAAATACCGACCCGTACCAATGTCATTTTGAATTCACGTGTGTATTTCTAAGTGAAAGAAACAGATCAGAACAAGGAAACCAGAGATTTTTTCAAAATGGTGATTAAAACTTAGTCAGAGCAGAGGCCACCATGCTTCAAAAAGAAAAGAAGGAAATACGTAGTAGTTACCTATTACGTATTAAATGCCAAGCAAAGTCATTACATTTACTAAACATGGTGAAGGACAACATCGAAAGAAATCAAACTGACTGTTTAAACTTTAAGGGGTTAAGCAAACCCTCTGACAACTCCGACAATGGATATCAACAAAATACTTAATTTCAGTACAGTTAACCGAACTCTCTAATTTGGACTTACCTGTCTATAAGCAGGGAAAGAGTGAATAACCATTAATCGCTAAATAACACAAATGTCAAGCCAAGTACTAACATTTCCCATTACTCCAAACAGATTAATTTCCGATCGTCAAGAAATACGACTGCGGTGAATGACATACATAAATTGTTTGACCTTTCGATGTGTCAATGCTGATGCGATTGCTGTGTCAATGTGATTGCTATTTCAATTGGCGTCTTGTATACAGCTTACTACTGAAGCGATGGCAGTTGTAGATATCGGTATGTATGTGTATTATTTATGTTCTTGCTGTAAAGGTCTCGTGAAGCTAAACTGATTGCTTATTAAGTTTCCTCTATCTCGTATTGATTTGCTTCACGTTTTCGTGGAAAATTCATAAATAATATCAGTATTCAAAAGTCTGTTATAACATTAAAGAAAACAGTTTTCAATGAAGGACCCTTAAGCCGACGCAAGCACGAGGCTGATAGCAGTTTTACGAGTACTTCAAAACCCGATTCTTAAAATACAAACCTTGAGGTTTCCAATTTCAAGGTATGTAGCATGAACATACAAAAAGAGTATGCGTAATGATACAATTAGTAAGGAGGTTATGAATTTGGAACACATTTCTCCATAATTATCACGCTTCGAAACAAATACTTTTCCAATAGTTTTCATTCTGGAGTAGACCTTATACACCCTCATTTGTAGATGTAAGAAATTTCGCACAAATTGCAATACATTGCCAGCAACAATATGTCAATTATGATACTATACTTGTGTGGCTTCGTAACGTTTTGCTTTTGGGCACATATGTCTCGTATAATTCAAAAGCTTTGTCAAAAAACAGAAGAAAATACTCTAAAGACCCAATCTTGTTTACCAACTCTTTACCTACACACTTTTCCTATTCCACACATTTGCTTTAGAACCACACCGATATTTGTAGCGTCGCCAAACAAATGGAAGAAACGTGCTATGAATAATGAATGCCGAAGATGTGTCGGCATCCCTTTGAAAGACCATCAAATTGTCTAAGTAGAGGCCTGAATACTGGTCTAAAACGTGATGCTATTGTTCTGTTCTATGTCCATATTTATCACAGATATCTTGACTACTCGTTAGTATTGTTTAACATATAATAACTGTATACTGTTAGTACAGAAAACAGGACCTGACATAGGGTGGAAATCCATTCCATTTGATAAAAAATCATAATCTTCCCAAAAAAAAGGGGTCAAGTGCGAGTTGAACTCGCGTGAAGAGGGTTCCGTACGATGTTACCTATCATGTTTTTGAAGTTAAAAAATATGTTTACCCACACATTCCACCTGCAAATGTAAGTTGGTACACAATATTTAGTGATTTACCATGTTATTTTAATATCATGGACAGGTTATGGATAGTATCATGGATAGGTTTTCCTATAATCTATAAGGGGAAAACTAATTTCTGTATTTTTTTTTTTTCAAAATTTTAGGTTCAGTAGTTTCGGAGTTAAGGGGGGGGGGGGCGGAATGGTCTATTTTCGTCTATTTTCTTGAATAACTTGGAAACTATTTATTTTAAAATTACATCTAATATAACTAAAATCTTCTCAAACAGACCTTTCATTTGATATGCCACACGATGCAGTTTTCAGATATATTTTTTTTAATTTTCCCCTTCCCCCCCAAAAATGACCCCCCATATACAGATTTCATCTGCTCACGTCACACCTCTGTGTTTGGGTCACAGAAATTGATATGTGTACCAAATTTCAACTTAATCGGTCTAATAGATTCGGAGATAATTGACTGTAAGCGACGGACGGACAGACACACGAGTGATCCTATAAGGGTTCCGTTTTTGTATTTAGACGTACGGAACCCTAAAAACATATTTCATTTTCTTAATTGGATTCTTCAACCTTGTGAACTCAAATCCCTTTAGAAAGCCAACAGAAGCTCTTACCTAATCAAATGTAGATCCGACAAGTTTCAGATTAGCAATCAATAACCGAGAGGATTATTCTATCATGTAGTTCTGTCCTTCACAAGCTCCAGACGGGATACCAATCCGTACCCCGTAACTCCACCTCTTGATATAAGACTTGTAAGTGTGTAAGAGAGATGGAAATACACGTCGTCTCGCTTCCACAACCGAAACAGGCTTACTATAAGATGTTGCGCCAGGTTGTATCTGCAGACAAGACCGACTCAAGTCTGTGTACCCCATAAGGTATACCCACATGTGACCCAATGCATTTAATTATCAGCCCACATTCGGTACCATATTTGGTTCCGTACAGTTGTAACGGAATTGTGGGTGCCGTACATGTTTACGTTGGTAATTTGGGGTTCTGTGGGAAAATTATAAAACCCCTATTCTTCTAGCAGGAATACTTCAATAAGTACTTATCCATAACATAAACACTATTATGTACCTGTGTATTAGTCGATCTAGGTGTAGAATTTTCTCACTACTCTTCTCGTGGCACATTCGGATCAATAGTTACGACAAAACTTTGGGTAAGGTGTAAAATGCAAGATTCAGGCAGCTAGATTGACTATCACGTCTCACGAATAAATCAACATGCGTAATATCGAACGATTGTGCTACTACTGGCAAAAATAAACAACCTCATATTCAAAATGTCTTCTTGATCCAAATTATTATACTACTCAAACAAAGCCATTGGATATCAAGTAGCACACCATTTTACGACCTCCCCTATTTAATTCTAGGTTAACCTGCGGAACCTGACTATATTTGCCGAGCCATAACGCCAGTCTCGTCTAGATCTATGCAATTCCTTTTTTGTCTTGAATACTCGTAGAAGTATTAAATAGTCGGGATATTGTTCACAGAAACATGTTACTGTGGGTATTGCAACAACATCTGTACATCAATTAAGAATTAAATAGGGATGACGACATTTTCTTTTTCAGTGTCCATCTTGTAGTTTAATGCATTATAATGGATACGGATTTTTTATTTTGTCCCGCAAATATAAATAGATCGAATCACAGTGAATGGAAATTACGTTTTACGTCACGATTGAAAATACATCACTACGACTACCTATATATATGTACATTTTATGAGCCTCCTCTCCTAAACTTTAAAGTTTTAGTTTATCTTTGTCACATCTATCTGCGGATATTTTTTTTAAATCATGACCCTTAGGAAGCAAATTGATTTTTACTTTTCATACTCAGTCATCATCCCAATTTTTTGTCTGTTCGGCCCTACTCCAAACCTGTCCAATTTCTTCCAAATCTCTTTCTGTTTAGTTTTAAAAGATACCATACCACAACGTCTTTGCCCCCGATCGTTTAAAAAACCATACGCGTATCAAAATAACCGTTTCAAAGGACAGTATTTCATTAATTAACATGCAGTATATTAACGTCATGGTAACTGAAAAAGCAATCAATCATTCTCGGGTTAAGGTCAAAATACCCCAAGAAGAATGCCCATACAACGGTATAGCTTAACAGCAGTACATTAAAATTTTACGATTCACCCTTCAACTATATTTCACTTGTAAATCGAAACTATAAACGGAAAATTTGATTTGTACATTAAACATCGTGATTAAAAACAGATTTACAAGCAACAGTACGCTATAGTCCGTACCATCTGGTTACGGTACAAAGATTTATTGGGGATATAGTGGCTTTTGGATAGGTATTGTTACGAGTTAACTGTCTACCTGTTTACAATACGAGACTGGAATTGCCTAACCGCAGGGTCTTTTCTTATGCGAAGCGATAGTATGGACGTTGAGCGCAACGCTTGCTCAGAGTTTCGAACTTAGGGACTTTCTAGTCGTTTCTTCATGGAAAGAATGTCATTTTGTGTCGAATGAGCTTGATATTTTTCACTTAAAATCGAAAACGCGGTATAAAAGAAAGCATACAAGCCTCTACATATTCAAAACTCTTTTGAACACGAATCCGGTCATTAAACTCTTCGGCCACCATGATAGTACCAGCTAATCTTACAACAAAGATGAACTTCCGTAACGTCTTATGTAATCTCCGAGAGATGTCTCAAAAAAGCAGTTTCCATATATTTGAGCATTGATACGTACCTACACTCAAAGGTACTCTGACCGAATAGGGACCGCGGATAGGGTTTTGTGGCGTAGTTTGAGATAGACGTCGTAGACCGCGATAAGTCGAGTGGATTCTGGTACCAGAAATTGGAACCTATAATATTTGTGGATCCGACAAATGTTTGTCCAACGTGCATTGGTAGTTCGCGTGGTAAAGAACGTTTCATGCAATCCAAATTTTTCGCTTAAATTGACATTGGAAGTTTCAAATATTGGTTTGTGGTTGCGAAGTTATTAGCTGTTTTATCAATATGGCTTTTGCACGCAAGGTTGTAATTAAAGGTTTTATTTATTGACTTGTTTTCGTAAACGAAATTCTTGTCGAAAATTTTTAATTGATAACGGCTATTGTACGATATTATGCAGTAATATTATATTACTGGTCAAAATTGATTTTTCAACGAAATACGATTCCTTGTGAATCTTCCATTTCTTGTAGCAAAAAAATGCTTTGCCTGTTAGTTTCAAAGAACATTGTATGGATTCTTAGGTTTACGCGAATGTTAGACATTGAAATGAAACTACTTTTACGGGTTTTCGCGGTTTAATTTTAGATTTTAGTTCCCAGGGCAGACTGACCGCGATAAAATCCGTTAAAGTAGTTTCATTTCAACATTGTATGGCTTCTTTGTTTTGACAAAATATGAGTAATTCAAATGCATAATTATTCCCAAAAAACAAATCAATGTTACATTTATTTCTGTTTTAAACACAAACCAACATTAGAGATTAAAAAGCGAAATTTCTAAATCGTGCATTGACTGAGTGACCGTTGATTCACACAGACGTCACAGAAACAGAACAATTTAGTATTATTAGAGAAAAGAGGACGCGTGGGAAACTGGCAATGACATTGATTCAGATCGCACGCAACGAGCTTATCTATACAGATTGATGTAATCTAAGTTTAATTGTTTAGGTAGAGGTGCTTCATATGATTACTTATGAGTTTGAAATTGAATAAGAGATCAAATAGACGAGAGGACAGTAGATTGTAAAATACAGTTTTTTTAAACAAATGAAAACTTAGACTCCAGTCTTTTATTTCCAGTCGTTTTTTAATTAAAGTTTGTAGTTAAGATTTGCTCTTCGTATTCAACGAGCGGGTTTGCTTTTCTCTCTGTTACTTTAAATGTTGATTAATACAAATAATGGAACGATATTTTCATAAGTTTTGCAATTAATTTGTCTTTACCAACTTTCCTTTGAGTAACGACTGTCGTCGTGCTCAGAACGTCTTATTATACTTGAAAGTACATATCTACTTTATATATAATGTTAATATATATTGTTAGTTAGCCTCACTACACCTTTAAAAACCATATTCTCGTGCCTATTTATTCATTATTAGGCTTCCTTACTTACAAAACAGAAGATCGGTGAAACATCGATTATCACATTACCTGCAAGAAAACAAAAGAAAATAATTACAACATGAGTTTTACAAACTTAAGTTTTAGACAATCATATTATATTACAACTAACAGCATGTTCTAATCCATACTACATATATAAGTAATATTACCAAGAAGTAAAGGCAATGTAGGGGGAAATTTTTGGGTTTACAGGTCCTTTAGCCAAGCGACATTTAAGAATGTTAAGCATACCTACGTACAAAACACACTAATGAATGGAGATGACAGGTCAAAGTCACGTGATTAATCGAAGCGTATTCCCATACATTCGAACGCTTGCTATTGAAATCACTTGGCTATCGGGGCTGAAACGATTTCGATTCTTTTACTTATAGAATGCAGAGTATTTTTGAGTGCCATATCTATATCTATACTAATATATAAAGCTGAAAAGTTTGTTTGTTTGAACGCGCGAATCTCAGGAACTATTGGTACGATTTATTTTTTTTAAATATACCATTCATCAAGGAAGGTTTTAGGCTATATATCATCACGCTGCGACTAATAGGAGCTAAGATACAATGGAAAATGTGGAAAAAAACAGGGTAGATATAAATCATAACTTGTATCCTCTAACCACGCTGACGAAGTCGCGGGCAACAGCTAGTGCTATATATTCAAGTAAGTTGGAACGGTAAACCATTTTTATATTAGTACACAACTAGGTAGATATAACAACTGGTATGTTCGTTATATTATATGTATACATACAGAACAGGTATTTCTAAGTACATTTGTCCGTTTTATTTTTCAGAACTGCCTAACCCTTTTCAAGTGGAAACTCAGAGAAATAACCCCTGGATATATCATGTCATTTTGAACAGACAACTTCTACGTAACATAATGTATGTTTTGTTAGTTAAATTATAAATACGGTCTTTTGTTCGGTTTTTTGTTGAAATTCCAGGTTATTATTGTTGTTGGAGAGAGGCTTTCGATGTAGTCCTGTATTTGTCGCAAAAAGTACAGGCGCTCGTAGGAGCAACATAGTTAATGTCAAATTACCTATAATAATAATATGTAGTGACAAGTTCAACGATATATGTATCTTATTACCAATGATACTATTTTTTAATTTCAATTTTTAATAACATACAATCATGTTTACACGAACAATGACGCGAGAAAAAGGTGCTATAACTGGAAAGGAACTTATAACTCGTAAAAGTCATAGAAAATGTATAAGGGACTCATAATAATTCACGTTTTAGTCATAAAACAGTGCGAATGGAGGGGAAGGCGATCAAAAAGAATTTATAGCACGAACACCTGACTACGTTTGTTATAAAAACTATTAATGTAGATCACAGCTTCTATAAACGTTTTAAGTAAATTTAAAGGTATGAGAGGAAAAATAAATTGAACAAAAACGAAAGATCGTATCTATTTTCACAAAAAACTTTAACTAATTAACTTGTATATCAATTTAGTTAATGTCTTAAATAAATAGCAAATTAAAGTAATATTACAAAATCGAATCCTAACATTGCATTTATATTGTGGAAAGATATTGGAAAGCCTTTGCCCGACAGAAGGACATTAAATGCAAAGGAACAAAAAAAAAACCAAACCTTTACAAGCAACTGTATGTAAGTTAGTTATCAGTATCTATTTCTCCAATGCATGCAAACAAAACATAAGTATATTCATGAATAATTAATTAGACGTGTAATTTTAAATCAAAGAAACCAAATATTTTGACTATAACATGGAATTCAACATCTGGAGTCGAGAAACCGGTCAATATCTTTCTACGTAAACGCATCATCATTCCACCCTCATAAATATCATTCTTGGTAAAACGACCTGAGTATATTACTTAAAATTTCTCATTTATAAAGAGAAAGAGGCAATTTAGTTGTAATTAATTAATGCGATGTAAGAGGACCTTGAAGAAGGTTAGCGTAGGACGTAAAGAAGAAGTTGAAGGTAAAGACAAGTCAGCGTTACTGAGATATAGAAAAGAGTATATATAGGTATATTACAGCATTTTAAGACCCAATGTAAAAAGCTTTTATCATTTCTGCTTGTTCATATTATGCTTAGGAAACACTTTTAAGAATAAAGTGCCCTGAGTATGCTATTTATTATTTAAAGACCATCTCTATCAAAGACATAAACAATTTTGTATAGCTAATAAAATGCTAATTAACACGAGAGTTTCATCAGTCTATTAATTTAATGACATTATCACCTACTGAATATTCATTAAACGAAGTAATATCACTTAAAAGGTAATAAACAAGTAATTATCAAGTTTCACACATCCACCCCTATGAACAACGGTATACAGAATCAGGTGTGATGATACTAAAAATACCCAAAAACTGCTACACTGTGCACTTTCTTTTCCATCACCATGGCAACGAGAGGCAAATAAACATACACAATGCATAAGAAACACTGAACAGACTCTATCATATAATTCATACAATTTATGCCCGCACCGGAAGTTTTCTGTTAACAAATTTTGGATACGGTCCAGAAATAGTTTGTTTTGAACCACTAGTGAATGCTGCAGACGGGATTTTTTGTGGAAAGACGGATTAATTTTTGGCTCGGTTCTGTCTTAGGATTGTCAAATTAAATATGTTTGTGTTCAAGATTATAACTGATGTCGACGATAGTGGCAAGATTGTGTCTGACAAAAAAGGTATTTGGTTAATATCTTACAACTCGAGATGTCGTTGATCTGCTGTATCAAACACTTCTTTAATGTTCACATTTGTCAATTTTTTTCCTGGGTATGTGCTTTGTGTATCAGTAGTAGGGCAACTACGAAGGAGACTACAGAATGCTCACCTATGATTTAAAATTACACAAAATATTCTATAACTTTGTGTCGATTTCTGACCATTGTACTCAACAGAACTATCCAGCCGTAATAAATTCGATCACCGACTATATCTAGGAACATTAAAGAATAAACTAGGTGGATTAAAGTGAGGCGAGCACGGCAGAACAGTTGGAAACTGTTAACCGGCAGCAACATGCCACCGCAACCCATTTACGGACTAACCGATGGGGATAGGGCGACTCAGCTTTTGGGAAACTATAGAGTATAACAATTCGGAACAATTTAATTGACCAAAGTAACATACACAAATTCTTGATATACAATCAGCGAAGATGATATCCTGATTAAATCAGATCATAATGACAAAACTGAGGGTGATATATTTTAATAATGTTTGGAACTAACAACTAATGCGGGATCGTAAGAACCATTCAAACTAATATAATTTCAAATAATTTCACCTCGGAAACACTCACTTGAATCAACTTCATAAAACTTTGTATCACACATTATGAACCGACATCAGCAGATCTACATCAGAGAATCTCGCACAATTTTCATAGACACAACTTATTTCCCTAACAACCGGGGGAGAACGTATAATTTATAATCAAGCAACCAACTGTGTGGTCACACCTCGCCATCCCCGCAACTAATGCAATAATAAAGCAATTCCGAGCTCGCTGCGAACGCCACCCAACAAACATGCAGCTATGGAGATGTTTACTACAAGATATTTTGACCCATTTAATGGATGCTACGAAATTATTCTTAGATTAAACTTGGTGACGGAATTTGTAACTCTTGGTTTATTTATTATATTTAGTAATGAGCGGATGAGCGTTTTCTAGCCGCCTTAAGTATGACGATGAGACACACATTTGTCGGTTGCCGTCGATGAACAAATCCTGATTCCTTGGAGAGATATGTTAGAAAATGGGGATAAGAGCTGAAATGACATTTATTTCCTACCATAGAAAGAACTCCAAAATGAATGATTAAAAGTTTACCAGATACCTAAACTTATACTGGAAAACATCCAGTTCAGTAGAAACCCGTTTTATTTCTCTTCCAGACTTTAAATTTCAGCGTAATCACCAAACATGGAACCACACGTGAATAGCTTTTAAAGAGACAATTATACATAAAAGAGGCGTACAGTCAGGTGGTCGACTTCCGTGAGAGTGGCCTACATAAAGTTCAACACTCTTTTTTATATAAGTGCGGTAAAGAAGGAATTGCGTCACCTGTCGCGTATGGGATTCGCTGAAAGGGATAGATGATACGATAGCTGGACGGTGGACATATAAGATCAGTAATGTGCTCCACACTTTTATCCGTACGCAATCGAATGTTGAACTTAAATGAAATAGCTATCATTGCCTGATATTTAAGGAGGACCTGGAACAATTTGAATATCAGAGGATTAATTCGGCAATCATGGGCATTGCTCTATGGTACCAATGTCTTCTGTCAAATTATATTTTCCATATTGTTCTAGCTCTATTTGAGCTTTCAATCTCGTTGTGACATAAGTAAAGTATAAAGACAAAGAAATAAGTTCTATAAAATGTAAGAAGATAAGTGGGCAATTTTTAAGGCTTAGTGAAAATCCGTGTTTTAATGTTCCTCGATCAGCTGTAGCCCCATCCCCCGGCCCTCGACCGACATGCAGGGCGGCGACCCGAGCCGTATTGAACCGGATCACGGAACACGATAACGTCGCTAATATTGTACGCCAATTATACCGGAAGCATTATCTAATATTCTAACTGAACTAACAGAATTACTAATCGATTTTTCCTTAATAGTCGACGATTAAATTCGATTTAAATCAAGTTTATATTCCAAAGTATATTTCATTTTAACAATACATGATGGAAATGAGAATGTAACATGCGACCTAACAATCATAGTTTATACAATATCCAAGAACTATTTATCATTTTGCGGAAGTGTAAGTTTGAAATAGGTCAGTGTGTTACCCGCATGCAACACGACTGATGCAGCTGCGAAGCTTGTATATGACCT
Source organism: Trichoplusia ni (assembly GCF_003590095.1). Classification (NCBI taxonomy): domain Eukaryota; kingdom Metazoa; phylum Arthropoda; class Insecta; order Lepidoptera; family Noctuidae; genus Trichoplusia; species Trichoplusia ni. Next base: position 5,121,840 of record NC_039489.1, on the reverse strand, counting down.
ATTTAATATAGGAGAAAGGATACCAGTACATGAGTACATAGCAATGGTTACAACAATATTACCAAGAGAAATTCAACTTCACTAGAAACCCTGTGATCTGGTTAATTGCCTTTAGCTGTAACTTTTCTTAAATCCATCCTTCAACATTGTATAAGAAGAACAGACGCAGACGTAAAGAAACTCTCGAGATAATGTTTAAGTTTAATAATATGAAGACTTCTTAATCACCACGTTTTATAATTTGCTATTTGGAAAATACGTTATCATGATAGGCACTGCTAGATGTGGTAGTGTGGTGTTCTAGAATATCGGCTAGCTTTCTATTCGACTTAATACCGGAAGGTCCAGCGTATCTCGTTAGAGCCACCTAGACAAAAGCAGCTAAGAAAATAATGATGACGCTGACGTCCTAACACACATTCTAACTAATAATGAGGTGTTAATCTACGATTAATGAATTGTTTGTGTTTGATCAAGACAAACAAGACACAATAGCCGTTGATATAGTGACCCGCTTAACTCCAATGTTATTGAAACACGTCCCTAAATTAGATTGAGCTGTTAAATCGTCATACTGATTTAACAATCCTTGATTGTGGGTCATTTGTTAAGGGCCAGTTGAACGTGGTTATGGTTTATATTGGGAAACATAATATCGCCTGTAATTTTTTGGTTTTAGCCAACTGTGGAGATGGTAATGGTTTGAGACTTAGGACATCTATCTACACCTTTTACTTTTTGTGCACTATTTCCTGTTGCCTTTGGATATTAATGGATAAATCCGGATTATTTTATATAGTGGTATTAAAAAACCGAATACGTGAAAATTCAATTTCTGAGTTCTGTTAAAATGATTTGTAATTGAAATATTATCTCAAGTTTACGTTAACCTGACCTCATTTTTTTAAGAAAAATCAATAAAACATTCATTTTACGTCATAAGTCCAAAAAGATACAGTAACTTGCAAATTTCGTTCCGAATGATTACCATCTTGAATTCGTGATTACGCGATTACGTCAATACTTTTAACTTATATAGCTTTAATTAAGAACCTATTGCCTGACTTTATTTAGACCTAATGGCTATTGTTTAATGGTATTCTGTCAATCTATAGTCGTATAATGGTTTTACAGGAATAACTCTTATTACAAAGGAGGAAGGTCGATTTTTAAACGCATTCGAAAATTTTATCCCTATACCATAAAAGCATAAAAAATCCCACTCAAAATTCAAAAAAACATCTAAAACTGATTCATTCCTACCCACATTTAAGACCAGATAAGTCGAAAACACAAAATGCCTTAAAATGATACCGTTTTATTGACCATTCCCCGTTGTTTATAACAGTTAAGTTATTAAATAAAATATGAGAGAGCGGAAAGGCAAATATTGAATATTTTTATGTCTCGCTTACTTCTTTGCAGAAATATCATGATTATTGTGTGGCACTGATGAACAAGTTTTTCGAGTCCTTGTTTGTATAACTGGCGTTTCTACTACTGCTCAAACTTCACATACAATCTGGTTAATTTATAGATATAAGTACAACGGATAATCGTTATCACAAAAATCCCAAAGCACAAAAAAATCTGGCCTTAAAATGAAGACGACTGGTTGTCATCCTTAAAGAATGCCCAACGTTTGGCAGTGGCTTGCGATATGCTGATTGATGATAGGGACAATATTGAAAGTGGACATCTAAGACTATTCGAAGTTTAAATGTTAAGCACTCAATCAAATTCCACTCAGAAAAGCATCTGTGACATTGTCGCCTAAACATAATTGAAGCCGGTATGACCACGCCGAATAGAACCTACTTACTCGTATATACCGTCTACGACCTCCCGAAGCATTGTACAACACAAACTAGTTGCCTTACGCAAACACTTGCGTTACAGATCCTGGGCGACTTGCGTAGACACCTAGTCTGAACTATCTAGTTAGACTGGTTCCGTGTCTCGATATTCATTCACCGTAATCATTGAGATGTTAACTGTACCGTATTTTGTAATACGATGTGGCGCTTGGCTGGTATACCTAATATTTGTTGGTGTGTGTTGATTTGGTTAGGTAGAAGTTTAGTACGGTTTAATTATTAATTGCTTACTCGAAGGTTATATAGGTGGCCAATTATAACGTAAGTTCATAGGTCATTGAGCAACCTATAGGGTACAGCAAAAGTAGCAGCAGTAGTAGTAAAGTAGGAGAAAACTATTATTTGCATAGAAACAAAACAGAACGCTTCGCCTTAAATAAAATCAAAGCTATAACTCGAAATGTTTAAAATACAGAATTAAACCGTACCAAAACGTTAGCGAGCACGAATGTTTACGATTTCGCGAATAACAATGTAGGTTAGGTGCATTGTAAAAAACGAATGCGATTTATTGGGAATACGATGGAACCGATTTTATTCGCTGCACTTACGATAATGGTCCAAAAACATTTTGTTATTGCCCATAAATGTTCCGATGCAGGGCAACAGATCTCACAAAAATACCTTATCTTTTTATGTTAATTTGTAATTTTAGCCAACTTAAAAAAGGAGGTTATTCTTATCATTCTTTTTCGTGATTTATCGTTGCTACATGACAATTCTCCTATAATTATTGATCAAGTATACTTAAAACACGAATTTCCATAGGGCGAGTGCAAAAAATAATCAGGTCATATCCTGAAAAGTATACAAAAAAAACACAGTTTCTTCAAACTTTACTGAATGCACCCAATAAACAACACAAAGCGGAAACTGTACCAACATAACGGTTCCATAATCATTGCTAACTAGACTAAAACAAGATCGATGGAGATTAATATCGTAAAACAAATTGCCGGGTAACATTATCGTAAAACTTATGACGGTATTACATATTTTATGATGATAAATCTGAAACAGGCTAGGAAACACAGTTATATATTTACTTTGACATTTAGAACTAAAATCTTGGTATTTTGGTTCTTGATAGTTGTTTAGTCTAGCCAAACACTGAACGTAATTTAGTTCTCAAGGCATGGATTATTATAGAGACATAAGGTAGCTTGTCCGTGCAAAAAGAGTTGTCACTACTACGACTACAGGAGGAGTTATAACTGATTGCAGTTGACTTATCCAGATATAAGCCACCAACTTCTACTTCAAATCTACTCCTCTCCTTATTATAAAAGACGTTATCTAAGAGAAGAAATAGTCCCGTTAAATTCGCCGAAACGTCTGTCTGTCTCGTAAACTTGAAAGTGTTCTATTTCATGACTACGCGAATGCAATTTTAGGTTCATGTTTCAAATCCGCTGTTTCTTCTTCGTTTTCGAATTTCAACTGTGTGGCTATCAAGGTAACTCCTTTACCTTGATAGCCACACAGATACACACTACGCAGATACAGCCTAATGACGGACAGATTGACTGACAGACGAAGATACATAGGGTTGGACACAATGGAGTCTCAGTTATAAGGTTCCGTTTTGACCCTTCGGGCACCGCACCCTAAAAAATCTGAAAATCCGGAATTACGGTAAGTATTGACCAAGAGCGTGCAGACAGCGAGTTAGAGCACTGTATATGGTAAGGCACAGCAGGGCGCCAATTAGATCAAAGATTTATCTAACAGTATGAGCAAACTACACCAAAAGTTACATAATCATGTGTGTAGATTATTATAGAAGATCACTGACTTGGTAAATAATAACATCGACAGTACAAAATAATTTACTTTCCACTCCACAAAATAACAAAGTCTGAAAAATTAACTAGATCGCAAGGAAATGAAGACTTTATAATTAATTAATTAAGCTTAGATACTTGTGATGCTCTTTCATAATTTATTTTCCTTTTTGCTTTGCGCCGTGTTAAAAGATTTCATTTTATATTTCTACCAAAAGAAATTAAATAAACATGCAATACGAAAAACTCGATTATTGGATTCATTACACAGAACTGTGGACGCGTATTGCAATATTAATTGATTTCCTGTTCGTTCAATTAGTAAGTTATGAAATATTCCGTTTTAATTATCATTCATTAAAATTAAATCAATTTTACAAGCGGTTTTTGTATTCGTTGAAATTCATTTTAAAAGTTCGACTGTGTTGCTCTGCAAACAGTTTTAAAGGATTGGATACCCATTACTTTATAGTATGGATTTTCGTCAAATGAACAAAAAAATATCGATGAAATTATGCCTGCTACCAAACTCAAACTCATCTTGATACTTCCAACTTGTTTTCTCGAGACATTTGCAACAAAGCTCATTAACGATTTAATAAGTGGTTATTTAGTGCATGGTATTTCTAATTCTTTTTAGTTTACCGGGATGAAACGCTATTGATTGCGACTACCGACGAAGCCCCGAAGGCACGGCTTGGGGATATGTCGGCCTTCCACCAACTAAAAACTCCCCGAGAAAATTCTACGTCCAATCCAGAGACACGGATTGGTGGCGCATGCTCTGCTCGACTCTACCTGGACGCTATTCCAAGTAATCAAGACAAGATTAATGATACTAATTTACAAAATTCCTTCAAAGTCAACCCACACTATCCCACTTTACTTTAAGTGTGCATACATGTATTATGTATGTGTGAATGCATCGGACAGTCACACGGGCGTAACTAATTACCGCTACTCAGAGACGTAACGGCACCACGGCGTATGACCGATTGTATCTGCGCCGATTTGATATTGATTTTAAATTTTAGTGCGTATCGCTACTATGAGGAATCAAGGTTGGATTAAATTTCACATCGTTAGTAAGGTTACATAGTGGGACTATGAATTACAAACATACGTCACATTCTATTTATTTTGGAAGCTCTTTGAGGGCCCAGCATATGCTGATATTAAAAAAATAATAAAGAAAGAATGAAATCAATTTCCTCTTTTCAACCTAGGAAGTCAAATACCAGATGAAATACATTAAAATGCAAATCACATTTATGACCTCAGCATTTACCATCTCTATATTGAAATTTCTACTAACCAACCAAACAGCATTAGTTTTGTACGATGTAATTATTTTGCATTTGGAAAATGTCTAGCTATATTTTCTGTTGACATCAATGGCCCCAAATTTTCTCACATCAATACAAAGCCAACAACATATTACAATCAGCCCAAAATACAACTGAACAATACGAAAGATAACGCATAAAAGGTTAACTATCTAAAGATTTTCCATCTCGTGTTACACGGTAGCCCATATAAACTTGACCTTAACAAGCTAATGGCACCTAATACCGGATCTGACCTTAATAAAGCACACTCAAGCACGGAACTACAATTATAAGGCATTGTAAACAGTAACGGTTCGGTCGACATCCCACGACGATGACAATGCACGTATTAAAAGTGAATTATTACTACTTTGAGCATGCGATTTGTCGTTTGTTGAACGTAATTTTCTTGTAGAAAAAGTAGCAAAAAAAGTTGAGAACATGCTATATAATATTATGTGGTTCGTCTATAATCAACACGGAGAAAATCAGAGGGATGGTTTAAGTCAGTAAATTATATCGTAAATTTAGAACAACATCGTTGTAAGACTCGTTCCCGTTGTGATCTCATGGAACAAATGTTTATTTAAAGGATTAGACTTTACAAAGGGTATTAATAAAGTATGTGGAGTACGGTAGCAAGAGCAGCATCACTAATATCTCGAAGCTACAATCACTAATAAGCTCGAACTCCTTGATCTAAATCCGCAAAAAAATCTTCCGTAAAATTAATTTACCGCTTTTTTTATTACCTTGGTATTAAGGCTTTACTTTTTAACATTGTTCCTATATGTACAATCAATAGCAAAAATAGATGATCAAAATGAGAAACGCAGTAGCTTTTTTGTTTAGAGATATGACTAACATTTTGTATCACGTATGTAAAACCGTCTATACTTAGAAACATAAAAATCTAATTAAAAAGAAACAAATACCATTCCTTAATTTACATAATCCGAACAAATGCGATTTTTTCTCGAAAGGTACCTTTGTAATTTTATTAAGCTCTCACGATCACAAAAGTGTGCCACCACTGTCGTCATCCCACCTGGCCCAGTGGCCAGTTGGGATGACGACTTGCGAAAGACTGCAGGCGGATGCTGGATGCGGCAAGCCGAAGACAGGGCGCTATGGCGCACATTGGGGGAGGCCTATGTCCAGCAGAGGACTACTAAAGGCTGAAAATGATGATGATGATGATCACAAAAAGTTCAGAACACTGTGGATGAGTTCAGAAAAACTGCACTAACGCTTAAAAAGTTTCATCGAATAGGATATAAATGGCAATAGGGATATATTATGTAAACAACGCTTCAGACTCGAGTATACAGTAATAGGATTTGAAGATTAGCAGTGCTAGTCGGCCGATAGGTGTTGCTATCAAGTGGGGCAGTTCAACGAGATCTTGTTATAGAGGCTGAATAAACACACACATTTGCATGTATATCATAATATAAGGGATAACATTGTGTATTTATTTGAAAGCTAATTTGAAGTTTTATTGGTATTGTTAATTTGTGCAATGTTAAAGTTTGAGGGTAATCCAACCGGACTATTGAGGCGATACTCAAATATGAACCGATTTTAGGTTGCATCGTATCACGCCTAAATCTTTTTATCGTTTAATGTAGTGTCATTTACAGATGAGTATTTTTTTAAAAGCTGATCTGGGTATTCTAGATCCTATAAATGTATTAATATTAAGTGAACAAGACAACATAGATATCAGAACGAAGAAAAATATTCAAAAAAAATTTAACAACATCAGTGTTAAACCTGTAATGCAGTCATCATGACACAACTTTCATAATTAAATTACCAAGTTACCTAAAAAGTACCACCGAGGTCTTCGACGATTCGATTCCAATAATTGGACCAATCTTCTGACGATTGTGACTCATGGATTACTAGTTAAAGTTTATTAAAAATATCATTGTATTTTTTATATAAGTCTATGTTATGTTTGCACGTGTCCAAGCAAAACTACGTCAGAGCTTTTTCTATACTCACACAACTAGCCTTACTGGGAGATAATGGGATGCTGTGTAACCCTATGATATGCAAGGCGATGGGCATATGCTTTTGTTGATTAGTGTTTAGATTAGTTTATAACTCTCTAAAGGGCATTATCATCGGCCTCATATACCTACTACTGAGCATAGGTCTCCTTCATTTAAACCTTCTTAGTCATCCGTATCTTGTCTATCGCACTACATATTGTAATTGTATATTTAACGAATAAAAAAATAAATAAATAATAATAAATAATTCTCCATTTACATATGTCCACATTACATTAAAAACTTAATTACGAGACCCATAATATTTTATTCAATTTAACGATTCTGCTATTCAAATTATCAAGCTTACTCATTAAAAGTATGTTATAGATCAAAGACAGCAATACAGAAGCCCATTCTATTCAATGGTAAGAAACAACGTAATCATTATACTCTTATCTTAATACAATGATATTATTATGATGTTATTATCTTAAAGTCATGCTGCGTAAATATAATGGCACTTTCTTTGCAGGCTTGCTTTCTAACACTAAGAGAAAAACGGTGGGAGAGACACATGTTATATACAATCTAATCTGTATCTTATACATGAAATTCTTTAAATTATCTGCGTAGTAGGTACTTACTTGTAATCGGTGTATGTGAGATCTACAATTTAAAGTTCAAATTGAAGATTTCACATACATTTTTAAATTTAATGACTCCAACTAGTTCCTAATCTATATAGATTGTAAGATTACTAGTTTGCGAAAAGTGCTCAAAAAAGAAGGCCTTAACAATACATAATAGCGTAGTCGCAAATAAGAAACTCCAAATTATTGGGAAATATATTTATTTTCGACACTTGATGTGCAGTAGACTTGTTAGTAGTTACAATAGTAAGCGCAAAAAATATGTAACTGATCTAGAGGCCCAGATCAGATCTTACAACTCAGACACACGTGCCTCTAAAATCTAAACACACCATCGTTGACATTCGACCGAGTTTTTCAACAAAAACTATTTAACAGACCACAACACGATTTAAACACGGATACAGACTATAAATCCTAATAGACAGGGACTACAGAAGAATGCCGCTAGGATAAAACTGGGCATCTGATGGAACAGTCCGGTCACGTAGAACGTACGTGTTATGGTAAACGTTTCCTTGCTTAGAATATAAGGCAGTTAGGAGTATGACGGACTTTCTTTGAGGTTTTTTAAGGCTAATTTTATCACGTAGTATAGGGCGCGACTGTCGAGACAATGATAGTATACTTACGGAGTACAAATTCAAATACACTTGAAGGTCTTGGTGATGGGGTATTTTGTAAAATTCAAGACAGTTCTTTGGATAGATTTATCTTATTTTAATGGTAAGTAGACAACCAATAAAACTACTCAAACTGACCTAGAAATCAAGTAGTTACACCAGTCTAAATCTCACTTAAACCTGATTTCTGGTCCGAAAGAGCAAGGGCTATTTCCGAATGACATTAAAAACACACTTACTAAAATTATGAAAATCTTAAGTTACTACGATAGCTTGACGTTTAGGACCAAAAACCTCAATTCCACATCCGTTGAACAAGAGGACGACTGACTGACTTCTTCTTTTAAGAAGCGGTTTATTAAAAGAAGACTTGCCAATTATAGAAGCGAGAAGATCTGCGTCGTGTACTGTGCTGTCTCGCTTCTAAAAACCTTTTAATAGAGTAAGTCGCTAGCATTATTCAAATGAAAAAAAAAAAACGCAATTTTCTTGGAATAAGAGACTGACTGCCTCGTTGTGCAAACAAGACGCCTCTCTACGCCATGTAATTCAATGTCTTGCTTTATCAACTGCCTTTAATATGCTACAATAAGCCGCCCAAAGTACTTACTCTATTTTTAATAAGAAACCCGGAGTTTCTTCGTGTATAAGAGACTGACTGCCACTACTTCATTGGTGAACTACGGCGTTGAAAAGCATCACTCACACTGCTGAACGCCGTAAAATGTGCTCTCTAGGTTCCATTACAACAGTCATACTTTGAGAGATGGTGATAGCCAGATAGTGCTGACAGAAAAATGTTAATTTAAATACGAAAACGCGAGTTTTCCGCTCCGATTGGTTTCATAATGATGTCAAATGATATTAATTCTAATTTAAAATTATAACTGCGTATTTTTTGTACCTTTAGCTTAATACAAATAATTTATTTATTCAATCAGTGTAGACAATTGGAGTTACACATTAGTAATTGAGTTGATTTTCCGTTTGGGAATTCTTCGTTTTGGGTTACTTGGTTAAGAAAACAAGGTTTTCATGCATATAAAATACCACAATATAGTCTTATATTGTGGTATTTTATATGTGATATGCATACCGTGAATAAATTCATGAAATCACACTAAGAAATTATTCTTTACAACAATTGAGTACGAAATTCTAAGCTGCTATCGTGTCAACATACATAAAATAAAAACATGCAAACTTTTTATCGACAAGATGAAAATATTTACATGTCGCGGTCCCGCCGCCTATTAAGGCTCAAATAAAAAAGCATAAAAATATGTTTACCAACTCTCCAAACAAATCATAAAACGGGTGCCGTTTACCAATAAAAAAACCTCTAGAACTCGATCCCGATAAATATTAAATAAACAACAATTTTATTAAAGACATCGAAATACAAAAAAAAACATTTTCAGCAGATCGCAAATGAAAACGATAATAGTCACGATTTCGTCTCGTGACGATACAATATTGCGAACACTTATCGATAAAGAACTCAGAATTCGGAATGAGTACCGAAGTATTGTTTACAGAACATTCTAAGAAATTTAAATGAATATTGTGCTAGACTTCCAAGATTCGTTAATTAAAGCAGACTAGATGAAACCTTGGAAAACGAATCATATTGTTATTTAATTAAACTTGACTTCATTTGGGCTTCATCAATGTTACAGCTGTTTTCACAAATACCATTCACGTAAAGTCGTCAAAATGTTGTGTCCGACACTGTAAAATACATAAAGAAAGAATAAATCATTTAAAAAAGGCGGTCCATTTATTGACAGTTTACTCGCTCGGAACTCACTATTTATCGGGATAGTCCGACTAATATCGGACCCAACCGTAGTCCTTGATCTTCAGCTGACACGACTGCCTCACAACTATCAGTGTCGTTAAGTTTTTCAACAGTCAAAATGGTTCTTTACAACGAACAGCTTTAGACAGATGGTCATAAATTACTACTAATCCCCATCGTAGCTTATTCGTAGCTAATTATTCCAAATCAGTGTATGCATTTATAAATACGACGTACAATATTAACAGATCGACAGAATCGATCACAAGTTAAGCTATGCTTGACGCGGTTGGTCCGTAGATGGGTGACCATCTTTGTCACAACAAGTTCCTCCGTGTTTCGGAAGGCATGTTAAATTGTGGGTCCCGGCTGTTATTCCTACATCTTTGACAGACGTTACAGGTAGTCAGAAGCTTGAAAAGTCTGACAACCAGTCTAACCAAGGGGTATCGTGTTGCCCAGGTAACTGGGTTGAGGAGGTCAGATAGGCAGTCGCTCCTTGTAAAACACTGTTACTTAGCTGAAAACGGTTAGACTGGTAGCCGACCCCAACATAGTTGGGAAAAGGCTAGGCCAATGACAGAAAAAATGTATCCTTGAATGCAATGTCTTGTCTTTAGACAATAATAATAATTCTACATCGACAGCAGTTAGTCTCCAAATCAATCTAAGGCAAGTATGTTCCATCTAAAGTTTATACCGATGTAATATATCTTGCATAAGCAAGCCTTCTAGATAATTTAATAAACATTTAATAAAATATCATGCAGCAGAGAGACGATGATAAATACAGAGAATTAACGATCAGATCGGGGCTTCGCATAGCGTGTGCAAAGCAAACGGTTCCGTGCATATACTAATGAGCATGCATTTAACAACGGGTCTTATAACGCAGCAATATTATTAACTTTAGTTATAAAATCATGTCTATTTCTTACAGTAGCAGTGATAATAAATGTTTCATACATTTTAAGTATTAGTTGTTAGTATTCTGTGTGTATGTATGTAAACTGTGTTAGATCCTGTGTTTGGGTAAAATCTAGAGCAGGTTAAAAAGAGTACTCAGCTGCCATTGAAGGGGATATATGTTCACACAGCATAGAATAATGACCCGTAATGACGAGCTCATAACGTGATGTAAAATCACGCACTGCCAATGACATAATAAATAAATATCACCTTTCAACTTTTACCATTGGCTTCATTCATAATTCGCGCACCGTGCTGTTCTCCCGGAGTTCTATTGACGTGCTTTTCTTGAAAGCTTTAATAATTTTACGAACTAACTAATTCTTCAGTGGGGTATAAAAACTTAATACAGATCAGGAATCAAAGAACTATTATATATACAATAAAAAAAATCATCATCGCTAAAGACAGTGCCCCAATAATTTTAAATATTTAAATATTCTAACGTATCAAACAGAACAATAATTAAAATGTCAGAACTAAACTAATTACGCTTTTCGCTTTATACTTTCGACCTTAAAAGAATTTCTTCATGACACACGTGTTAGTAATTAAATTATTCACACTTTACTCGCTTAAGTCAATCAAGAGTTGTTCAAAGTAGGTACTTGTTTAGAGAAATTCTAAAGAAGTTGTATATTTCTGAATAAACACGAGTAAGTTGGTAACTACTCGGGTATATAACTACGTATTTAAATAGACAGCGTCATAGAATCAGTGGTAAGATCAAAAGGGACATTTGAAATTTCTCTTTTGATTTCAACGATGAAGTGGATTAAAATGTATAGTAACTTGGGTTTGAACAAATTGAAAGATTAATTTAAAAAAATCCTTTTTTAACGAGGCTATTCAAATCACATCAGTGGAAAGCTTTGTTTTTTTAACATGAACTCGAAAATAATATATCCAAATAAATGTAGACACATTTGCTCTACATTGCTCGTTTAAAACCTTACATAAATGAATAAATAAAAATCAACCCTTGTCTGCCCCAGTGCGGACCCAAATCTCTCCACACAAGGCAATTTAAACTTTGTGATACAGTTATATAACTTATTTTCGATGAATCAGTGTATGTGATACAACTATTACATCAAAGTCAAAGAAAGTGGTAACCCTAACCTTGTAGGGAAAATCAATACGCACCCCTGGCGAGCACCCCAACATTAGTGTATTCAATATACTATCATGGCAACCGAGGGTGTTACATTTAAGGCACCTCTACCTTTATAACATGAATTTCTGTTACAAGAAGGGCTTAATAAACAAAATTTTGGAAGCTCTGTGAGTACCGACATTGAGAACGGTAAAAAAATCAATATTTATATTAAATGCGCTGCTGTTACAGTAAAAAAAGAAATCGTTTTCAAAACGTTTAACGTAATTATTTTTTTTTTGCTAAAAGGCGCAGAAACTCTCTGTCAAAGGTTTTTTGTAAATATTTCAATGTGGGATCGATGGGGATGAACTTATTTTGGACACACTGGCTGTAGCCTGTCTCATTTAAGTATCAAACAATAATTTTTAAAACTATAGTTATTGACAAAACCTTCAACTTAATACTATAAACAATACCTATGACAGTTTATGCAGAGAGTTAATTAAATGTTCAAGAAATTACACAGAGAAAAATAGTATCAAAAACAAACCCATCGAATAAAAAAACTACATGCAACGTCTTCACATCAAATAACCAACCTAACCACAGATATCAAATCAATAACAAAATCAACTCAACACAACCTAATACAAATCTACAAATAGTAATAATGCATACTATCCCAATAATCTAGACGATAATACTGGTACAAAGGCACTACCTGTTCTGAAACCTACATGAGACCGGTTCTCGAACTAGGACGTAGCAACAGACAATGGAAATAGGTTGCCGACTTCAGACCGACTTGCCATTGTGAACGATCACTTTGAAGATGTAATTGGGTTCTCTAGTAGTTTGGTTTATTAGTTTTCGTGGTATATTGTATGCAGTTTGCAGACGGGTATAATTTATTAGGTAAGACTGAAGTTTATAATCAGTGAGGTTGGGTGTGTCATGATTAACCGTAAAATCCTGCTGAAGTGAACTGTGAGAATGAACTACGAGAGTTTATTAATTTAAAAAAATTCTCAACCTCGGAATATGATATACCTCAGTAGTGTGAAAGATAGGTAGATGAAGATACATAAGAAAAACTCATCGTGACTTGAAAATTTTGCAGAACCCCCTGCAACACAAGAATAAGATTACTTAACGTGGCAGTAGTTTAAAAAATTAAACGCCGAACCCCATCTTTTCTCTTATTTTTAGGAATGCATTTAGTGAGTATCCTCACAGTTCATCCTAAACAGCGTGTGTCTTTCCACAAAAGACGAATATTGTATACACTTAAGAGAAAACAACCACCTGGATGACCCAAAGCATAGTAAGAATCTTTCAAAGGGATTGCAGGTAATTGCGAAACGGTAACTTCGAATTCTCAATTGAAGAAATAAAAAAACATTTCAGATCCTTCCCAATGTTTCTCTTTGGGGGTGTGGCAGTAATTGTCAATGTTGCATATTATGAGTGGGCGGTGTCGGCACTGTTCCAGACAAGATAATATATTGGTAGTGGTAGTTAAAACTTTGGGTCACCCCTTAATTTGCGTGGATGGAATAATTAAGACGAAGAAAGGGTGAAGCGATGTTCTGATTTGAGGGTTCTATCTATATCCTACTCGTAGCAAAACACCCAGTTTCTCTTTAAAAACAAAATCAAAATATCTTTGGGAGAAATACATATATTTTTTTATTTTACTACCGTGAGTCTACTGCACTTGAAATGATAATTGGATTAAGTAGACATGTACTAAAGCAATTTCAAAAGGTGAACTTTTTCAGTAAAGAAATAAAAACCTGGGACTTAAAAAAATGCATATTGGACTTAAAATTGAAACACTATAAATAATCTAGCTTTACTAGGTAGATACAAAAAAAAACCAACAGACCCGCACAGTAGCTGACTAAAAACAACACCATTAACTAATTTAAAAATAAATCTGGTGAAAAAAAAAAACTCCAATATTACACATCTGGCATAAGTCATCATAAAAACGTTCGTAACTGCACAGCTGAGTTCATCGACCGAAAAACTTCAGCTAATATGCATCAACGTTAATTAATTATAGCAAAAAGTTTTACCCTACAAAAGTGTTCGAGGCCAGTTCGACTACTAATTTTGTTTTATACTTAGACTGCTTGTTTGTACGTATTTTTTGCAGATTTACAAATAGCAAACGCTAACTATCCTGAGGAATCCTGACGGAAAGAAGGTATTCAGAATATGGGTATTAAGTAAAAGCTACATTTAATATTTGATAACCTGTAATTAATATAACACCTAAATATGCATACCTTACGCAATTTGAATTGAACCAAAAATTCTAAAATGACCATTCCAAACAAGCCATTTTTTGCGAAAATAAAGCGGACAGAATCGTCGCAAAAAGCCTAGTCTTACAATTGACGTTAAATTCGCGATTAAAACTTGTTTTTTTTCGGGCAAAAAGCGGATGGATACAACTCGTTTGATACGAACCAATTAACTGGATTACGCGAGTTTTGCAACAAGTTACATAAAACAAGCGGAGCGTGACGTCTTAAGATATAAAAGTAATTAATGGTATCTTCTTTATAATTTCAGGAGCACTCGTTATACTGCTCGTTACTGCTGCTCGTTACTGCTGCTGATTAAATGTAGAAATAGTACTATATTTTATAGAAAAAGAAACACATTCCAAGAGTGCATTATTTTATCCTTAACTAATCGTAATTTTATAATTTTATAGTAGATTTTTAAAATGCTATAGCAGTCGTACAACTTTATTTATTTGTTTCATAGCATTATACATATTTCAACCATTTCCGTGCACTTAAGGAATTATAATCCAGAACTGTTAATCACGATTATTACTCACAAGCTTTAATCAAATTGCAGAATACTTTATTCCGCTACTAAAAACACTAATGACGTGTTTGTCGAAATATAATATATTATTTAATTCATTAATGATCTCCTTGATTAAGTTTCCTTATCACCAGAGGGCCGTCTACACCTCCCTTCGACGTCGCAATCATAT
The DNA here is from genome assembly GCF_003590095.1 of Trichoplusia ni. Classification (NCBI taxonomy): domain Eukaryota; kingdom Metazoa; phylum Arthropoda; class Insecta; order Lepidoptera; family Noctuidae; genus Trichoplusia; species Trichoplusia ni. The sequence continues at coordinate 5,106,687 of NC_039489.1, read as the reverse complement.
TAGGTTTTATTATCATGTACATAATTGTCTTTTTACTTCGTTCATGAGATTCATTTTCGTTGGATTCCAGATTTAGATGCCATTTTTAAGTAAAACTGGATGCCATTTGCAATTTTTACTTCAATCCCGAACTATAACAGTATGGGTAGTTTTAAATCACCTTCCCAAAACTCCTCCTATCATTCCATCATTACAACAGCAGTCCGCGCCCACGTCATTTGTAAGACACGTGTGGAAACACTGATCATAATAAACTGTAAACGACAAACTACTGATATTTCCGTAGTATATTATTAGGATTGCACGTGGTGCTGTTGCGTTTCCGCTTACGTTTAACTTATACGATCGGAGTTCGGTTGAACTGTGTCCAGTAGGAAGGGTTAAAGGATTGTTAGATGTATGAAAACTATAAATATTGACATCAAAGAGCAGCAATCACCGGGCGATCTGTCTGAAAGTATTTGGACTAGTCAGGTCTTTGATTATAATTATTAAAACGATAAGAAGAAAAAGTTATGAGATACAGAAACAACATTAAGAAAAATTTGAAGACGGTATTAGCAAGTTTCAGTTGACAATCACAAAAATAGTAGAAACAAGAACACAATAAGCCATTTTCACTTATTTTACGTCATTAAGAATTTTTTTAACGACTCCTGCATTATGGCATATAATCATTTTGTCGCAGGGGTTTCTCAAACAAACAAATCAGGGTCTTTGTAACCCTCAGATTCCAAACAAGCATTCGTGGACCACACAAATGCTTATCCTACGCGGGGATCGAACCTACGACACGACGCGCACTGTGGGTTTGGCGTGGTGATCTCAACCACTCGGCTACCCATGCAGTCACAGGATATGGCGGGATTTTCTCTGCCATTACCAGTTACCATAATTACATTGCTTTTGACACAAAAAAAATGGTGACTCTCTTCTGTAAAGCTATGTCTTGGTCAACTTCCAGTTTTACCAGATTCAGCTGTCTCTCAAAAATTACAAAATAGACTAGAAAGTGCAAAATTATTTCATACAGACACATTAATAAATATAATTGATCAATCGACAAATACAAATGTTAAGTAAACCTGACTGGATTTGTTAGTACGTTATATGATAGCCAATCGATTGCCCATTACGGGTGACCGTGCAAAATGGAAACTCATTGGGCAAGAAAACGATAAATGTTAAGATGTACAGACAGATACTGATTCGATTAGGACGGAATTATTGCGAATAGAGATAATGTTAACATCTTCTAATAAATACTATTCGTGTTCATACGGGTAGTTCTGAGAAAAAGTCGAAGTGTATTGATAAACCGACACTATCTAGATATATTGACCCAAAAACTCTTTTGAAACGCACGAGATTCGAAATTCCTTCATTGAAACCTCTATAATATAGAGCTTAAGTTTATTAAAACTCGATCTGAGATTCTGAAGAGCTGGTAAGACGAAACGAACTTATTTTGTAGAATTGAAAAGACAGATCAATAATAAGGGTCTCAATCTGATCTTAAGGATGAAAGAAAAAAATGTTTTCTGATAGAAATAACAATTTTCAATATATTTTAAGGCTCGACATTGCTCAAACACAATAACGAAAATCTTTGAAGAATTTCATACCAAAGCTAGGGTTTCTCAACCGGTGTCTGGGCTTGGACAAACGATACAACGGGTGACCTTAAGGATAACCTTTGAAAGGTCAAGGTGACACGGGAGCAATATTTCGGCGGAGAAAGTTCAATATGAGTTACGTTCGCGACTTCGTTTTAATGATGTACTACGGAATTTGATATCTGATATTTGTTCGACTGTTCCAAACAGGAGTACCGATAACTACACATTATTTTACGTTTGCTGATAAAGCTCTTTTAGTTGTTTGATCCCTAACAAGATGGGTACCGGTTTGAAGAGAAGACGTTTCCTAATGTGCTGATAAACTAAAAACCTTAACGAAAAGAAAAGAACTATAAAACTATGTTATCGATAAAGATGGATAATAGGTTGAAGAGTTTCCCAATGTACTGATAATTTAAAACAACTTACCGAAAAGAAAAAATCTATAATTATATAGAATGTATTTTTAGTGTACTGGTTTTAAATTCGTCCATAGAAATAATAATTCAGGTCTCAATTAGCCAATATGTGCAGGCAACGACTCCGATAACTAATGTATCGTGCTCACAAACAAGCAACCTTTTTTTCGTCAGTAAATAGAGCATGCTGTGTATAATTTATTCTCCGTTAATAATAGGTTTTGCTAAACGGGTTCTGTTTCGGTACAACTGTTAAGGGGAGGATCTACACACATATGATCCATATATTTAAACTTCTCCACAAGCCTTCCAAATTATATGAAAGGTAAAAAAATATGGAAGGAACATCCGAATTTTGCCAATCTCTTAATCTCTTAGTAAGGGATATAGGAAGAACAGGATATGTATTTCATTAAGAATCAAAGCAATATTTTTCCCCGACCAAATCGGTGTTAAACTTCGAAGGCAAAATCCGGATACGAAAATTCCAGGAGCACTATTAAAACGATTCGTTACGCTCGAACAATACAAGTAGTTGTATAAATTTAGAACAGAACAATAAATAGGTTTACTGGTACATTTTGCTAGAAAGTTCCTCAATTAATGTACGAAGCCTCTTTTAAACTTTAGGTCGCAACATAAAACCCCACGCATTCCTTAAATAGAAAAGCTTGCCATATTTGTAATGGGTTTCCAATAATTGAACTTAGAAAGTTTTAAGTCAGCCACATGTCCGTTTATTTCTCAATACATTTCTTAACATGGGTTGTTGATGTTAATGTAAATTTAGAAATACTACCTTTTTCCCATACTTTGACCATAGTTCTTTACAAATACTTGTGTATCTCCCTATACAGTACTTATTCACCTCCCAACATAGCAGTCCACTTGAATTTGGTCTAAACCAATAGACCGCAACGAGTTTAATTTGCGTAAAATTTGGAAGTCAAGCGTAAGGTTTTCCAAAAAGGTAAATTTTATTACTTGGAGATCCTAATCACAAGCTTTTGATGTGCTTCTTCCTTACCTTTATTCAGGAACAAAGATATTTGCTATGCAACGTTTTAGCACGATGATTTAAAACACAGTAATGAAATCAGTACACCTCAGACCTATCAGGAGTAATAAACCACGATCAGGGACCTATAGGCGGTTTTAAAATTTGGACACCATGTACATTAACCAAACGAAGAAGAAACATTTACTATGTTGCAGCTAAATTAGAATATTCAGGCCTTTTTTAAAGAAATTACGTAACAATATTCTGCTAAAAGTATTGCCTTAACTAGCCATCTTGCGAAAAGGCGAAACAAATAAAAATAAAACTGTATTAAGGCACTGTTACATCTTAATTGTTGCGTCTCACGAAGCGAACCAACTGTGAACAATAGCTACATTTCTTTGCTTAGTGTAAATACATCATTCGTAACTAATGCAATTACGAGAGGTTAAGTGCTCTTTCGGTGGACTGGAAAAAGTACTATTATTAAACAAAGCGTCTATTAATTATCAGTTTGTAGAACACGACTTGTTTTTTTGTTTTTTTTCAGATCAATAATAGGGACGACGACATTTTTTTTATTCTACCAAATCGTTAAGTCGCAGGCCCCTCTCCTAAACTTTAAAGCAGTCAACATCTTTGACAATTTTAGTTTTTCGTAAAAGGAAAAACTACGTGTCTAATAATTGTCTAGTATCTAACTTAGGGACTAAATAGTTTTTCTCTTTTTATAGCCAGTTGTCATCCCTATTATCAATATTATGTCATTCTATGGCCTAGATCATAGGAAGCTTGACGATCTATACGATCCCTATTCTAAAAATTAACCTTCTATTAACATGTTTTTAACACGTATATGTTAAATCAAATAGTAAAACAAGATCAAATCGCATTCAATTACACTAATATCTTAAGTACTGTTATTAAATTAAGTTGCGATCATAACTGATAGAAATTAATACGATTTAGATAAGAATATAAGAGCGAATTATAGCTTCACAGTCTGGTTAGAATAGAAAGCACTGCAGTCATCAAGTTTTTAGGACAAATCCGGCAATACAACTGCTTGGTCTTGTAGCATTGAGAAAATAATATTAGGTTTAATGTTTTTCTAGACAAATGTAGTCTTTTAAGTAGTAATTAGTTTGGTACTGTGTAATATCTTAAATTATGTTATAGAACTAATTACAGTATAGTAAAAAAGCATTGAAAATTTCATAGTAAATATTTGCAAGAGGACATAGCAAAATGAGGATATCTATAGAGGGAAAATAACGGGAGAAGGGTAGAAAATCATTTTCACCTGAATTGGAGGATATCGGCATAAATCTTAATCGAGGACTCGAAAACAGACCTAATAATATAACCTAAACCAATACATATAAGCAGGGACCGGACAACCCCACTTTAGAGTTAAGCCGTTTGACAGGGTAACCCGTACACGGGGTAACTCATATCGCAGTGTTACCTTTTGTTCGAGTTACGAAATGGTTAACACCTTCATTATGGTAACCACGTGAAGGGGTTAACCCCTTCAATAACTTAACCCTTTGAAGTGGTTACCTTCACGAAAGGCTTTTATTCGTGTTACCCTGAATTACCCACTAAACTTGAGCTGCATACTTGCACCCTAGCGGCCCCTCATTGCTTTTGCTTTACTAAGACTACAGCTGTGAGCTGATTTTCTTCTATCGCCGACGCGACGCGCCGCGACTCGCGCCTCTTGGACAAACTACCTACGCGCGAAACGTCATATAGGTAACTAGCTGTTGCCCGCGACTTCGTCCGCGTGGTTAGAAGATATAAGTTAGGAATTTTTGAACGAAAGCCCTCGAAGATTAATATTTTTCCCCGTATTTGCCACATTTTCCATTAAATCTTCGCTCCTATTAGTTGCAGCGTAATTTTATATACCTAGCCTAAAACCTTCCTCGATTATTGGTCTATTGAACACAAAATGAGATCAAATTTTTTAGATGAAATTATTTATAATAATTTAAAAAAAAATCGAATACAAGTTTTTTTTTCAGTTTTGCATTTTCTGAGAAGATTTGACGGGTGAATTTTCGATTTAAAATTAGTGTTTTTTTATATTAATTCAAAATAAGGTGAAAAAATAAATATTTTTAATCAAATAAATTACAGCGTATTTGGGACACAAAAAAGTAAGTTTTCACCAAATTTCGTTACAAAAATAATTTTTTGTAAAAGATAAAAAAAAAACACAATCTTGGTTTTTTAGATTTTTCACATAAATTTTGAGGTTATGTGAAAAAAATGTAAACACAAAAGTTTTAGATCTTTTTCTTTTAGAACTTTGCCATTTGACTTTTTTCGATACGAATTTTAGTTTTGCCGGAAATCGATAAAAACCATTTGTTACTCTTCAAACGTCACTCCCACCCCCTCCCGACCTCAGATCACCCGAAAATTATTTTTCCTTTCATTTTTATAATATTCCCCTCCTTTTCTAATGGGTTTAATCCTACTATTTTTTTTTTTGGTTTTTTAAAATTATCGACCCTGGTCTACAAGTATAGACACGAAAAATATATATCAAACGTTTGAAAAGTGCGACAAGCAAAATTAAACTGTAAGATCATATCCACAATGATTTTTATTCCATGTTTACAAGTCGCTCGGTAAATGCAACAATGGCGCCGCTGGGCGGTAAGATGTCACGTGCGCTCGTGGTTGTACTATTTTCAAACTAATGTCTATGATAAAGAGTGCATATTGCATTGTCTTAGGTTGGAGTGGGTTACCCTGTTACAGTGTTACAGGGTAGTAAAGGGTAACCTGTTCGGAACAGGGTTACAGTAATCCGTTCGAAGGTGTAACATATGTCATAGGGTTTTTTCTTGAAGCGCTTAAAAAAACCCCTTCAAAAACCCTTTCAATGAGTATCCGGCCGGTCCCTGCATATAAGACTCATTTTTGTAATCACCACTTCAAGCTATCAACCATTGAAAAAGCAAACAAAGATTATGATGACTTAACTTTCAATATCTTAGTAAGTACTAATCCATTCTCAAGTGTTACAAAGTAGATAAAAAGTACAAGTTATTGCGGTATCATGTTATTAAATCTCACACAAACGACTCGGGTTTCATTTAATATCGTTTAACTGCAACTCGGCAAGGGAAAGAAAGCAGATGCTTGAAACGTTGACATTTATTTATGTGGAGCTCGTACACTTACTCTTTGGTAAGTGGTGTTATATGTTGAAAGAACAAGACCATCAGTATAATAAATGTGGCATTATTGTTATGAGACCTGTATGTTTTTGGTATAGTGAAAAAAAGAAAAGTTGAGATCATGCTTACGCCAGGCAATGTGCGTCCACCGTTTCGCCCTCCTAACTTAAAGAAGTTTGTAGTGCGAAAGGAACGCGTCGTTCGGATTTAAAATTTTCAGGAGTTAAAGACGTTTTCGGGTGTTGGAAAATTGCATTTCCTCCTCTATACAACAAAGAAATTCTGGAAGAATTTGGTAGCTTCCATAGCCATGACATGAAAATTATATTACGTTAAATAGTGGCCGTATTATAAGTCAGAACTTTTCGCATCTAGTGAAGCCGAGAAGAAGGTAGTTGGATGGTTCGATTTATATTAAAGGGATTGCTGTGAAGTGACTCAGCATAGAATGCTGAGCCACGAGTGTCTAGCCACGAAATGGAAGACAATTTTGATATATGTACTTACAGTGGTTCACGAAATAAGTTACATGAAGAAAGTTATAACAAAAACGAAGCTGTCTAAATTATGTTTTAATGAAAATTCATTATAACTCATCAAAATTCAGTCTTCACCTTTTTTTGTTTATTCATGTGGCGTTTCGAGGATCAAAGTCAAGTGTAAAGTCGTAATACTAATTAATTAGTGACAAGCATTTAAAATTCAAAAGGAAACTGATATCCGGGTGCTGGTGTCTGTCGATTGGGTTATCACCTGTTAACGATGTATAATTTACAGCCAAGTATCTAATAAAAAAATTTTTAGTTGTAGTGCTTCAAATTTGTTTTAATTGAGCAGGTAATAGTATATAGTTTATTGTGCCGGTATGCTGGTAGGCGACATCGCTTATTTTGTAACTTGGGCATATTTATAACTATATGGTGCTAAATTGTTAGAAGTCTTTGGGGTGCATATTGAACTTGTAGAGAACCTGAGTGGAATGAGAATGAAAAGATTTCAACGTCATTTATAAAAACATCAACCATCCAGGGCGCCTCCCAAATGGGTATCCATTTGGGAGGCGCCCTGGATGGTTTAAGTTTGAATTTCTTTTTGTATAAAAAGAAATTCAAATTTTTTTTTGTATAAAAAGAAATTCAAATTGGTCCAGCCGTTTAGGAGTTCAGTGACATACACAAATATCGATAATAGAATTATACCTACATATAAGAACAACGATTTTAAAACAGGCTTCTCTTAAATAGAGGTAGGTATACGCACACCCATGTATTTACATAATTTAGCTACAGATGTGATGGACGTTTCACAAAAAAACTATGTCCAAGCACCAATAGATTAATCAAGTAATAAAAACACATATTACGAAAAACAAACACCTCACATGTCCAAAACAAAATTGCGCCACAAGAAATCATTAAAAAAAATCTCAAGCCGCTAAAAATAATGTTGACCTCAAGATAACCTTGGTTCGATGACATAATTATTATTGCAAATAAGTTTAGAATGTCTGACTTCATCACAAGACTTAGTGAATATTTATTTGTGGCTAATATGCATGTGGAATTGCTATGTTGAATCGTAATAGTGATCTTATTGTTAAGGCTGTTCTACATTTGGTGGTTGTAAGGTGCACTTCGATAGACCAAGAAGTACTTTACAAGCTGTTTGATGATATCTTTCTTCAATGTAACTATGCCTTAATGACTATATTCTTCCGGGAGGTCTACTATCACCTGTGAAAGTAAGATAATTGTAGACCTGGAAGCAAGAGACTGCTTTGCACCTCATTTTTGTTTCCAGTTCTCTATCTCTATTCAAAGATTTCTGAACAGTTTAACTACTTAAATAAAAATCTGCCGTCAAAGCGTATGTAAAGTGCTCTGATTGGTTATTAGTCTATTGACTTAACAATTAGTGGTCCATCAACAGAAACTGGAATAGCTCTGAACCGAAAGAGATGTAAAAAAACGAGGGCACAGGCTTTTCTTTCAGTAGATCAAAAATTTTCAAAACAGTGCTACAATAGCTTATATGGATTAGCCCTGTTCAAAAAAAGAAAGTCAATCAAAACATCCCTTACGTAAGTCGGTTTGTTTAATAAAAATAGCCTTACAAATATACCTATAGATAAAACTTGACATAAAGAAATCGCGACATCTCATAAACTTTATTGCCAAGGCAACAAAACGAGTGTCACTTGTTATCTCAGCTCAAGTGTTAAATAACACTTTTAATGATGTGTAGTGCGAACACTTGTTTAACGAATGGTTATTTGAAATTTGCCGTTTTATATGCGAAAAGTTTATACTTGGTTTATCATAGACAAGTAATTATTTTATGATCATGTTAAAGATACGTGAGTTTTTACCTACGACGCGAATGGTCTGGTCGAATGGCCAAAATGTGAATATCGTATATTATATTCAATTGATTATAGTAAGTAGCTTACAAATTTATAATCTGTCTTTGATTGATTTAGGTTTTATTTTAAAGAAAAGATAAAATACATACAAGATTCATCTGTTTTTTATCATGTATTAAGCAATTTTAGCATCAACATGAAATGTAAGTAGATGCAAGGAAATTTTATTATATTTCGAAGTGTATTACCCGCTTTACAGTAAACAAAACATGGTCAATTACAATAAAATTACTATCAGCGACTGTTATTGCACATCCTAGTGTCTCAGACATGTCTAGCATACAAGTTTGGGAAGTTACGATGGCATACGGTTCATTAACATGCAGTTCGTGTGATCAGCGTCGATAATCGATTAGATGGAAGTAGGTTTTAGATTATAGTTATATACATAATAATTATAATAGCCTTTGTGTTGGATTGACAGGTATATTTGATTTGGTTTTGGATCATGTGTAGTATGAAGTCCGTGCATATACCGTACGCTTTTACTGTAGCATCATTGACATTTTTGAAGCGAGATGGCGATCTAAATTGCCTTATACGCATATCGTTGTCTCGCATCCACAGCGGAAAAATAGCGAAGTTTTCGCCGATTTTTAGCCGATACTTTGATCGGGTTGGAATGTCATTTTTAGGGTAGTGTTAGGTAGGGTTTTCTTAACTCAAAGGGTAAACATGGAACCCTACTGAGGCCGCTTAAGTCTGTTCGTCATTAGGCTGTAGCTTAAGAACCTTGCTCGCTTAAGAACAAATACGTACTTTAAAACAATATGGAGACTAAGCAAGGGTTATCACTAACATAAATTCGTTGGTAGATAAAAAAAAATATTTCTAAATTCATCTTCAGCCTATTTGTACGGAGACCTCAGCGCCACAAGTCGGACTCGCACTTGACAGGTTTTATTTGTCATTCATGTCTAACATAACCTCATTAACAACCACCCAATACTAAAAGACGGGAATACATATTACGAAGTAAAAGTCATGCCAATCGATCATAAATCATTTCTTATTTATCTAAAGGTATGTAGGCTACCAAATGATTAGCTCGTGAAAGGTTAACCATGGCGCAAGGTGAAATGATGGAAACCTCACCGTATTGCGTTCACCTATCACGAGAGAGCTTCGTATTTAGAAATATATAAAACACTAGCCTTTGCTAGTAGCTTTGTCCTGTTTTCTTAGTCAAAGTCAGTCTTCTTAGACACTGGGACTAGTCCATCACACTTGCCTCGGTTATAGCTGCAGAAACAAAACTCTGCAAAAAAAATCAGATAAAAGGAGCCTATGTACTAATCCATGTGTTAGCTTCATACCAAATTTAATCAAAATCGTCACTGTCGTTTGAGAGTGAGAACGTTACAAACAGTCACACGCTCACATAGTATGAGTTACATTTAAAACAACAGTTTTTATATTTGGAAATCGAAAAGCCTATCAACGAAGATTGTAATCAATTCTTCTCTTTTCACATTTTTGTCATATGATATTCACATAAACTTAAAGAACACGACAACACTAACCCACACTTTCCCATTTAAATCTATCCGATGCTTATGTACCATGATGATAATTATTACGCGTTAAACTGAGCAATTTTTGAAAGAAATTCTCCAGGACACTATATCTGTGCCAAAAATGTGAATAATAAGATTATAATACAATTTCCTTTTGAAAGTTATATAAAACTTCCATTAAAAGTTTAAATTTAATTATCTTTACCCGGCTCCCTCGACATCGCTCATCTTTATCCATTCTATTCAGTACGATCTTTTATTTTTAATAGAATAAAAATTTAATGACGATCGTCTTTTGTTTTTTCTAATCCTAACCAAACCGTTTCCCGAGCTAGGATCGTTTTTAAATCTTACGGCACTCAAAATAATGCCTTATGTTTTATGTATCAAAGTAGGTCTCGGATCATAGTAGTAGGTAGTGTGTTCTACTAAATAATTATATATATTTACTTCACGTTTATCAAAATCACCGACGAACGTCATCACGTCAGCTTCGGCTTTCGCTGAAAATAAGCGCCGAGGCTCTGCCCCGTAGAGTACGAATAAATATATTATGTGTATGATAAGATACAAATACGACTGAGGATAAGTATTATATTCCTAATCCACCAATTTACAATCAAATTAAATGCTAAGTCGTACAGTATTGTATACAAATTCGCAAGTTTACTCCAAAGTCGTTCGCTATTTACTTTAGACTACGGAACGATCGGCAGACGACGAACAATGTCTAATTGGATTCTACGATATCCTACCATCACCTTCTAGAGCAAGACTAACTGTTGTGGGAGGGAGACGGCGCTATATACAGCATAGAGCGCCATCTCGCTTCCACAAAGCAGAATTACTCAAAGACGAGTTCGTAGATCCTTTGCTTCTAGTTTCATTATAGACCTAATGAATTCACCGACAATTTATACGTAGACTACGTTTCAGTCTCAAATTTCGTCTTTATAAATGAATATATAAGGCTTCTACTTTAATTAAGTGAAGAACATGTGTTGGTATAATGTGCGAATATAATAATAAATATTACGAAACTGAACTCCTCCTCCGCAAAGGCCGATTATCATGAAATTTTGTTTGCATATTGGGTAGGTCTGAGAATCACACCAAACTATCAAAGCCTTATTTTTTAAATCTCTATAACTTTTTTTTTTTTTGACAAGACAACGTTTTAGTCAGTTAGTTTTGAATTTATACCAATAATCCAGAATAAAACAATTGACATTTGTATCAATGATGGTTTGGGAGAAATTCAAAGCTGAGATGTAAATTTCAAGACTGCAATTAATGGAGCCGGCAAGCTTCAAGTTAAATATAATATACCAATTTTTTTTCATACAGGTTTTAATAGTAGTAGTAAAATAATAATTGTTGCTTGGAAAAATCTTACTATGTTTTAAACCTCTTTACATGAGGTCATCACAAAAACCGCTTGAAAAGTTAGGGGTAGAATAGTTACAACAGTATCTATAATATTATCTATTTAAGGAAAGAGAAGTTAAGCCTTATTTTACATTACTAATACATTATTATCAAAATATTGAACCATTGAGTATTACTTAACCAAAGACTCAATGGTTGGTCTAATTCTAAATCTAATTAATACTACAATACTTGATCAATAATGATTCTATGCCAGAAAATAAATGTCCTATAGACCAAGGACTATTACAGATTAATGTAATAATTAAAGCTTCATTAATAATGTCTAGATTTTTTTATAAAATGGCTTACTGACTACACTAGTCAGATTAGAACCTGTTTTCAATATTACAAGTAATTTACTATAATATGAGAATAGAGTTCTCAAATGTTTTAATTCAAATATATGTTTGATACCTTTGTTCTTAATTTAAAATAATGGTTTAGGAAGAGATTTATCAAACAGCCATTTATACAAATAATTTAAAAGGTATATATTTGGGTTAAGTCATTCTTTTGCAACCAGATTATGCTTTAAATGGCTAAGAAATGAAACAAGGCTATGTTTGCCTTCGCCATCGTATCTACCCACATTTTTTAACTTTCATACAGAAATAGCTTGATTTATTTTTAGCACCACCTACAATAAATTTATTTCGCTCGCTGTAACTGATCGGCAATAATTATCGGAGCATTAAACATAGTCCGTTCAACGCGAGCGGTTTACCGGGACATTTCGCGTAAATGTGGGGCGTGAGACCGGTTCGAAGACTTCGCGTGCCACCACAAAGAAAAGCAGCTTACATGACCTACCTTCATATCCGACACGATCTGCTGGTACAGATTCCATAACGGTGAACAATCCTTCTCTGTAGTCCCCTCCATTGTCATAAAAACACACACTTAACACAAAAAAAAACACAATCAAATAGAACACATCACTCCATCGATCGCGTCCAAGTACGTGAATACTAACTGTTGCATTTTCGTTTTCAACAGACTGTTACGCTTTAATCTATCACCTACATTTCACTTCACGTTTCGAGACACAACGGAATCGTTAGAAAACACGATATGAAACAAATCAATATTTATAAACATGAATGCCCACTTCGTAATTTAGACACGGGGGAAAACGTCGTTTTATGACTTAAATTCACGTTAAATATTATCTGTTCTTCGTTTTATTAATAAGTTAGGCCGTAAATATGCACCTTCATTCAGGAAATCATGTATTATCACTCAATTTCATACACAAACATCCGATTGAAAATGAACAAGACGCGTACACTCCGAAAAAGCGACAGACAAGCACATCGGTCGAGATCGGTTTGTTTGGCTGTTGAGTGTTGTGTTGAGCGCAAAGAAGAACGCTGCGATTCGTCAATTATTACTCGCGGGCTGCCAGCCTCAAAAAAAACAAATTATTTTTTTCAACTGCAATTTTTTTCTAGTGATGTTCTCAGAAAAATAACGGTTTTAGTAAAGCATTTTAGTCAACATTCGTGCTAATAAAACTACGAAAACTACAGGCTGATATACTTATCTAAACAGTCAATCGAAATCGTTTGTTGAAACTGATTTTTAAGAATTTATTTTTAAATAAGAATAAAATATCTAATTATTATCATAAAATAATTCTCCTGTAATGAATATTTATGTAAGTCATATAAAGTAAATAGTTTGAAAACGAGTTATATATTTTATTAATCAAAAACTATTTTCATTCGGTTCTTAATAATAATGTTTTTGATAATGTGTGTGGTTCTCCCCGAATGGATTGAACGACTTCAATTAAGTTTGTTTTGAATTTTATCACAGAAATGCAGGTTAATGATCTACGAGTGTTCTTCATATTTAACACAAATCGGTTGAGCCGTTTAAGTTGGAAGGTGAAAGGTGGATGTGTGGTTACTCAAATGAAAGCGCGTTGACAAGACTAGACTAGACGATATTATTGATGGCTTAATCAAGAGAGTTCTTAAATAAATTTTAATATAAAATTACTGGTGGGAAATCGCATATGGAAATCCAATTGACAAGAGACGGTTAATACATCTCAGATTTCTTGCAATTCTGCTAAAGACGATTTTGTCATATGGGTTGTCATGTTGATAAGGGTTTCAAATTAAAATACAGCAGTAATTCTTAGAACATAGACTGTAAGGGTACAATGAAGGTATTATCGCTAATAGCGATATCTTCCATATCGTATTGGGATATTATTTCTGTTATGATAGTTGTAAGTATTTAAATAAATAAATAAACCTTTGGATGGACAGGAAATTAATTACTATAGAGTACTATAGAGACAAGGTTACTTAGCACTGGGCAAAACGTAATTGTATATTTTCCCACATATATTTTTAGTTATCACAAGTTAGTCTTGTTATGTTCATTGTATCGATTTTATTTTATTCACAATTTCCTAAATATTTCTTTCCCATCACTGTACTTGTCAAAATCAATGACAGCAAGTTGACAGAATGATACAAAACATTGTTGTAGATGTAGACCAACGAATTTATGCGAACTAGGTTTTTTTTTTTATGTAATTATACTTTTGTTTGGGGTAGTAAACCATGCAATTCATTATTTAATTGAATAGTGGCGTTTCTAGAAGTGTAAAATGTCTAAAGTGAAAAACACGGAGGGTGTTAAAGCCGGCGTTATTCATAGAATAGCACTTCGAAACTTTGTGTAAGTCGCTCATATTTTTCGCGCGCTTATCTATTTTTGTTGTTATTGTGGACGTTACGGGCTTTTAATTGTAATAATTGTTTCTTATTTAACATGTTAGTAGATAGTGCTATTGAATGCTATTTAAAAAACCTGAAAAAGCTCTTCACAAGTTTATTAGCAAGAGTTAACAAGTTGTAACTTGTTGTGCGTTTCGTAATGAAAAAGCGTATTATATGAAAAAGCTAGCTAACCTTATCGACAGTGGAGCATCTCAATAAATATTGACCTTCTCAATAACTGTAATTTTTTTGGTTCATGTATTTGTGGTCAAAAATATTCAAGCTAATCTATTTATTATGTCGATTTTTTAGGTTGGGTTAAATTGAAATGGTACCTATGTTATTTTAGATTTGTGTTTAGATTTAGAAATATTCTCATCATAGTAAGAGATCATTTCAAACATAGTAAGAGTGTCCTATTAGGATATGTGTGTCTGTGTCTCTTCCAATGGAAATGATTCAAATAACTTGTGTGTAATGTCAGTTTAATCACTATCTAGGTCTATGTATTAGTAGACTAGCAAAACACTGTCAAGGTAATGAAATACGTCTGACATAAACTTTATCCCATTTGTGTAAAAGTACCGGACATCCATTCATCCATTTTTTTTGGTAAGGTGAGGGACTTCTCCTGGACACCCACTCCCTCGGGGAAGGAAATGGGTAGTGCCAGACTCTTACTGACTAAACTTGAACCGCTGTGCCATGTCATCTGCATTTTTGAGACAGTGCATGGCAATGCATTTCAATCCTTCATACACATCCATTCATTCTAACATGTTGTATTTTGGATTATTTTCAGGACATACAAGAGTGTTGAGCTTTATCCTAATCAGTCATTGAACCTGATAATAGGACCCAATGGCACTGGGAAGTCTACGTTTGTATGTGCTATCATTCTCGGGCTGTGTGGAAAGACAAGTGTCATCGGAAGGGCCAAAAAAGTAAGTTGGTATTTGAATATGTTTGGTTCCATGAGTTATTCTATACTTCCTTAATTTAGTGACTTAAAAAAATGGGTTACATCAATCTTTTTATACTAACACACATTGAATAAACAAACAAATAATATACTCCATGGTAGGTATATTTGATTTGGTAATCTTTACCGTTGTTTTACATTATTTTTAATACATACCAAGATCGACTATTGTGGGTATCTAAACAGTTTCGGTATAGTATTAAGGAAATCAATTGTGAAGAATTTTTTTTCACTAACAACATCACACCTGATATGGTAAACAAATGTGTAAAAACACCATGATTGTTTTTCCAATTCAAAAAGAAATATAAAAAATGCAAATCTTGGATCATGCGTGCAATTTCCAAATGTTTTTTACATTTCATTTTTTTTCTAATGTTTTTTGTGCATTATACTTACTTACTTAGATAACACAAAAATCCATTTGTGATTTGAAGTGAATTGTCTGGGCATTATTTATCTGTAATGTATACAAATATAAAAGTATGTTTATCAGTGGTCTAGTTCTGATAATACAAGCTTTGCTGTTTGAGACTAGATGGCGTTGTGTTAAAGTGGTGGAACATTGAAAAACAAAAAAATCAATTCACATTTATTTATTCATTTTCCATTTCAGATATCAGAATATGTTAGAAGCGGATGTGAGGAGGCCACCATAGAGATAGAGTTGTACCAGCAGGATGGCAGGCAGAATGTGATCATAACGAGGACCTTCACACTGGCAGGCACCAGCACCTGGTGTATAGACCATAAGACGGTCAAGGAGAAGCAAGTGCAAGAACTTATAGCATCGCTTAATATTCAGGTTAGTCATTTATTTAGTTAAGTATGGATTAAAGTAAATATTGTGTTGAGTATGGATGTACATTGATATAGGGGAAGAGGATGACCTAGGAAACAATGGATGGATTGTGTAAAAGACGATATGTCAAAGTGAAGGGTGTTTCTTCTGAGATCACGTCAGATATAGGTATGGAACTTTCCTTTCAAAAGTAAAGTATATTTTCCCATGTTTTTATACATTCCCATATTTTCCAGTTGGATTTTTGCAACTTAATTTCAAAGCTGAAATTTTTACGGTAGCTACAAACCCGATGACTTTGCAATTTACAACTATAAAAGCGGCTGGACCCATTTTGATAAAATTTTAAGGAGTGGCATTTAAAAATGTGGGTATATTTATTTTTACTTTTTTTACGACACATTAGGTAGACAATCTCTGCCAGCTCCTTCCACAAGACCGTGTCCAAGACTTCTCGAACATGGACCCACAAGAGTTACTGCGTAGTACACTGAAGGCAGTCGGGGGTCAGAGAAGCGTGAGTCAGTTGGACGAGCTGATTGAGAGCCGGACACAACAGCGGGGACTGTCCACCAAGCTGCAGAATAATGCTCAGCTCATGCAGGAACAGATACGGTTGAATGAGAGGTGAGGTTTCTTTTTAAACGACTCCCGCAGTAAGGAATTTAATCATACAAAGCAGTTTTACAAACATACAAAGAAATACAAATATAAAAATACAACAAACATGCAAAGACACATAGACTCAGAACAAGCAATGGTGCAACAGTTTACTCAATCGGTGTCGCAATTCAGTTTGACTCGCTCGCCCGTCGCGTCATCTCATGATTAAGGACTTTGGTTGGATTCGAAACTAGTCAGGCAATCCCGATAAGTACATAGATATAAATAGTTGCATCATTGCATAATATATATCCTTGTGATAGATTGTGTAAGATTTGGTTTAGTTAAATCCTTAAAGTTCGCGTCGACACCTAAACCCGTTATTAAGGAAACAAAGAGATTTTAAATCGAATACGACATCGTTTAGGCAAACGTAGTGTAAGACGCCCTGCGGCACGATGGACCGATGATTTGAAGAAGGTGGCTGGCAGCGGATAGAAGCGGGCTGTGCCTAGGACCGGGATGGTTGGCGCTCTTTGGGGGAGGCCTACGTTCAGCAGTGGACGGCGATAGGCTGAGATGAGACGACATCGTTTTGAAACCCAAAAACGGTATAATTATCTTTATCGTCAGACCTAAACTATTTTCCCACTTTCGTTTTCCAGATTAAAAGTCCAAATCGACGCAATGAAGCAGCGTCAAGACTTGGAAAAGCAAATAGACATTTGTGAGAAGAAGAAACTGTGGCTTGAATACCAAGAACTGAGAGAGAAGTTTGTAGAGTACTCAAATGATAAGAAGGAAGCGGAAAAGATTGTCAGAACACATAACAGTAAGGTGGAGCCGTTGAAGGCAGTTATAGAGAAAGTCAAAGCTGAGATCAGTGTGCTTGAGCAACAGAAGTTGGCAGCGGTGAGTGTTGTGCTATTAAAGTAGAGGTGTTGATCGGGGTAAGGCAAAATCTGTTTAATCTGTAAGTAAAGGTAAAAGAAACGTATTTTTTTTAATGATTTAAAACGCCAATATAATAAAAGTTTTTGTTTAAATCCGATTTATATATTTTTATTGTATTTGATTGCAAATATTTTCCGCTGAGCAATGCTTTCTGCGACTGGATTTTGGATGTGAAGGCTTTAAAACAAAAAACCACAATAATAGATTTGAAGATTCTCAGACGTTTTAATAATAATAACCTCATTGCTTGTCACGGCAAAAAAGCTACTCAGAATCAAAATAGCAATTATTTTTAAACGCGAGTAGAGTCACTGGATGTGTATTTTGATGTTTATAAAGGCCTACTAGAAATATAAACACTTGATTCTGATACTATGATTAAAACATAATTTTCAATTTCACAGAATAGAAAAGTATATGCTCTAAAAGACCAAGCTAACGAATCGCTGAACTCTATTCGGACTTTCGAGTTCAAGCTGAAAGAGATAGAGGGCGCCTTCCAAGACAAGTTAGAGAGACACCGGAATAGAGAGAGAGAGTTGCAGGAGGCTAAAGCTAAACTGGAGAAGTTGGTCATGGATAAGACTAAGTTAGTGGAGAAAGTTGGAGATGGTATGTAAATGACTTTAAAAATCGAGTAGTTACTAGTATTTCGATAAATAGTTACATGGTGCCACAATGACAACCTTTCTTGTAAAATAAATCATCATCGGCCTAGCCTTTTCTCAACTATGTTGGGGTCGGCTTCCAATCTAACTAGATTCAGCAAAGGACCAGTGTTTTACAAGGAGCGACTGCCTATCTGACCTCCTTAACTCAGTTACCTGGGCAACACGATGCCCCTTGGTTAGACTGGTTATCAGACGTTCAAGCTTCTGACTACCTGTAACGACTGTCAAAGATGTATGAATAACAGCCGAGACCCACAATTTAACGTGCCTTCCGAATCACGGAGGAACTCGTCATGACAAAGATGGTCACCAACCGCGTTAAGCGTAGCTTAACCTGTTATCGATTCACTTATGCAGTTATAGCTTAGCCAAATTCTTACAAAATAAATGATTATTATTTACAGACGAAAAAGTTAAAATGGAGCTAGCAGAACTACACAAGCCTATAATGAAAACGAATGCTGCGATCGACAATTTAAAGAAACAAAAACTAGAAGTACAATACGACTTAGAGAACAATGTGACGCCGCAAATACGTCAGTATCAAAATAGGTAAGACATACAAAAAACATACTTACTGCTATACATTTAAGGTCTTATTTTAAACTGGATTCAAAGTCTCTTGCAGCCCCTTATAATTGATAAGTTTGATTTCAAACCTCATAATGAAAATGCTTTCTGATTTTCCTCGGCGTCTCGTAAAATTCTTCCATTGGCAGAACTGGTACTGTCGGGTCGCGGGTTCGATCCCCACGTAGGATGTTTGTGTGATCCACGAATGCAATGCAAAAAGAAGACCGATGAAAAATTTCAACCACGGGATCGGTATGACGTCCCTTCCACCCTGTATATGTACTATTGGTGGAAACTTAATTGGCTTTAGTTGTGTTATAAACTTTTTTCATTCTTTGTTATTAGCTGTAAGTCTTCCTAATATAATAAAATAAAATAATCGGCCTTCAATCCAAGAAATAGTGTGTAGTGAATATTCTGTCTTTGCAAACAGGATACGTAAACTAGAAGATGAAGACGTCAAGCGTCTAGAAGTGCTGCGCGCTTACAGCGAGGACTGTTACAAGGCGGTGTTGTGGCTTCGGGAGAACAAGGAGCTGTTCAAGAGCCCAGTGTACGAGCCTATGATGTTGGAAGTGAGTACGAATAGTTGGCCTGTTGGTCTAGTGGTTAATGACGCTGAACGACGTTGGTTGTGGGGTTCGATGCCTAGGATAAATGTTTCTGTGATCAGCATGATCATTTGATGTCCTCAATTCGACTGTATTCTTTTTTTTTTCGCCAAAAAAAAACCACTCGGTGAAAATCTATACTTCAATACTAATATATAAAGCTGAAGAGTTTGTTTGTTTGTTTGTTTGAACGCGCTATTCTCAGGAACTACTGATTGAAAAATTCTTTTTGTGTTGAATAGACCATTCATCGAGAAAGGTTTTAGGCTATAAACCATCACGTTGCTACTAATAGGAGCGAAGATACAATGGAAAATGCGAAAAAACAGGGCAGGTATAAATCATAACTTATATCTTCTACCCACGGGGACGAAGTCGCGGGCAACAGCTAGTAGTTTGATAAAACTGTGATCATTTGACGTGAAATAGCTGTCTTTTGCTCGTATATAATATTGTATACATGGTTACTCACAAATTTATGACTAACGTTTCTTTACCTTGATATGTTGTTGTAGCAGTAACAAAAATGCGGTTCTTAAGATACAAACGGACAGACAGCGGTGTCTCAATTTGTTCCATTCCTGTGGGTACGAAACCTTAAAAAGTGCAGTGAAATAATCTTTAATAATAACACTGATTTGTGTTTCCCTACAGATAAAATTCACCGACCCAAAGTTCGCTCGCTACTTAGAATCGACAGTCGCCGGCCGTGACCTGGTCGCCTTCACCTTCGAGTCCACTCGAGACATGAACCTCTTCAGGCAGAAGGTTCGAGAACAAGGACTCAACAGGGTCAACGCGATCTGCAGCCAGGGAGGGCCTGTGGAACGACCGAGCACTGATATACAGCAATTGAGGTCAGTTGTAGGAAGATGACATGGGAAATTTACCTATTAATATATTAAAAACATGCATTTAAATTTCATCAAAATCGGTCCAGTTGTTTTGTAGTTGTAAGTTGCATTGTTATTGGGTTTGATGCTACCCTGAAAATTACAGCCTGCTGGCTTATCGGGAAGTGCCTCAAAATTGGGTTGCAAAAGTCCAACTGGAACGACAAACAAGAAAAGTGAGTGTATAAAAACGTAGGAAATAGTTAGTAGCCGATTCTCAACCCATAAGTGTATGTGCCACAATGTTAGCTACCATATTCCCCTGAAATGCCTTGACTATCTTAACAATTAATAAATGATGCAACGGTTTACTCACGCGTATTTATCGGGATTGCCCGACTAGTTTCGGACCCAACCGGAGTCATTAATCATGAGCTAAACGCGGTGGGGTCGCGAGTCGAACTATCTTATTTCAACATGTATATTAACTTTCCTCAACATAATTCTCTTTCTCACCCAGTTACCTAGGTTTCCACACGTACATAGTAGACACGCTCCTCGCTCCGGCCGCGATCGTCCGCTACCTGTGTCGCCAGTACGGCGTGCATCGGATACCCATCGGCAACGACCACACCTACAAGAACAGTGATAAAGTACCCGCGAATATTACTTACTTCTTTACAGGTTGGTAAAATAGGTTTTTTATTAAATGATGTAACGGTTTACTCACGCGTATTTATCGGGAGTGACCGACTAGTTTCGGATCCAACCGGAGTACTTAATCATGAGCTGTCCCGACGGGATCGCTCGGATCCGGTTGAGTCCGAAACTCCGAGTAAACCGTTACATCATTTAATAATGAATCAGTCTCACGATAATTATTATAAAAAAATAGGTTTTGTTTGTATAAGGTATTTGTTAAAGATAATCTGTTTAGGCAATTAGGCAGATTTTCTGAAATATATTGGATCGGAAACATATACTCTCTGACGATTAAAAAAAATTGCAATCAAAGTTGTACCAAGTCTGATAAGCAATTTTTGTTGTACTTTTAATATTTTAGCAGAGATTTAAAACTCAGTCTTTAATTTATTGAATGCCTATCATTTACGTTAGTGAAGACAGGATATGATTTTTTATTTCATACAAACATATAATTATTAATTTGGTAGTGTCACGGTAGCAATTAGACATCCTATATCATAAATTCTTTAAAATAAAACACCTTCATAGTTGAAAAAACTCACTTACCTAAACAAATCTAATTAAAATACTTATTGCCACCAGAAAACCACAGATTCACAGTTCGCGTGTCTGCATACAGTGGGGAAAAGTCAAGTTCTACAAACGAAATCCGACAAGCAAAACTATTGGCAAAATCTGTCGACGCTGAACAAGTCAACAATTATATGAAACAGTATGTATACCAACACTTTTCTAGTAATTAGGTTAGAGGTTGATAGTATAGGGACCTGTATCCCAAGAGTGAAATGGTACCCAATTACTCCTTTCGTAAACTGTTGCTGAAAAGCTTAGCTTATTTGTACAATCTTCCTACCTACAATGTTCATCACCGGCCAAACCTTTTCCCAACTATGTTGGGGTCGGCTACCAGTCTAACCGGTTTCAGCTAAATACAAGTGTTCTACAAGGAGCGACTGCCTATCTGACCTTCTCAACCCAGTTACCTGGGCAACACGATACCCCTTGGTTAGACTGGTTGTCAGACTTTTCAAGCTTCTGACTATCTGTAACGACTGTCAAAGATGTAGGAATAACAGCCGGGACCCACAATTTAACGTGCAATACGAAATACGGAGGAACTCGTCATGACAAAGATGGTCACCCATCTACGGACCACCAGCGTCAAGCATAGCTTAACCTGTGATCGATTCACTTCTGCGGTTATAGCTTAGCTTACCTACAATATTCATCTTCCTAAATCCAAGTATTTGTATGTGTGTCGTATCTAATCTATTCGTATTCTTTTCCTTAGTATGTTAATAAGTAAGTCTATATAATTTACAGTATGAATGTATAATTAGGATGATTATATTGCTAACTTTTATTCATAGGTACACCTACCTTTTGATATCTCTGCATAACCCTTTGGTTGACTGCTAGAGAATGTCTCAGGCATTAGGTCCGCCATTGTACATTTATAAACATTTTACTAAGGCTCCGCTGTTTCTACGTCAGCAGTGCCGGCGTAAGGGCCACTGACTTTTTGCTGATCCCAAGTAAAATTATATTAAAAAATTGTATAATGCACAGAGCGTAGAGCACAGTTCTGAGGGTTTGCACCAGGAGAGGCAAGAGACTCTAACTTCAGACCTTGGCGCCCCCCAGAATTTGTCGCTCTGGGCCGTCGCCCCATCACGCCCCCCCCCTAACGCCGTCACTGTATATCTGTCCACCCGTCTATCACCAGGCTAGTGATAGTAAGATAATAGTAATACAGGCGATGTATTTGTGTTACCACTCTAACAAAAAATTAATCTGATAAAAATTAAAGTTTTGCAATGAGGTTGATACGGTAAAAATATTGATGTAACCAATTTATAATGAACCATGTGTTGCGACCCTTACACGCACTTCGCCATTTTAGTCAGAAAACAAGTCAGACAACAATAACATGTTTCACTATTTTCAGATTATCAGCCTTTGAGAAAACAGCTCAAGGTCACAGAACTAAGATGCAAGAATTGGATCAAAAGCTAACCATTTTAGAAAGTAATTTGAATGAACTTAATATGCGGAGAAAGGCTATTAATGAAGGTGTTGAAAAAGTAAGTTTTCTTTCAAAATATATTTATTTTCGGGTAGAATAGAGAAAGCACTTAGAAGTACGCTTACATCGCAAATGCTGACTTAACCCTACGAGATACATCAAAATAATGTTCTACTAAATTCTAAAACAAAGTTAACAAAAAGGTCCGCGGCATAATATGTCTATCTTTTAACGCCTTTTAGCTCACTGTAATATGATATTTTCCGGTAGATATTTTTTTCTCAACAACATTTTTTTTGTCGACATTACATCGAGTACGATGCAACAATAGAATGAAATATTAATAATAAAGCGCTCTTCCTCTCTTCCATTGCACATGCCCGACAGGATCCATAATTGTTTCTAAATTTTATTTTATCTTGACCTCCTTTAATTGTACATTATGGATTGCAATAAACGATTTTGATTTGATTTGATTTGATTTGATTTGATTTGATTTGATAAATCCTGATCAAAATAAAGAACGTAAAAGAATTCTGTAGCGTATATTAGCACTCGTTCGGTCGCTAGTAAATTATAAGACTAAAAATATACATCTTCTAGGTGCGAACGATACTAGCCCAAATCCGTCTACAAAAGAAGAAGGTCCAGGACATAGAAACGGAACCGTCGTTTGACATCCAGAAAGAGAAAGAACGGACAAGAAGTAAACAGAAGGAGTGCGTATTGAAGCAGACTAGGCTTCATAGCGAGTTGAAAGAGATCGTTGGGAATCTGCATAGAGATATGGCTAAAGGTGATCTTTGGAAGGTAAGTAAAGTGCTAAAGAAAAGACTAGAAGGAGGTTTTCTGTTTGACCTGATGTATGTATGTTTGTCCGCGATTATCTCGCGTTAGGCTGAAGTAATTTGGATGCGGTTGTCTGAATATGTATTTGTTACATTCAGAAGAAGGTTTTAGTGCTTTAACCGACTCAAATAAAGGAGGTTCTGAGTTTGACCTTGTAGTATGTATGTATTTATCAATATATGTTAATTTATGTTATTACATTTAGATGTTAGACGGATAAAAGAAGTAAAAATCAAAAACATTTTTTTTTTCAATTAGGCCTTATTCAGGCTCTTTCGAAACGATAACATAGCTGCGCGCTTATAAAGAATAGAATATAATATTCTTCATTGCACACCACATGAGCACAAGATTAGAAAAAAAAATAGTAAAAAGTTAAAGTGTCATTGTTATGCAGAGAAACCGAGGAAACTCCATAAAGTCCAAAAATACGTTTATGTATATTACCATGGTATATTTTATTTTCAGACGAAGTTAGACATCCATAGGAACTCAATAGTGTCACAAGAAACTGAACTGAGAGAATTGAACAACGAGCTAAGAA
Source organism: Trichoplusia ni (assembly GCF_003590095.1). Classification (NCBI taxonomy): domain Eukaryota; kingdom Metazoa; phylum Arthropoda; class Insecta; order Lepidoptera; family Noctuidae; genus Trichoplusia; species Trichoplusia ni. The sequence continues at coordinate 5,082,191 of NC_039489.1, read as the reverse complement.
ATGTACAGGTAAGTTAATTATGAGATAGAATTCATTATTTAAGTAGTATCTATGTACACATAAGTTTACAGTTTTGGTGTATGGAAGTTGTCTTCCATGCAGGATTTATTAGAAGTTTATTTTATTATGGTTAGAATTTGATTCACATAAAATTTCAAGGCTGTCTTTACTTATGATGATAGAAAATATAATGAATACAAAATAGATTAAAAAAAATCTAAACACCCACGATTATAAATGTCACTCCATTAAAATTTCATCAAAATCGGTTCAGCTGATTTTATTGTTGTAAATTGCATTGTCATCGGGTTTGAAGCTTATTTGAATGCAAGCAAGAAGCAAAATTGACTTACAAAAATTCGACCGGAACGACAAACAAACAAGAAAACGTGGGAAAGTAATAGGCTTTATAGAATAACAATCATCATTATCAGCCTGTCTAGGTTCACTGCTTTACATAGGCCTCTCGCATGGCAATCGACTATCCAACTCCAATAATCATCATTCAAAAATAGTTACACCTTAATTATTTTCACAGGCAACCCTAGAAAACATAGACACGATGCTGAAACGTGTCAAAACGAATGCCAAAGAGAAACTTCTAGAAGCTAAGAAGAGTTGCAAAAACAAACTGCCTCAGGACGCCGACTTCCCTTATCGAGAGGACTTTGATGTGATACCCTCAGATATGAACAGGCTGCAGGAGTACTGCTTTGAGTTGCAGACGAGGAGGGATTGTATGCAGCAGGGTGATGAAAAGGTAATTTAATTTGAGGTACTTGGTAATCCCTACTAATATTATAAATGCGAAAGTAACTCTGTTTGTCTGTCTGTCTGTTACGCTTTCACGTCTAAACCACTGAACCGATTTTAATGTAATTTGGTACAGTATAGAGTTGACCTTGAGAAAGAACATAGGATAGTTTTTATCCCGGACTTTTGAAGAGTTCTCTTGGAAACGCTATATAACCGACATCGGCGCGGGCGAAAAACTGTTAGATATTGTCTGAAATGAAATGAAATCATTTATTCTGCAAAAAGGATATTTCATCACTTTTATGTCTTTTTTGAATATGCTGGAGTCGACATTTCCTATCTGACTACTCTGAGAAGAAATGTCGAAACAAACTCAGCGGTCGCAGTCTCTTTTAAAGTCCAAACAATTTTAAAAGCTTATAAGCTTATTTATAAACTATCTAGTCTAGACAGATTTTGCAACTTTTACACAAATCCTTCTATTCTCAAGCTAAGCAAAGCTTGTATTATGAGTACTAGATCATTGGTATATAATGCTAAATACATACTTATTACATAAATAATTATAAATTACACGCGAACATAGAACAAATCTCACAGAGCAAACAGATCGTGCTCATCACAAACACTTGTTCTGGGTGGAAATCGAAACCACGACCTCAGGAGCAGCCAGGGCCTAACCCGTAGATCAAAGAACCAGTCAGATTCATAACTTCATGTAGTAAATAATTAAACGCACGGGTAACAGTGTAGTCATCACGCGTATTACCGTTGTGGGGGATCAACGAGGGGTTCGATTCGACGAACATTCGTTCAATGTCTTTTGTATTTACAGGTGATAAGAGAATACGAAGATAGAGAAAAACTAATAGAAAGATTGAAATCTGACGTCAACTGTTCCAGTGATCTGAGTAAAACTATAGAGAAGAAAATGTTGGCTATAAGGTGAAGTATTTCCATGTCTTCTATAATAATAAGATTCGGTTATAAATACAGATACGCAAGAAGATTCACTTTGAACTTTCTTGCGGATTCTTCTCCATAAGAATGACATTTTGGAACCGTGCACCTAGAGTCAATACTGTCACGGTTTCAACTTGCCTGAAAAACTTATTTTAAATAAAAACAATTGGTTTTGATTTGGATTCGGTCTGCTTATGACCATAGCCAGTCAAACCTGATAGAAACTTTAAATGCAAGCCATGAAATGAAAAGGCATGTTCTCGTTAACTTCCCGTTTTTTGTAATTTCACAAAACGTTCTACATTAAACTTCATCTAGATTCAGTTGTTTGATCGAGTGTTTCGGCCACGGTTTCGGATAAAAATAGTATTATTATTAAATCCCTGTATTATTAAAGTTAAATTTTAACATTTTACCTAGATCAAAATGGCTGCCACCGTTAGAGAAGTTACTTCGAGAGATCGATAAGAGTTTCGGCGATATGTTCTCTAAGTTAGGGTGCGCCGGCGAGATCAAACTGGATAAAGGTAGCAGTGAGGTGAGTTAATTGTGTTTTTATTGGTATACATAAAAAACAGTTATTGGTGCTTTAAAAAAGTATGATGGTCATATTGTTTTTATTTTTTGTGTTATAAAGCTTTGTTCAACTTCGTTTTTTGGATTTTTCGCCAAAATTTTGAGCCTATGTGAAAAAAATGTCAAAACAAAAGTTGTAATCTTTTTATTACCTACAATGTTGCCATTTAACTTATTTCCTTATGACTAGGAGTTTTGCCGGACATCAGATAATAAAAAAAATTTACCCTTACATTTTTATCATATTCTCCTTCATTTTCGAAGGCTTCGGTTCTTTTTTTAGAAAGGCGTGGAATCCTTATGAACACCCGCACCCTCGGGGGAGGAAACGGGTACTGTCACACTCTTTCTGACTATACCTGAACCGCTGGGTGACGTCATCCGCGTTTTTGTGTCGGTGCATACACCGACCGCGGGCTTCCAACGGCCAGTAGTGTGGAGGCCGACGTGTAAAGAGCGTCAGCCTCCTCGCTTCATATCGGGACCACATCCATAGCACTGAATGTGGCCCCCCGCCGTGGGTAATATACTCGTCGCCCAGAACCCTAGTTAGGGCGGGAGAGTGCGCTCATGCGTCATTCAACGAAGCATGGCGGGCGCGCTGGGGTCGGCCTCCGGAATGCTGTCGCCGCACTGTGTGTCACCAGTGCGGGGATGCGTATGACACCGCACCCACTGGCCGCGTGTCCGGCCTTTACAGAGCGTGGAGTGTCTGCGCTGGGTGTATGGTAAACTACACCGAGTGACGATCGGCAGCCGGACAGCGTAGGCCATTGATCTCCTGTGAGACGGTGGGAGGTCACGTGACCTCCCTTCGGGCCACTCGACACAGGTAGTGTCCGAACCGTGTCCGGTCAGCCCTTGCGTGAGACGGTACGTCAAAACACCGTACCGCCTCTCCACACATGGTAAGAGATGTGGCTGCCTGCGCCAGGTCTCACGCTGCCCCGGCGTGGGGTCGATACCCTGAGCGCAAGCACACTTGCGTACAAATTCCAGGGCGGGGTCCCCGCCAAGGCGAGGTGAGGTGATGCCTCACATCCGACGGTGCGCTATGCCCGCTGTGCACTAAGCAGAACCGCCCTGAAAGGCTTCGGCCCTGGTTTACCTAAAATTGACAGGATCAGGCTAGAGTTAAAAGTTATAGGGGGAGGATTTGTGAAAGTATTTACTGTAATTTTATTTATTATAATTGTTATCCTACACCAGGACGACTACGACAAGTACGGCATCAGCATCCTGGTCCGCTTCCGCGAGTCGGAGCAGCTGCAGCAGCTGACGCGGCACGCGCAGTCGGGCGGCGAGCGCGCGCTGGCCACCGCGCTCTACCTGCTGGCGCTGCAGCGGCTCACCACCGTGCCCTTCAGGTGAGGTGGCCTGTGCCCAAGCGTACAACATGTCTCCAAGCGGGCGAAGACGCAAACAACAGCTAGTTAATAAATTAAATCACTGTCATATCCGATATCAACAGAAATATCCAGAGAAGTGTAATTGCATCAACAGTCCGGTCCTATTCTATAGCTATATACACCGTAATTGTTTTGTCGTCTTACAAAAACAGCCCAAGTCATGTACCCTACATTTTTTTTAGGTAAGACGACGGAATCCTCCTGGACACCCACTCCCTTGGGGGAGGAAATGGGTAGTGTCAGACTTTTACTGACGAAACCTAAACCGCTGTACGTCATTCGCGTTTTTGTGTCAGTATATGGCAATACGTTGCAAATGTTGCAATTCTTCATACATCGACCGCGGGCTTCCACAGGCCAGTAATACGGGCCGGTAAGTCACTTTCTCGTATTGTGTGGAGGCCGACGTGTAAAAAGTTCGTCCTCCTCGCCTCATATTGGGACCACATTCAAAGCACCGAATGTGGCCCCCCACCGCGGGTCCTATACTCACCTAAAATACCCCTAGGCGCGATTATAAGTTCAACGAAGAGGTACGAAGGAAAAATGATAAATCTGAAATACCCTGTTAAAAATGTTTACGTTTTAAACTGTACCCACCGCACGAGTCGAGCAGAACATTCCATCTCCATTTTTTGCGAGACATAATATTGCAAACCAATCTAGCATAGAAATACCTATTCCTTATTAGGAACGTTTACTAGTCATTGGATACGTGAACTGGGCTGCCTTTTGTAAGACGACTAAAAGAATCCGGCGTATACAGACGATATACGCCGATGGAACCGATCCCGTGGTCCAGGGGTTCTGGACATGATCATGAAAATTGCAATTTTTTATTGTATTGCAAGATCTTTAAATCAAACTAAACTTTCATTCATGAATCTAAAATTACATTTTATTTGCAGATGTGTGGATGAGATAAACCAAGGCATGGACCCTATAAACGAACGGAAGATGTTCGAGCTACTCGTCAAAGTGACCACGGAATGTGATAACGCACAGTATTTCTTATTGACGCCTAAGGTAAGAAATCTTAGATATTTTTGTATAATTCACACATTCAATGAATTTAAAGTAATTATTTTTTTATACATACGTCCTACTTATATTATAAACGTAAAATTTCGTTTTTGGATGAATGGATATTAGTTTTTCTCTCGCGCAAATATCACTGAACAGATTTGGACACAGTTTGGTTTGATATACACAAGTTAATAACCTGGAATATCACATAGAATAGTTTTTATCCTACCTATATTTTTACGATAACACTATTAACAAATTATTCCACTTCCAGCTACTCTCAAACCTGAGTTACAACGACAAAATAATGGTTCACACCATCATGAACGGTCAGAAAATCATGAAATATAACAAATGGGACCTCGACGCGTTTATACAGAAAGCAGAGAACTTTACTATGACGTGATATTAACAACTTGTATATAGCTATAGCACCTACGTATAATGTTTATGGTACGTTTTGTTTGTTTTCTACGTTGAAATAGGGTAAATGACAAAAAATATTTGTCAAAAAAATCTGTTTAATCCATCAGATACATTTCCAAGAAATATTGGATACGATTTTTTTTGGTTCATCCCGTAAACTAAAAAATGAGATACGGTGATTTAATATCTCGTGTGACGTCACTTACTAGTACGCTTTTTAATGGCAAGTGATGTTTCTAACTCCAACAACCATACATTTCATCATCTTTACTTTTTGATGATGTAATAAAATGAAAAATAAGTATTCAATATTTTTTGGAAATCTGTCGGACAGATATAACAGATTTCTATTATAAGATTTTGTTAAGTACGTCTGTTGTCCTACCTATATAGTTTTATATAACTTTCTTAAGGTAGATTTGTTATTATATTTATTAAATGTAACAGTCTCAGTTTTGGTTCTATTTTGGAGCCAAACTGGTCCTTAATCTTGAGCTGTGCGTCATTTTCGATCGTTTGTTCTATATACGGGTGTAATTTATCTATAGTCCGTGTGCATTTAAAAGTATATAAGTTATATGTTTATCAGTTGTCTAGTACTCATAGTACAAGCTTTGTTTAATTTCAGGCTGGATGGCGTTGTGTGAGTTGTTGAATACTACAGATTTTATAATTATCTACTAAAGTATAAGGTCTATGTAAATTTGTCGCGGCATTAGTAATTTCATAACTTAAAGAGTCACTGTCTATGAGGTTACATTCTTACCATGAACTTTGTTTGATGATGGACTCTGAAATTGATAATGGAAGATGTGAAACTTCTTATTGTTTAAATGAGTTCCAATGACACGCATTCACTTTCGCTGTGTCTCCTCACCCACCCCTTTTTTGGTAACGCGGGGTAATCCTCATGGACAGCCAATCTCTCGGTGGAGGAAATGGGTAGTGTCACTCTTACTGACTAAGCCTGAACCGCCGTGCAACGTCATCCGCGTTTTGATGTCTGTGTATGGCAATGCGTTCTTCGGTGTACGGCTTCCACTGCCCAGTAGTGCGGGCCGGTGGGTCACTTTCTCGTGTTGTGTGGAGGCCGACGTGTAAAGAGCGTAGGCCTCCTCGCCTCATATTGGGACCACATCCATAGCACCGAATGTAGCCCGATCTCCCCTGCCTGCCTTGAAAGTTTCACGAAACCGTGCTTTCATAACCCCTCCATGGTCGCGTTTAACGTTTCAAAACCTTGTTGGAAGTCGCGTATGAAGTTTCACTCCAATAACACAATCCTACCGAGTTGAACACCACTGCTGTTCTTTATGAATACCGTATAACTTACCATCACAGATTATACAATTACTTTCGTATACATGGAAACCAGTCACACCATATCATCATCTTAGCCTTTTCCCAACTATGTTGGGGTCGGCTTCCAGTCTAACCGGATTCAGCTAAGTACCAGTGTTTTACAAGGAACGACTGCCTATCTGGACTCCTCAACCCAGTTACCTGGGCAACACAATATCCTCCTAATATTATAAACGCGTTTCAAATGAGTTCATATCGGTCCTAATGACATTTTGATACGAAAACTATTATAATGACTGTGAATGACTAAAAAATACATATGTTACGTAATGTAAAGAGAAATTACGCTGTTATATACCTATCCATGGAAATTTTGTTGTTGTAATATTTTGATGAGTACAGAGTGAAGAGACCGCAATCGCGATTATCTTCTCATTTCAAACGCATTTTAATATTGTTATAGTTAAATCATAGTTCGGCCATATGTTATAAGTATCGGACGGACATAGCCTAGGACATGATTTGTACTTTTATTCCGTACCACTAAAAATATTGAAACTCTAAAACCCAGTAAAGTAATATTATAAAAATGGTCTAAATATATGTAGATTATTAATCCGAATATTTTAAGATCGTTGGACCGTCAGGCCATCGATATGTCAGTTCAAATTAGGTTTAAAAATGTAAATTTATTGATATAAATGTCAAAAAAAAAACAATTGTTAAATAAGCCGCCTTGTTTTATGTAGGCATTACATTGAAATTGTCTTTTCACTTCGGCAAGCACCTTGAACAATGTTGAATGTACATATATTATTTTAACTTAGGCTAAGTACATACCAAAAACACACAAGCCTAAGGAGTTTAGGATTGTTTTATCTTTTTATGAGAAATTTTGATTATCATTGTCATATCGTATTGTGTACCTTAGATGACTTTTGAGGCCTTGATAGCCATTGAGTTCCGTACCCAATGGAGAGTAACGGAACCCTAAACCCCTATTACTAAGGTGTCGCTGTGTGTTGCTAAACTGTGTCTCATGAACCTTGGCAGCTGCTAAAATTTTCACAGATTACGTATTCCTGTTACCGCTATAATAGCAAATACTAAAAATAAGGATTAAGATAAAGCAACGTTGTTGCGGTCATAAATATGTTGAGTGACCTAAATTTGTTTTTCTTTGACTTATTTGTATACAAACCTTAGTTCCAGGAGTCGCAATTGATGTTTTTTATTTGAATCTCGTGTAAATTAATAAGATTTCATATTTTTTTTAATCATTCAAAGCTTTGATGATTGATCTATTGGCACTTAAATAGTTGATTACCATGGTCTGTTTATCCCTGCATCATATTCGGCATTATGGTGCATTTGAACTTTATTAAAAAAGTTATTTCTTCGAATATATGATCTGTATATATGTATTAGAGCAGAAAAGAAAAGATATCTTCCTTTTGGCAGTAAAATGCATATTCCTACTTTTGTTTCTTAACAGAATGAATATTTGAATTTCTTCTTTGGAACCTTAACAGCTGTACAAGCAATGTATACAAAATTCTGACAATTTTAAAAGTGTTTAAGCATTCAATTTATGTAAATGAATCTGTATGATTATTGATTATGTTTTATTGTTGTCATTTATGTTTTTAGTAATGTCGGTCAATGTTATTTGTAAAATAAATATTATCTTTTTATAAAATTGTGTTTTATTAAGCACCTTGTGTTACATATTTCAAAATAACTTATCTCTTATGCATGCTGGACTGGTTTAAACGCTAAAACGTTGTATTTAATGTATACAGATTGTAAATCGGCATTTGAATGCTACCATGGAATTCGAGAATAGGATTCCCAATAAGGACAAATATTTGTGTAATGAGCATATAGTTAAAAATCGGTATTTTGTCAGCTATTTAGTTCTCTTAATACAACTTTTCTAAGCTAGACAGTACAGTCAGAGGACGCTATATAGTATTTGTTATGTCAAAAAAGAACAAATACTGCCTAAATTTGATAAGGATAGATATCATCTGTCATTGTATGATAGTCATGCCAGCCCAGCATATAACAATAGTGTTTACAATACAAAATTAAAATAATCACAACCTATCAACAACTTATTAGACGGTTCAGTGAAATGCTAGTTAGAAATGTATTAATTTATTTTCAATACAAAATAGCTCGTATGTCTAATATGTTAGTGTATAAATTTAAGCTTCAATGTAATTTACAATAAATTCCATCTGTGGGTGTTTTTACTCAATATAAACAACGTACATTGGGTGAAGATATTTAAAATTACAAGATTGCCCATGGAATGCATTAAGCTTACAATTGTCGTTAAAGCTCATGAGTATGGTTTTAGTATCGAGAATTGCATATTTAGTTAGTTTACACAAGTCAATATACAACCTTTTTTAACTGAATATAAAGGAATTTATAAACTATTTTTACTATTACTATTACTAAAAAATGATTAGTCCGTTAGGTGGCTTTCTAAAAAATATTGGATAGTACTTTTATAATAAAACCATGGAAGTCGGTAAAAAGTGTACTGATAAGTGACGTCACACCTTAGCGTTTTATTTACGCGATACAAGAAAAAAAGTATCACGTATCCATTTGACGGTCTAATTGTTCTTTTAGTCAAATACCTAATTCTCCTTTTAGATACCTATACGATAAAGAAATAATAAGGTATGGAAATATTTTAATCAGCAATAGAGAAAAACATTTAGCATTGCATTGAGCGATAAAGCAACCAAATCGAACAATAACAACAAATTTCTTCACAATAATAATACTGTACTCAACAATTTGACAAAGTATCCAATCTACAAACAAACCTCAGAACGCTTTGAGGCTTGTCTCTGGGAGGTACTCCAATGCGGTCCAAGTTTCAGAACAAACACTGGACGTCTCACTGGGCACACCTGGATGGGGCACGTAAAGGCTGATTTACGTTGGGATTGTAGGTGGCGCCGCTAGCTACAGTATTTTTTAATGTTTAGAGAGGCTTAAGATAGACGGACTTCAATCCAACGGCAAATTGCTGTTCAAGTGCAATTTGAATGCAGTTGACACGACTGCAATTGACATACAATCGTACTGCACGCTTGGTTTGCAGTTCAAATGCGGTACGTCTGTCTAGAGCCTTATACGAGATTCAAAAGGAAACTGTAAGATAGTAGTTTACTCAGTTTGATAGCTATCAGAATTGGGAGTTAGGTCATGGCCTCAGTATCATTTGAAACCTGTTTTGACCTCAAACATCTGCTTATAAAAAAAGTATTACAATTAAATGATACTTATACAAATTACGAAAAATATATCAATGTAAATCAGACTTAACGGCATATTTTTGAACTAACATACATGAAGGCTTATATCCTCTTATATATATTATTTTGCGGCAAAAACAATTACCATATGCAATTCAAATTATATTTGAGAAATAAGCATAAAATACTTCGAATAGAAACAAATTATCTTTCGGTTGCGTATAAAAAAATGGAACCTACGAAGTTATGCTTTCTCACTGTCAAATGCAAAAACAATGACAATCTGAATTTAAATTGTTAATTAATACAGTCGTTAATTATGTCCTTCGAAAGCGTACGTTAGAATTACAAAAATACTTAGAAATGGTGCGAGCGATACATAAACACACATTTCATATATAAGTACTAATGTCATTAGTATTCGTGTCGTAGTAGCCTTGTGGTTCTCTAAACAGGGATTTATCTGCACGAGACGTAGATTCGATCTCAATACAGTCAAAGTACCAATGTGACTTCTCAAAGACACCACTGACAAAAGGCAAAGTTTAACATTGTGAGGAAATCTGGACTCCAAATATTGGAATCTGAAACCGCAGTTAGCTAGCGTAGTGAACAAAGCTCAAAACGCTTGCTATACGGGAAAAGGCCATTGCCTAGCAGTGGAACGTGAGCTGCCTTTTATATATACGTCCTTAATATATCTAAGTCACCACTGAACTTTCCGCCAAACGATGAAAGAAAAAATCGTATCTTGGATTCCAAATATTGGAATCTGAAACCGCAGTGAGCTAGCGTCCTGATCAAGGCCCCTTCAAAAACGGGAAGAGAAATTACAGCATTACGCTGACAATCATCAATGTCATTATTTAGCACTATGCCATATATTTGCCTGTTGCATATATGACTATAGTGCCAGTATAGTTACCGGCACGGAACTTGAGCGCTCGGCGGAAGACTGGGGATCGCTTTGCGCATCGTACACTCATGACAAAATAAAACGCCAAACGAGGTGCATGCAACTGCAGCAAGCAACGAATTTCAACCAATCCCTCATGACGGCTATGACGCGATGCGCTGCGGGATAATGACAGGGCCATACACTGCACTGTAGTCCGCCCCACGCCTCACTTCATACCGCAAAAGGGACACAAACAATCACTTCTCAAGTGAAGGTCAGCGCTAAAGATCCGTGCCAGTAACTATATATCCTGTTTCAACATTAGTAGTCCAACTGCACACCTTTCCCGGTCCACTGTTCGTCCAACTTGACGTCGCACTCCAAGTCCCTTAGCGCCGACTTGATGTCGAAGCCGAAATCGTTCGCGAACTTCTCGTAGGCGCTGTTGAGGATCGACTCCACGCCGAGCTCGTGAAACTTGGAGTTGTGTTCACGACATCTTGCTACCATGTTGCGGATCGCCCAGCAGGCGTTTTTCTGTGAAATATTGTAAGTTATAAAATAAATAAATGCGGACAACATCACATACATTGTTCTGAACCCAAAGTAAGTTTCTAAAGTACTTGTGATATGGAATTCAGATACAAGGTACCACAAACACCCAGACCCGAGACAATGTAGAAATGTGAAATTTTACATTGACCCGACCGGGCATCGAACCCGGGACCACAGAGCTAGCGACGTTAATTAAATAAAAGGTTAAAAAAATTAATGGTTTTTCGGTTTCGAATCTTGTGGTAAATTTTCCTAATATTGCTAAAATAAGATAGATTTTTGATGGCTATGAAATCTGATGTACGATTTCTGCAGTAAAATAAAAAATACAGCTATTTTTTTGTCTTTAATATTAATTTCTCACAAACAGCTGATTATGGTAGTTTTCCAATACAATCAATGCCACCTAAAGGCGGGTTGTAGAACTATAGAGACAAGCGTAATATTTAAAAAAAGTCGTTAAAAGTTCTGGTATTTATCGATAAATGGAAGAGTTAGTTAGGGTTTTTCGTTACAGAATTTCTGGATTCGGTCTCCACGCTCAAGGCCCGCGATAGAAGCTATGCAATAGCTTAAAAGAAAAAATAATATTCAATAATATTAAATGACTGGCCTCTTGGCCTAGTGGTCAGTGATCCTAACTGCTATATCGGAGGTCGTGGGTTTGATTCCCACCCAAGACAAATGTTTGTGTGATGAGCACGATCATTTGTTCTGTGTCTGGGTGTAATTTATCTACATTATGTATGTATTTAGAAATATATAAGTATGTTTATCACTCGCCTAGTACTCATAATACAAGCTCTGCTTAGTTTGAGACTAGATGGCGTTGTGTGAAAGTTGTGGAATATTTATTTATTTATTTAATAATTTTGAACAGCTCGTAACACCAAGGGCTACATTAACTCACCTGTACACTGGCATTATCGGGATGCACCTTCATACAGTCGACGATGGCTTCAGGCGCGCCGCTCTCTATGAACTGCAGGCCGTGAGCCGACTCGCGCAGGGACAGAGCCGCTATACACTTCAGGGTTAACGCTGTAGCTGTGGGGTTACTCTGAAAATGGAAGAAATAATAATAGTGAGGCATTAATTTTTGCGTGCCCGACAGGGTCCATACTGAACTTTAACTGTTTTGGTACCATCTCTGTAACACATGGAATACAATCAATGATTGAGTATTGAGTATTATAGGCCGATTTAGGGCCTACGTACGGAAAAGGGAGCCCAATGAGCGAATCAGTAACCAGTAAGAAAAACATTTGTTTGGGATTAAACCAAGTAACCAGTACACATGGACGTTATCTATCTCGTTTGGGGAAGTTATATGATGTGGTAATCATACGAAGATAGTGCACTTGCACTTGCATACAAAAAGGTAAATATTTATATTAATTAAAAGTACAAGTAAATTCAGTCGCAATAGGTTAATATAAAAATGAAACAGATCAAAGCTAACCAAGTAACTATTATTGTTTTTATTTAACCCAACATTTATTAATCCTTGCGTTGTTCAAGAAAATTCAAAAAAATTCAGACTCAAAACAAGCATTTGTGGAACCCACAAATACGCAGGATTCGAACCCGCGATTTCGCGCGTATCCTTACATACCACTCGGCTATCCGTGCAGTCTTATGCAAAATCAACCACGGAAATCTGAGTTATAGTTTTTTAAGATCATAAACTTTTCATGCAATATGTTTATATCGAAAAAAAACTCAACTTACCGAATGTCTATTTAAGATCGATACAACTATCGGTATGATTCCGCTTTTAACTAAATCTCTTTTCACATCGTCATTTCCGGCCAACGCAGTAATTCTGAAAGAAAAAACAAACAATGTTACATTTGTTAGGGTTTACGCGAATGTTAGACAAATCTAAAATTAAACCGCGATAAAATCCGTAAAAGTAGTTTCATTTCAATGTTACATTTGATTCGAACCTGCATCCTTGGTATTAATCCGCTGTGTCACTACAGTAGGTAAGGGGTTGTTAATCAGGTCATTGCTATGGCAAAATTGTTACCATGACAACAAATATTGTTTACTAAATCAATACTGTTCACTTCAAGTTTTATTTCATAACTTACAACTAATTAAATTAAGCGTGGTTTCAATTGAACCATAGTCAAAAATCAAATTAGAAATTAAAGAATACCTTTAGTTTTAGTATAAAGAACACAAATCGCTTCATTTAAGGATATTCATTTTCAAATACTTGTTCCGAGAGAGCCAGAAGAAACCGCTTATTGAAACCTCTTTCGAACAACACAAAGGTACAAAGAAGCAACCAAGAAACTGAAAAAAAATGACATCAGCAGAAAAAGGCGACCTCCTATCATTCGGAGAAAAAGGAAACACACTATCAACAATAAAAGTATGGCACGAACACAACCAGCGCATACTAAAAGGGGACATAATTGGAACTACAGATCACAACACAGCCATAACCAAGAACAGCATCATAAAAGTTAACGAAACATCATGCGAGGATTACAGCGATAGCACTGACCAACTGAAACACAGGGCGAGGCATATTAACTACTGGAAAGCAGAACTAGAAAGGGCTATACGAGACATGGACGCTGAAATCAACATTCTAGAAGCACAAAGACAACAATTGAAGAACGCTATGGATACACTTAAGATACCGGAATATATAACTGACGAGTGCTTAGATTTGAGGAGGAATAGAATGCAGTCAGACTTGATATACGATGATCCACAAGAGGACTTGTTTACTGAGTCAGCGTTGATCGAGAATGTTAAGAAGTTGCATAGAGAGATGTTAAGGGATGTTGAGTATCAGTTGGACATGAATGTGGCAGCTAAGACGTGGTTGGAAAGGGACTGGAGTGATAAGTTCTTGGCTTTTAAGTACGAGAGTGAGAATGCTTATTTGGAAACAAAGGCGGTTAATGTTAAGGATTCCGCGGGGGCTACTAGGCTTTCAGAAGGTTAGTTTTACAGTATAATATATTAGTTTCTATTGCCTTTTAGACGGCTTATAGGAGAGTAAGTTTCAACTTTATTTCTTATTTTTAATGTTCAGTTTTTCAAAATCGGTTCTGTTCTTTTGTGGGCAAATGTAGTAAATATCCATTGCTCCCCTAACACTAAATAGTATAAAGAAAGTCGCTCAGACAAATGTGTGATTACATAAAACCCTTTAATATTTATAAAAAAAAAACATTTTTGCTTCTAAGCCGATAACTAGCTGATTGACATATATCTTTGTTTTACATTTCCAGGTCAATCCAACGTGCCATCATGGGAACAGTTCACAATTACAGCACTAAACGAATTCAAAATATCGATAGACAAATCAAAAGCTTTACGAGCTAAAGTCGACGCAATATTAATAAACACAGCGCGTGATCTGAGGTCTCAAGATATAAAAGTCAACAAATCGCTTAGCGAAAGGATCGCTAGAACAGAGCAAGTGAAAACTGAATTGGAAAACCAGTTAAGATTGACCTTACAGAAGATTGTTGAAACTGAGAATATTCTGGAAACTTTGCATGAGGAAATGTTGAAAGTTTCCCAAAGAATACAAGTTGCTCAAACGCGATTGAATACAAAGAACTGTAGACCGAATGTAGAGAATTGTAGAGAAGGGTCTCTTGTTGCCTTGATAGAAGAAGTACGAGATCTGAATGACAGTATGAGTTTGTTGCAGAAGAGATCGTTGGAGACGGAGAAGTTGAGAGCAGAGTTGATCCATGAGAGGTCTTTGTTGGAGAATGAGATTATTGTGAAGAAGAAGACTTTGTTTTTGGATAATGAAAGGTGTTTGTTCTTGAGATCGCATTACCAGTCAGCGGAGAAGATGTGTGGTTATTAGGAAAGAACATTTTCGAGTAATTTCCGTATTAAGTACGAAAAATACTGTTTTTAAAAATGTAGTGAAATATTAATCTATATATAAATCTATATAATATACAGGGTGTAAGGAACACCGTGACTTTTCCGTGGGACCTGAGTTCTAGACATGATTCCAGTCCCCCCTGCGTTGGAATTTTTCATCGGTCTTTTCATGAAAATTGCATTTTTTTTTCGCGTTTTTTTAATTTTATGTGTCATAAAATCATTTTTCCTACGTACTTCAATAATATTTTCATAACGAAAGTAATTATTAAGCCGTTTTCACGAAAAAAGGCAATGTAAATGAAACACTAAAAACTGCTCCCGATCAGCTGATTCGTAAAGGTACTCGTCGGTCATCGCTCTCTCGCAAATCTAACCGAAAGTGACGTCAAAACCGAACCAATACATGAGCGTCAACCGTAAGAGATAGCGCAACTATTGCGCGCGCACTCGCACTCATTATCCGTAATCCTGCCTACTATTCCTTTAAAAAAAGCCGCGCGCTTTGTAGGCACCGCTAGCCGCTTTTGTCGACACCGCCAGCGCGCCGACAAACACCTACAGCGGTATCGGCGAGTGACGTACCTGTGACACTGGATAAAATAGTACATCGATTTTTGTTACACGGGTTCCATGTTATAAAATAAAAAATCACTTTCTCAGCGTTTATCAACTTATCGTACTACGAAATTTATTAAAACCTTTTATTATTAACAGTTTGTTATTGTTTAGAATTCTGTAGTTCTAAAACATGTTGTTATAAACAATAATTTATTTTTTCTAAAATTAAACTCTGTTTTGTTACTAATATCCATCATCTACTAATGAAATTCCTGCCTAAAATTTTTTATCATTTTTTTTCCTACGAACTGCTGAATAATTATTCCAGTCACATAAAACAATTATGTTCTTACACAAAAGTACATTTTGTGATGAATCAATTTTAAATGTTTAAGTTAAGTACTTTATTGCCAAGAATAATTTTACGATATTCACTTCGACCTCATGTAATTTATCGATAAAGAATCATAGGTACCTAGGTCCAACACTACTCAAAGGTAAAACCGAAAGTTCGGCTTTTTTCAAAATAGTACCTATTTTTACTCAGTTTGCTCCTTACGCTAATCGAATGTGCATGTGCAATCGGGTAATTCGCGGACTAATTATCGTGTAGGCAGACAATTTTATTGTGTTAAGTGATATAAGTGCGTGTGTTGTGTGTGTATTATTTAAATTACGATCCTAGTAGCTCGATAGGTTATTTTACCGCCCGGGAGAATGGCAACATGCTAATGTGTTATGGCGAAGCACGTGGCAATGCAAGTCTCGCGATGAACATTTACTGGACGCGGTACTTTTTGCCCTGGCCCTCAGCAGCAGATTTTTCGCCGCGCCTAAATTTGTGTGCACGTAGATGGCGGACATTTCGAACCTTATCTGGTTAGAAGTGAGCGAGATTAAGGTGAGAGTAGGTTTGATTTAATAATACACAAGACACAGATTGAAGTCAGAATAGTGTAAATTGATTGGTATTTTTTTTGTGATTGTTTTTCGTTACATCACAACATTTTTATAAAATGCGCGCGCGTTTCGAATGTTTCGATCGTGTCGCCGAGTGTCGCCCTCCTACCACATTACAGTTCGTGTAAGTACGTACGCTGAGCGTAAGGATCGCGCGGTAACCAATTCATTGCGTGCTCAAAAATGACTAAATCTATAAATATTAATCTCCGACGGTAGCGACTTCTTTAATATTAATTAACACGTTATTTTAAAGTCATTATGCGACTTTGGTGGTACGGTGTTCCTTACACCCTGTATAAATCGTAATCCATATCATGTGAAGAAGGCACAAAAAAAATAGTAGCACGTGTGTTGTTTAAATGTAGTACACCCATTTTAGGCATTAAATAATAAAATAGAAAAAAGCTTTTTTTATTTCCGTGACCCCTTTTTACGTTACCCTAAACCAAAAAATAATAGTTAAAATTCCTTTTGAAACACGAAACTACGAACCAACAGCGTCAAAGGTTTCTCAGCTCGCCAATCCAGCTCCCAAATCCGACTAGACAAAACTATCAACTATATCCACTATTAACTACTACATATCCTAATTCAGAATATATCCTTTTAAGGTGAACTCACAGTTTGTCAGCCTGTTGCACGACGGCCACGTTGTCGTAGTTGTCGGCGAGCACCGTGAACAGTACTCCCACACCGCAGTCCGCTACCAGCTTACATAGCTCATGGCGGACGAGCAGGCTCGCTATGGTCAGCATGAGCTCTGATACCAGGGGCGGCTGGGTGTTCTCTGGGTAAAGTAAATAGGGTAAATGTTCATTTTTATTTAATATTTTTATTTAAAAAAAAACGACTCAGGCTGTAAGGATTTTAATTCTTGTGAAGAGGTATCACCAACATACAAATCACGTGCATAAAGCACGTGATTCACCTCCAGTCCAGGTGTCCAGGCATTTTAGGCATTTTAAACCCCAATTTGGGGAATATTTGCAAAAAGCTGATTTTCATGGCCTTTGTAAGTTTTTTAGCCGGCACGATATCAATGTCGATTTTTCACAACTTTATAATAACGCCGTAATAAAAGTTTAATAATAACCAGTCGGCTTTCCGCGCAGACGAAATGCGTTGATTAAGTGTGTGTAGTTTTAAACCGACTTCAAAAAAGAAAAAGTTTTCAATTCGTCACAATTTAAACATTTCACTTTCTTTTGCAGACTTCCCTATTTCTTATTAACTAACCTTTCAGTAAGTTAGTAAGCGGTACCAACATCTGTGCGCCCAACTCTTTCGCATGATCATGAGCTTTACCGAACTCAACTCTGACGTCATCGTCCAATGTCATCTTTCGGATTACTTGGAGACATTCGCTTAGAAGCTGAAACAATAAAAAAAGATTTTCATTTACTTTACGTAGGTAATTTACATTAATATATTTAGTCTGTAGTGACCTTCTGGTAGGCCCAGAAGATGGCGGGGTGGACTCGACTGTTTTGCCCTAACTGGCCTCTGCTAGTCATAGACCGAGATAAATGGAAGGTCGGGAGGCTTTTGTAATGCTTTACTGGAACACTTACAGCTGATAATAATTACTTCATTCTGTGTACTATAATCATCAGTATGTAAATACTATAAATTATAAAGTGCTTTCAATTTCCGGACGGCAAAAGGTGTGGTAAAACTGAAGCAAGGAATGACGTCACGAAAAATTTACATACACCATACTTTGAAATATAATTTTATGTTTTCAGTCAGAATGTAAAATATATGTATTCAATATGATTCTGTTATCTACTTGATGGGCATAAAAACGTTGCCAACTACCCTATTTTACCTTTTCATTCCCAGCTACTTTGAGCAACAAATTCAAGTTCTCTCCAATGTTTTTCGCGAACAGCTTCTGTCTGTTCATCTCGTGTTTGACACAGCATGTTGTGGTCCATTTTAGTGTTGCTATAATTATATCTTCATTTTCTATGTTGTCTAGAATACTGGAAGTAATATTTTCATTCAATATGTGTATTTATAGTTTTATTACAGACTTAAAATAAAAGGATGTTTCTAAACAGGCCCATATATATTATTTATTTATGTTTTTTTTTCTGTGGATAACTTTGTTGTTCATGATAAGATTTTAATGTGATTAATGTTAAAGTGTCACGGTATAGACTTACGTCTTTCTTACGCAGATTCAATAAATGATCAGGAAGCCTATTGTAACTTATTAAAAGAAAACCTATTTTGTATGTTACAATGTTTGATGATCTGTCTATCGCCGACAATACAGTTTACTTAAGTATGTTCTGGTTTGAATGAAACACAACACATACATATGTACTGCAAAATTTTAGTTCAAATAGTTAACCAATATATTATGTACTTACTTTTTAATCAAATCAACACCTTTTGCATCAAGTAAATCAGGTTGCATATCCATTAAAGCTACTAAACACTCCAACACTTTTGTTATAAACTTTGTATCTCTGTCACTTAGTTCTTCATATAACTTGCTATGTTTGGAATAAAGGAGGTTCAATAGCAAAGTATAAGCTCCCTCCTTGCCTGCTCTTACTCTATGTGCTATGTCTTTGCTACATTCAGACTGGAAAAATAATAATGAGATAAATACAATAACAGGAAAATTTAAATACATTATTCTTGGGATCTTGTTTCCTTTGCTTTCTTTTTGCTAGAAATTTAAGGTAGGAACCATATTAGGACATTACAGAAAAAATAAATTGAATGATTGGTAATATTATATTATGTATTTTTATATATATAGCCTGCTTTTGCTGGACAATACTATTATATTATATTCTTTTTTACATGTTTCCGAGTCTTTACTTTTCCTTTCCTAAACAACCTGCCGCCTGCCTTAGAATGCTGTATAATTCTTATCCTTGATAGTAGGTATATTCAAAAAATGGAATTTTGGAACTTAGCTACTGAAACAGTAAATAAGATACAAAATAAACTTACTTTTAAAACCTCCAACTCCTGTAATAACTCATCTTCATTGTAATTTTTATTAGCTACCAGTTCCTTAAGCTTGGTGATGGTCTCTGACACCAAATGGTTGTCACCAGAACTAAGAGATAAGTCCTTAATTATGTTGGACAGGTCCACACCCTGAAATGAAATAAAAAAGTAATGTATTTTTTTTATAATTTGTTGTAAGCACTGTATGCAATGTTATAAAGTTTAAGTAGATAATCAAAAATGTATCTGAAAGACGGAAATATTAAATTAAACTTATATAGGAAGAAGTTAAGTAGAAAATAGAGATTTAAAGAGAGTAAAGAAATGGGACAGGATTGCTCAAACCTTTTCCATATTTTTTTTCTAATGGTATATTCATCATTAGCTTGATCACTGATATAGGCACAATTTTGTAGGGATATAATATTGGAAATGAGGCAAATAATCATTCAGGTATGTAAGCCACCTAAACTGTTAATACCCAGTAATTGAAACTGTTGTCATACTTCTAAGAATATTGATGAACTACCTACTTCAATATGCAAAGTGCAATGATTAGATCACCAATGTGGTATCCTTCACACAATATTAATGAAAAGCATGACTAACGTGATTTAAATAGACGCTGACAATATTCCTGTAAATTACTGGAAAAACAAAGAAGGATTGCATTCGTTGAATATTTCCCGCTCAAATGTAAAGTTTTTATGGCAGAAAGAAGCTTACCTGTGCCTCAAATTGGGCGACAGCTTCTTTTATCGCTTCCTCTGGAGACATATCAAACTCTTCAATATTTTCTTTGACGACTTCATCATACGTCTCCTGAGTTATAACGCGAACCATGTTTATAGTTTGCTTGAAAGTTTTAATTCAGTAGTTTTGCAAGTAAAGTAATACTTTAAAAGATAATTTAGATTTAATTCACATCAGGCGAATTTTATACCGTAGGCTGCATGGAATTGCGGTTCTTGATGGTTCTTGATTGTCAAGCAAAAGTCAAAACAAATGAACTGTCAATAAAGTACGTTCCGATATCAGTATAATAAATGAACCACATGAAAGCTTTTGACATTTAAAATAATTTCAAGAACATGGTAGGTTTATAAAATAACAATAATATATTACGCATAATTTCTCCCATCCCACCGATTGAATTGGCAAAAAATATTATTTCGGTCTTCTTAAACGGTTACTAACATCTCTCAAAACCTTTAACCCTTTTGAATCTGCAACTGAACAAGCTCATTATCAGAATTTAAATTTCAATTTAGAATTTTCTGCGAGTCTAATAATCAGGCTGGAATAGTGCTTTGTTAGTATTGTTTCTTAAATTGATGACCGATATTACTACGGCATTTCTATATTATTATGGTTTTCGATCTTAACTTTTTGCAAGACAGAGAAAGCTGAAATAACATAAGGAGATGAAGTGAAATAGTGATATTTTGACAGAAAACAGCTTGTATCATGTTGCAATCGAAAACCTTAATTATTTTAGTTAATAAAACTTATTTAAGGTAGATTAACTAAAAATTAAGCGATTCATCTGTTGTGCTGAGTAATTAATAATAAACTTGGTTTGTGAAACATAGCATGAAATAAAACTAATATATTTGTTACGTCAAGATAGAAAGCAAAGAAAATATTAGCACAGATTTTTTCTTGGCAAAGTGTTATATTTTGATTGTCAGGTAGAGTGACGCATACTCCCGTAAAAGAACTGAATCGAAATAGTAATTATTTCACCATTTTACGCGTAATTAGTGAATAATCGTGGCACAGCGTTATTAAGTTAGCATTTATTAGGATTATTGAATATCAAACATGAGTTTTCTGGGGAAACTCTTTGGTGGGAAGAAGGAGGAAAAAGGGCCATCCACACATGAAGCGATACAGAAATTACGTGAGACGGAGGAGTTATTGCTTAAAAAACAAGACTTTCTAGAGAAAAAGATCGATATTGAAATACAGACGGCTAGGAAAAACGGCACGAAGAACAAGCGGGGTAAGTTTAGTTCAGTGATATTGTAGGGAAAAACGTCATACATTTTACGAGTATGATTTTTATCCTTTGTTGACATGTAGGTACGTGACCTTGTTTATTAATTGATTGTTAGATATTTGGATGTCCAATTAAGAACTTATTTCGTAGTTTTTACAGAACATAGGTTTGGTATCATTTTTGTGACCTGAAATAACTATTTTAGTAAGTTTTTTATTACTCATCATTGTACCTCCTCCATTCCAATCTACAATACTGTAAAGGTTTTATTGTTGTTTGTGTAGTTTTCCTTTGAATTTTTTTTCTTGTAAACACTTACATTTCTATTTTTCCGGAGGCAGAATGGTTATTATCTCAATATAGCTTTAATCAACGAAATCGAAGTGTTAAAAATAAAGCTGAATACCTGTAATAAGCTCTACACATATAATTATTAGCCACTAAACCATTCAATTTCATAAATTATAATTAGACTTCCAACAATGTATGAAAAACTTTAATTATTGTTATAATTTTACCACAATAGTTAAATCAATATCATGTTCAATTTCGAGTTTTGACTTATACAAGACTAACAAGGACTTCAGGGAAAGATGATATAGCCCTGAGCTTTGAGTAAGTCACATCTGTAATAAAGCGATCTTCTTAATGAAAGAACTTCTTGCAGTTTGTAATAAACTTGGACAAAATTACAATTAATTGTTTTAATTGTATTATGAGCTTCATGCAACACTGGCCCCTATTAGCCATAGACTGGGACAATGCAATGAAAGGGATTTGCCGTGTAGTACCACCAACAAGTTCTAATATAAATTAAAGCTCAAACTAAACTCTCACTGTTCCAAACTTAATTATAATTTTATCTATGAAAGTATCTTATCTTCATTCACATGAATATTAGTCAGACTAATCAAACACAAATAAATGAAACTGAAGTGTCTGTTATACCAACATACCATTTTTGTTTTAAAGGCAATTCTACTTCATTCCATAATATTTTATTATTGTTTTAAAAATAATCTTTGTGTACAAGCAATGAACCCAAAAAAAAAATGTTTTTTAATGCTCTATTTATTTATAAACAATCTTAAACGGAAAAGGAATGAAAAAAGAGTATTGACTAATTATTTTGGAGTCGCTCATTGTGTAGTGTTAGTAACACGCATGACTCATGTGCATAAAAACCATATTTTTGTAATAAAACAGTGAAATTGATCTTCCAATGAAAATTTATGGATGCGTCATATTATAGTATAGTGTAAAAAAGTATATGTTGTGGTCGGGTTTTCATATGGTTCGGAAAGTCTAAAATGTTATTTACTGTACTTAAAACAAGATAAAAGATCTGTAACTTATAACTCAATTAAAATAACAAAACTTTTATATTAAAGTGTCAAAAAATGGTGACTATTTAGGTTAATATTATTAGCACATACTTTTTATTTCCATAATCATGTTCAACAATCTTATCAATTCTAAAATGTCAATGAACCAAAACAGCATGTTGGAATCATAACAAGTTGCATAAATATGAATTTCCATCTTTGATTTAAATTTAGACTGAATGGGTTATGCAATGAGTGCAAACACAAGTGAAACAAGTAAGGTAAAAATATTTTAAATGGCATGTAAAAGTGTTGTTACTTTACAAATGTATGTTTAAGCGAATTTCGACCTTATTGTATTTGAATGTCATGAATCAATTTTGTTGATTGTCGAAACAACTACCTATTTTCCTTGTTTCATCATTTATACTAATCCTATTACAACGACCCACAGCTGCGATCGCCGCGTTAAAACGCAAGAAGCGCTATGAGAAACAGCTGACCCAGATTGATGGAACCCTCACACAGATCGAAGCGCAGCGCGAGGCGTTAGAAGGAGCCAACACTAACGCTCAAGTACTCAACACTATGCGTGAGGCTGCCAACGCTATGAAACTCGCGCACAAGGATATGTTAGTATACTTTGATTGTTTTTTGACTCCCCTATTACTAAGTATCGCTGTTTGTTCCTCCGTCTGTCACCAGGCTGAATCTTCTGATTGCCACAAATTATGTATTGTTTGAGATACTACACAAAAAAACACAGTAACTCTTAATTGCTCAAAATTTTTATTGGTGGCTCATTTATTTGTAAGTCCGACTTGTACTTGACTGGTTTTATTATGACAAGCATCATTAAGTTTGTGCTTTTGAGATTATTGATTCCAAAATTTGAACTAAACTATTTTTACTAAATTTGTATCTGTAAACAAGTGAATACAATCTGTTTTTGCTCAATTAAAAACCACCACAATATATTTAAACACTAACCATTTTAACTGACCTCTAATCTCCCTTCCACAGTGACGTCGATAAGGTTCACGATATAATGGACGACATCGCGGAACAGCACGACATCTCGCGGGAGATCACAGACGCGATCAGCAACAACGTCGCCTTCCCCAACGATATCGACGAGGACGAACTCGAGAGGGAGTTGGAGGAACTTGAACAGGTAGGAAATTTGAGACTTATGGAGTAGGTTGAGATTAAATTTTTGGTATTGGAGTTGCTCAGCTGGGCTTTTTAACTGGATAGAAATAAGAATAGGTTAGCAATTTGAGACTTATGGGATGGTAGTAATAAGGTTGAGATTGAATTGATGGTATTGAAGTTTCTAAACTGGATATTAATATAAATAGGTTAGCAATTTGAGAGTTATTGTGATAGCTAATAAGGTTGAAAGCTGATTGATAAATTGTATTGAAGTTTGAAATGGAATGAAAAATTAATATTTTTGCAATTTGAGACTTGTGTGATAGGCAATAAAGTTGGAAGTTGATTGATAAATTGTATTGAAGTTTGAAATGTAAGGAAACTTAAATAGGTTGGCAATGTGAGACTTATATTATAGGAGATAACGTTGCAAATGATTTGATGGTATTGAAGATTCTAAACTTGAAAGAAACATGAATAGGTTAGCAATTTAAGACTTATGTGATAGGTAATAAAGTTGAAAGTTGGTTGATACATTGTATTGAAATGGAAAGAAACATGAATGGGCAATTTGATTTGTGACTTCTGTACATTAATTGGAGAAAATCGAATATTTAGACAATATGTGACGAGAAGCTTGTCGGCTAAGCTATAACCGCATAAGTGAATCGATCACAGGTTAAGCTACGTTTGACGCGGTTGGTCCATAGATGGGTGTCCACCTTTGTCATAACCAGTTCCTCCGTGTCTCGGAAAGCATGTTAAATTGTGGGTGCCGGGTGTTATTCCTACTTCTTTGACAGCTTGAAAGTCTGACAAACAGTCTAACTCGGTCGAGGAGGTCAGGTAGGATCAGACATTACATATTTCACTCTCTTGCCCACAGGAGGACCTGGATAAGGAGATGCTGGGCATCAACGTGCCGACAGACAAGCTGCCCGATGTGCCCACCTCCGAGCTGGTCCACGACAAGCCCAAGCCCAGCAAGTCCAAGCAGACCGGTCAGTATACTCATATTATTACTACTAGTTCTTAAACCATGACACTTTTGGTTAAGGGTATCTATGATCGGCGGTAATAGTTTCACATCAGGCGACGCGTCTGCTCGTTGCTCGTTAAATAGAAAAAACATTTGATAAAATCCATACTGTGAAAGTATCTCGATCTGTCTGTGTCGCTTTCACTCGAAACCTGCTGAATCCATAGTGCCCCCGATATCCCACATTCATTCACATCACTGAGTGATTTGAAACCAGAATTCGATCCCCACGCTCGACAAAAATCGTGTGTTTTCCACGAATACTTGTCCTGTGTCTGGGTGTCTTTATGCATTTGATTTAATTGAGAAACCCTCAGCGACACGATGATTAAATATCTAAGTACGAGACTTATTGGATCAATGTATTAAAGTTTCCATTTGTATTTCAGAGGAAGACGAAGAATTGGCACAGCTGCAGTCGTGGGCTACATAATCTCGCAATCTTCCGTTCATATAAGTTGTACGTTTGTGATATTTTCTAGGTATTGTATAGCTAAACGTCTTGTGTGAGATGTTTATTAAGAAAACTAAAAAATATAATAAAAACATCAAGGCGATACTATCTCTTATTGACTTACGGTGCTTGTAAAAACTTTAGCTTATTTTGAAGTCGGGTAAAAATATAACATCCTGTATATGCTGGCATAAAAAGTCTTCTTCCATTAATTATGTGCCACTTAAAGGCGGGATTGACAAAGGATATTGTTATGTGATTGTAATAATATGAGTGGCAAATAAAATATATTTTCTTCATGAATACAAAGGCAGTATGAATGATATGAAACTTAAATCTAAGTACATATATAAAGTTACATAGGACGATGAATCGTTAACTAAACTATGGGAAGGCGTGTCGCGTAATTAAAGGATGATCCCTAAAACTGCTTTGAAAAGCCAAGATCCCTTATCCATTCGAAACACAAGGTATATAAAATGTAGGTTTTTGAGAAATTGTATTGAATATCGATTGAATTTCTTGTATCTTCAGTACAAATTAATTATCCAAAATGTCTCCAAAACCACTGCAGCCTGTATAATATTTCCACAGTTTTTTAATAAACATCTCGCACAAGCAATTGTATAAATATGTATTTAAAACACGTCACCTAGATTTCGCTTACGTATTTGAATAATAAAAAACAAATGTTTACTCTGCCTTATAATATACAATTTTAATATTTAGTCAAAATATTGATGGATAATAAGAGCAAGCGGTCGTACGATTTTAACGTTTATTTTTTCTACTAAAATTACCGGTTCTAAATCAAAATGTTTGATTCATTCGTATTTCTTGGATATTAATTTGAAATCAAAAAAGTTTTATTTCAAGTAGGCCTATTTCAATCATCAAATGTGTGTGTTGTGTGGTCAATCACCATGTTGTGTGGTTCAAACATGTCTTAGGCGCAAAGCACACCAATCTGGCGACCGATGACTCGGAACGAAACGACCGCCCGACGGTTACGCCGTAGGATGTATTCAAGAATGTACCTTATTACGGTGCTCTTAAGTGCGAGATTTATATGAAACGACAATACCCGCGCCATGATCTTCCCAGGCGCCAGATTGGTGTGCTTTGAGCCCTACTTAAATGTATATTTTTGTTTGATTTAAACATATTTGATCATTTATGCACTTGGTTTGAGACAAACAAGATTGAAGGTCCCTTGTTGTCTAGTAAGGTAATATGGTCGAGAATCTTCGTCTTTTTTCTAAAAATCGTTATAAGTTGTTTTTTTTGTATGGCTTGGCTTCTTATAATTATTTGAAAACTTACTATCTATCGTGCTTTCAAAAAGAATTTATGTTAAATTTATTAAGTTTATTGAAGTTTGACGGGTGAAATTCAATTTTGACGGTTGAAACTGATTTGAACTGTTGAAATTTGAAATTCAATTTCAGAGCGCGAAATCAATGTCAAGTGTAAAATCTCGTTTGGTTGTAAGTATTTACTGTGTCACTTGTTAATTTTTAAATGATTTCATTATTTCTATTTATACGAAAAAGTCGATATATGTATTTGAATTTAAAAATATATGGAAATATCCGTTGCGTGAGGTTTGGTGCAAAATAACTGAGTGTAGTCAAGCAGATACCTTTATGACCCTCGAAAACAGAATTTAAAGTAATAGGCATTAGGTGCATAATTATTTGAATTAGAAATTTAGAGTCAAATTTTGTACCGGCCTCATTGCTCATTCTCGTTTAGCAGTTGATTATACTTATGGTGTGAACGTACCCTTATAAATACAAAGCCAAAACAGTTGATTCTTATCTTATGAATTTCTAAACATGTTGTCTGTATTATGTTTTAGTTAAGTATGTGATAATTATAGATTTGAGAATAGGTTAACCATTACAAACGCTAAAAAAAATATCAAAAGGGGAGCCAAATTGATAAAGCTTTTGTATATATGAGTATTCTTGAAATATTAGATAACTAAGGCCCGATTTTTCAATCGTCAGATAATTTTAATATTATACTTATAATAAATATGGCCGTTTGAAATATTTTCGATGCAAAAGCTGTCAACACGTCAAACATATTGGTCGAATAAAAGTTATCTGGCGATTGAAAAATCGGCCCTTAATAATAATAACTTCAAAAACAAAAAAACAATGCTCAGAAGATAATGGTCACTCTATTCTCTTACCTATATTTATAAGAACCGCACTATTCTTAGGGTTGCCAGTCGCGAAGGCTGTTGTGTAAAAACATTTTTTTTTCAATTATTAATTTACAAAAATGTTCATAAAAAGTTTGCACGATGAAAGTACTGGTTGTAGCAAAAGTATTGATTTACAACTTTTGTTATGCATTAATTGTTAATCAGAACTAGGTTTAGATCTAACTATCTGAAGCGTACATTTTTTTAAGCTGTAACATTGGTTCGATAATATATTTTATTTTAAGAAATTTTGTGTTTTATTTTTGGACCTTGTCTTTTTACCTGAAATCAAGAGGAATTTGGCCTGATATTGCAAAAGATACAGAATATTGTAAGGTGAACGGCTTTTGTAAAGCAGTGGGATCTACTTAGGTTATATACAAAGAAAAAAAAAAAGAACATCAAAGTAATAGGGATGATGACATGGTATGCAAAAATATAAATAACTTGTTAGATAAACGATCTAAAATAGTAGCCTTATTTTTCCTTTATTTAAACCATAAAGTTGATATAAGAAAAGTGCTTGAAAATTAAGGAATTTCAATCGGCTAGTGACATAACACCGTGGTAAACAATGCGTTACTGCAAACGGTGACATCAACAAAATCATAAAATGCATATGCACAGTATTTTCATTATATATGTACCTGTAATAATTTGTGAAGCCCCTTCGTACCTGGTGGATTTTAAAAATATATTAACTAACCTATTATATAACTGCTTATAATTACATCACACAGCGATCAAAGTGCGATAAATCTTCGTGTCAACAACGATTGTCATTCCGAAAGCGATCCTGACACTTGTGCGCTGAATTTTGATAATACATGCATAGGACAACCGTTGGTCACTTTCCCTTGGGGGCTTATTCTGGTACCTGACAATGGTAGATGTTACATGGGATTTCTTTTTGGAAAACTTTATCATTTTCCATTTATGAAGGGTCGTTGTGAACGGAAAGGCTTAATTGCACCGTGCATTGCAGATTGTTAGGTATAGCATACTACGTTGAGTTTCGAACCTGACGAGGGAAGTGGTTGACACAGATTTATTTTTATCCAAATTATTATTTCACGATACCACACGATACTTTACCAGCTTTAGTGCTAATTATGGATTGCAATAAACGATTTGATATAAGGAGAAACATATCCAACGCTAGTCTATTTAATTTGTAGTTTCAAAAAGTCTAGATTGTAATTAAATCTATTCATCTCTATCTTTTCGTTTCCAAATAAATGTCTATCAGTTTAAAACTTCATTACAAAAAAAAAATCGAGCAAGCCAATTCAACAATAGTTATAATTATTCCAATTACATCATATCTACAGTAACAGAATCGTATATGCTACGCTACCCAAATTGCGGACCGCTATTCAGAATAGGTCCGTCGTTAATTTTAATGGTGTAGTAACCATTAGTTTATATCAGGCGGTAGTTAGCCGCGACATCCAGTACTGTGATCAGCGCCGTGCTTACCCTGCCATCATGAGGGGTTCTTATATCCTGGTGAGTTATTTAATATTATAATCGTTGTTTGGTACAGGACCTTCATTTTTTTGCAAGAGTATCTGAAATCGTCTTAGGTGTTAAGTTTGATATAAGTGAGTAGGCACTTACCCATAGTGTTTAAGATGTTATTTCGGATAGTAGTTTTATTTTATTTATATTTAAATTGCTTGTATTTATGTACCTTACCCGTAAGATGAGCCACTGACCAACCTGTAATTTCTACAGAAATTAGGTCATGTCAAATGGTATAATGAATCTTCTCCTTTTTATGATCCTTAACATTTTAAATGTTTAATTAAAAATAATTGGTGCACTCATCATTTTTCCGTGACACTCCATGGGGAAGAAAGCAACGGTGCATGTGATTTTTGGGGCATTTGACCGTGATGGTTAGTTTTTTGAATATTGTAAAAACGTATCCAAAAGTATACCTATGACCTAGTAATAAAACTTATTTATCTTCCAGCTCGTTGCCCTTCTCATCCACTCAACAACAGCTACAATAGACCTACAGAAACTAAAAGACACTGCAGCCACGAAGATCCAAAAAATCACTGACACAGCATCATCTTCACTCCAACAATTCGCCGATACGATTGACTTCGAAAAAGTCCAGAAACTCGACATTCTGAACATCATAACAAAGCTGCAGAATAAAGGGAAGTTCATATATAATACCTATGAGAAGATACCTGAGTATAGTGAACAAGTAAAGATCTATTTACAGAAGATTAAGAGTATTTCTGGTAAAGATCTTATTCTGGCTTTTGAAGCTCCTTGGCCGGCAAGAAGGAATTTTGAAATTCACGGTTATTAGGAGTGTGGAGAGGAATGGTGTTATTTTTTTTTATTCTGCCAGTGCCATTGCCTCTGTAACAAAATCCAGGGGAAATAGTGACGTAGTGTATAGATGTTTTCCCAATCGTCCCAGAAGTTATAAAACCAAGGCTTCATGTACATGTTTATGTCAGCGACTATTAGTCCCGGACCTAATAGAGTTCAAAAGGAAATCAGTAATTTCAATAGCCTTATAACTTACATACAATAGAAATACTTCAAATCGTATCGTGACTGTATCAATACAAATCTGTTAAACCCATATAGAGGTGAAATGAGGAGTAAACGTTAGGACTATTGTAAGAAATTGTTATAAGTACTAATTTATATTAAGATTTAGATAATAAGCGCTCGTCTTGCGAAATATTTATTACTAATAAACGAAGTGTTTTTGTACCTATTACTTTCTTGACCCTTTTAGCTTTCATATTGCAAATAAAATCATCCCTTTAATAACCTAAATATGGAACATATTATTATCAAATTCATGTAAAAAAATTGATATCCAATTTCAATCACCAATCATTCCAATCTAATTTAAAAACATATTTAAATTACGTGTCACGAAATTTGTCCGCAATAGACGCCTTAACTTATTTCCCTTCAATCAAAATTTGATTTCAATCAAATTTGCACACCATGTGCAGCTTGATCCAACTCGAAACAAAGGATAGCTTACATCTCACTTGTGACTATTCACAATATTATATTCTTGAAAATGATTTGTCTTAAACCCACTCCCCCCACTTACCACGCCGACGAAGTCGCGGGTAATGTAGTTTAAGTATTTAAAAAACAAATACGCCAGGTACCTTACCAAATAATTTATTTATCAATACCCAAATCATTCAACAACTTATCAAAAATATCATTCTTGTCATCACCACTTGGCTTCGGCATGAATTCATCGAGCAATCCATTTTGAAAATCACCAAAGTCATCTTGTACATTCGTGTCAGCCAAGCCAAGTTCAGTCAGTAGCGTCAAATTATCCAAGTTGTCAGCTTTATCCACTTTGTCAAAAGTGAGATTCACGTTGTCAAAGTCTGGGAGTAGTTGTTGGGAAGATTCAGTGTCATCATTGTCCTTGGTTTGACGCCTGTTGACAAGTTTCGCTTCTTTGTCAATGTCAGCTATGTCGTGGTATTCGTGTATCTCTTTGCCGAATTCAATGTCTTCTTCATCTTCTTGGCTGTCCTGTTGGAAGAAATTATTCGATTATTTAGATGGTAACTGGACGGATGAATGTTTATAATATTTTAAAGTTTTTTTTTTACATTTGTTATTTTCTGATAGGCGGCTATCTTAATCTGAATATAGATTGAGAAAAAGACACAGCCGACAGATTTAGCGAATGTTTTATAATTAAAACAACGAAATAAGTTGTCTTTTAATATGTTACGTGTGTGCATGTAAGTTACCTGAATGATCTGCGCAGTCGACTTGTATTGGAACGCGTTCTGAGACAGATCAACTTCAACTGGGAACAGCGTGGCGTTGTCTTTCAAATGCTCTACAGATTCACTGTAAAAAAGAAAGGAGATGCTACAAAGTGAGGTTAATCTAGATACCTATCTTTTAAAACCATCCCGAGGAGTTTATTTAAGTAGTAACATATAACAATAAGAGATAAAGACATAGTCAAATGAAGTAGGCAACAGGTGTAGAATCAGTGATTCTACTCCTTATGCTCTTGTTGAAGGTGATTAGGGTTTCTAACCCCCGCGCTTCAAACTAGCATCGCATTTCTTTGGGAACCATTGCTTCAGAGACAAACTCAGGCGTGTTAGTTGGAGTCTAAACTCCGTACGAGACTTACTCTAGCTTAGGAACAGAACAGAAGGGTCTGAGAAGATTTAATGAACCATTTCTTTTTAAAATTCAAAATCTTTTTTGTGGATCACAGGAAAGGATACATGAATGCACATGAAATATAAGCATTTTAATGTTCAGTTGTGTCCCGCCCTTGGTGCTTACAATATTGAATTTTTACTCGGATTTACTTACTTATGGTAGACAGCCAGTCCCTGTATGAACCGGCGCAGCTGGTAGGCTACATCCTGCGTCTTCTTGTTCTCGAGCAGCTCCAACTTGACGAGGACATCGCTCCTCAGACGAGCGAAACGCGCTCTTGCGTCTTGACGGCAACGGAGAATTAGCCTGGAATCAGTATTGAAATTAAGGCTAGATTCAATTGACCAAGTATTTTTAAACCATCGAAATCAAATTCTTTTGTTGAATATTTAAATTATAAGTAAAGTTTTATATCAATTTTACTTTGTAAGAAACCTATAAAAATCATTCTAAGTAGTTTTATAAAATTGTGTAACTTTCGACTCGTTTGAATGCGTATGAAATCTTTCTAACTCCGAAACTTGGTATTAGTTTTCTATTTTTTGGAGAATAACAATTTTTCTAACGTTTAAAGACAAGTTTTAATATAAAGAGGATTCTTGCTAGGTTCATGAAGGATTGCAATACATTGCAATACACCGACACAAAAACGCGGATGACGTAGCACGTCGGTTCAGCTTTAGTCAGTTAGAGTCTGACTCACCCATTCATCTGACAACCCATTTCCTCCCCCGAGGGAGTGGGTGTCCAAGATGATTCTCCCGCCTTACCAAAAAAGAGCTTAAAATTGATACCGCCTACATACTGCACGTTTGCATAGCTAATGAGGGATCATTAATTAATAAGGAAGGCCTTTAATCTTCAGAGCGTAAACAATGCCTAAACCACATTGATTCAGCAATGTTGAACGACCCATGTTTTCCCCTTACCTGTACTCATAGTTCCCAGTCTCCACCCTGTACAGCGGCTCCTGCAGCGCGTTATATCCATACTCCTCATCATCCATCTCCTTGACCTTGAGGCAGTAGGACAGGTATTCGAACTTGGTGTCAGCGTACTTGCGAATAGTCAGCTTCGTGTCTGGGATCGCCTTGTTTAAGTATGTGCCCATGTCTGATAGGATCTGGAGATGGAAGCATTCAAGGATTAGATAGGATTTAAATACAGTACTTTGTTGAATGAAATGTGTTAAGTGAAGCAGCTGTTATTGATCCGAGATTTTTCTATGGCAAGATTTGTTGTAGTCCATTTGTTTCTGCAATATTTCACTTGCTTTACTTTACCCATACTTAACCGTATTAAAATAGAACGGTTGGTTATGGTGGGTGTACTTTTAAAAGTATGACTTAAAATTGGTTTCCTCTGCCTACATATCATAAACTCCACCCTTTTTCAAAACGATCAATTCATCTTCTAGAATACCTACTATACGACACTTACAGGTTTCAAAGATTTCAGCATTTTGATTCCATCCCTTTCCAACAGCCTGTGGTACTGCCCAAACTTAGTGAATGCTTCGGAGGCCCTCGCTTGTGGCTCCCTCACTCCGATCGCTGCGAAGATATCTCCAACTGACTTGTACGTTTGCAGGAGATCGAAGTACGCTTTCAGCATTCTGAAATCATGATTTTATAGATAAATTGGCTGTTGTTTTGAAAATAGATATTTTCTGATTTTCGAAATCGGTGGAGCCGTTTCGGAGGATTTATCTTATGTATATAATCTTGGTCATGGCTGGTCAGAGCTTAGTTTTGCGAAAAGGAATTATTTATAAACCTCAAATGTTTCGAGTATGCTCATACAATATTGTATCAGCTTCTTAATGATAGATTTAACTATTTCGCTTATTCGGGGACATCTAAATGCACTGATACTAAGATTTATCCTTAGCCGTTATTGTGTGTACGCAGTTTCTTTTTATTTAATATCGTTTTTTTTCTCTAAGTGTAAACTTTTCATGAGGTAGCTAACAGCAATGGCAATCTATAACCGATATCCAAGAGGGCGAAAACGCGAGCAACATCTGGTAGATACATATATATTTGCTCAACAAACATAACTAACACATAGTCGCTTGTAAAACATGTGTAATAGTTTCACTCGTGTGCTCACTGTGTCGGTTCTAAAGGAAGTCGTGTTTTTATCAGTTAACAAGATAACACGGTATATTTGTTACGTCTGTTTGTGGTAGACTTTCACTTGTAGAACATCAACATTAAATGGAGTTTTAATAATCCAATTTTGGAGCCCGTACTCGAATGGTAAAAAAGGAACCCTATTACTGCGATACCTCTGTTTTTCGCGATGTCTGTCTGTCTGTCCGCCATCGGGTCTGTATATCATGAATAGTAGATAGATAGATAGTTGAAACATTATATATAAGTGTTGCCACTATAACAACAAATAGGTACTAAAATTTTAAAAGTTGTAACGGTCGAGGCATCTTTTACTAATGAATGAAAATTAAATTTATTATTCGATCATTTTACCAGTGCGAGCAACAATAGTATTTTTGGTAGCTTGCATTACTGCTCTAAACACCCTTCTTATTCTTCCAAACCTTACTGTAATTTCAAATTAATCAATACATCATCCAAATGATTTCAAAACATGATCAACCCCAAAAAATCTAAACTTCTAGACTTACTTTTTAGCGTTCTCCACCAGCCTTTTATACGTGGTCTCAGTTTCCCTCAACTCATTCAGTTTCGCCACCAGGGTATCGTTGCACAGTATAGCCCGGGACAGGCCTAACGCATCAGCGGCTCCCGAAGACATGTTCTCAACCAGACGATGTTTCATCTTCTTCATGATGATGTCTAAGGACTTCCCCTGTTTGGGATCCGCGTGGAGCTTGTTGTAGTTGATCGTCACTTCGTCCTGGTAACAGATTAAAGTGGTTTATTAATTGAATCATTTAATAGAAAGGGGATATAGTTTTTTTAACTGTTCATTTTAGTGAGTTCTAAAAGGCACGTATTGTCTGATCCACAATGCTTGTTCTGAGTATGGGTGTTGTTGTGCATGTGTTTTTTATGTATGTGAAAACCCCGACGACACAAGGATTAAATTCCTTAGTGCGGAGTATTTTTAGTCTATTCAATTCCGACATAGCTAGTTTTTCTGCAATATGTTTTCTAAGTGGCGCAATGCGAGTTTGTGTTTCAAAGATGACATATTATGTGAATTAGCGCAAAATTAAGTAAACTGGAATGAACTGCACTCTCAATATAAGTCTGTTGAAGGTTATTAGAAAAATGATGACAGGTAAAATACAAGATTACCATCGGGTAGTTTAAGTAACTATTCTTACAGAGCACAGATTAGTGACAAAATAGTTCTATCACTAAAAGATCATTCATTTTTACCTTGGACTTCCACAGAGCCATATATTTATTTCTTAAAAAATCTTCCTTACCTTAGCTGACTGAATCATTTTAGCCACTTCAACTTTGGTCTTGCCCTTCACCGACTGTCCATTCACACCAACTAACTCATCTCCACTTTGCAGTGTCCCATCCTTTGAAGCTGGCGTGTTGTCGAAGATCTGAACAAAATATTCAACAACTTAAATCATAATAATCCTCGTAACACTAGCACTTGATTAGTAATACAGCCTATGCCCAGCAGGGGACCTAAGTAAGAAAACAAGAATTATTAGATTAAAATATTCTAAAATCCCACGTTTTTTAATGTTACATCATTTAAATTCTATCAAAATCGACCCAGCCGTTTTTATAGTTGTTAATTGCATTGTCATTGGGTTTGAAACTACCCTCAAAATTTTAGCTAGCTAGCGTATCGGGAAGTGAATCAAGATTTAGTTGCAAAAATCCAACTGGAACGACAAAGAAACAAGAAAAGTGAGTGAATAAAAACGTGGGCAAAAACTAAAGCTGCCCAGATCCCTGAGGGATAGTCCGAAGTGGTTAGCTCAGCCCCGGTACAAAGAGAGATCATGGGTGAGTTTTGGATGTCAATGACAGCTGGCCTGTAGGTCTAGTGGTAGTGTCTAGTAGTTGTGACCCTGATTGCTACATCGGAGGTTGTTGGATCGATACCCACCCAGGCCAAATGTTTGTGTGATGAGCCCGATCATTTGTTCTGAGTCTCTGTGTAATGCACAGTGCAATATATTATGCACGCATGTACTTACAAATATACGTAAAACTATTTTTATCAGTTATCTAGTACTCATAACAAAAGTTTTGCTTGCTCTGAAACTAGATGGCGTTGTGTGAAAGTTGTGCAATATTATTCCACCTTACTCGCATAGAGGCGTCGTAAATAATGACCTTTTATTTACCTGAACAATATAGAGACAGGGGCATAAAGGTGCTCCTCCGCCAATACTGATGCCAATGAGGTTCTTCTCATCTTTGCTGAGTGCGACACTCCCTGAGGTCACTGTCATGCCCCTGAACATATAACATTATGTTAGGATCTCTCATTACAACTCTTGCGAGTCATGAGCGCCTGGTACCTAATTACACAAGGTTCTAAAGAGAGCTGGATTATAAACATTACATTATATTTTATCTAAGTCTTTGATTTTTGATTCGTTAGTGGAATAGCTTACTAAATGTAACGCATCTATATTTTTTTGGTTATATAGTTAGTACTTTTAAATTTATTAAATTTAAACTGTTGCAAATTATGAGCGCCTGGTACCTTAACTGTTTTTTATTCTCTTTTAATAGCTGGGTGATTAAAACAAGCGTGGTGTCTACTTATAATATAAATATGAAATGAGGAATGCGAGGGAAGAAATGAAAAGCGTAGGTATTTTTTTGTCATGTAAATAAAATAGCATAAAACATTGGTATATCAAACATTTATTTCTAGTCCTTAGCATAATCTACAAAATACATTTTGAGGTGTTACTTAAATTTAAATCACACGTGAATTAGGATTTTTTCTTAAAATAATATCTAGTCACTACAAAGTGAAAATAGCTTCTTCTTATATATGTACATCATAAGCTTGTAAAAATTAGCTTACAAAATGATATAGAGGAGGAGATTTAAAAACCGGTCAAGCGCGAGACAATCTCGCGACACTTAGGGTTCCTTATAAATAGAATAAACATTTCGGCCGGAAAGATTATTTTTAAAAAAATTGGTAGGTACCTACTAATGTTGTTAATGTGAGTTTTAATTGTCTAGCTTTTATTGTTTATGAGATACAGCCTGGTGACAGACGGACAGGCAGTGGAGTCTGAGTAACAAGGTTCCATTTTTACACTTTGTGTACGGCAACCCTTGAAATGAATGAACGCATCTAGACTAGTAGTAATTTCAACAATTGTCTAGAATTCTAGTAGTCTAGATTTTTCCTAGTAGGCCTTCAACAGGCGCTTAAATCACAGTTATTTAATAAAAGTAGTGACTTTAAGTGCAGATTTGAAAGACCGGCAATAAACTACATAGATTACCTACTGTTTAAAAAAAAATGATTTTGCTAATTCACAGATACGTTCGCAGAAGTTTGAATTTGACATTTCAAACAATCCAAGAATCTTACACATTCTTACTCATGAATAAAGACTTACACGAGATCCTGATGCTGTATCGAATATCTTTCAAATCTAAGATCGTTGAAAATACATTCCGTGTCAGCTGGTGTCAAGTTTTCATCTTTAGTTTTCCTAAACAAACAATGATAATCAAACATTTCCTTTTCTTTAAAAAAACGACTCCCGCAGTAAGGAATTTAATTCCTTTTGTCGCGGGTGTTTTCAAACATACAAATCACATGCACAATGACACCCAGACTCGGAACAAGCATTCACGAATCACACAAATGCTTATTCTACGCGGGGATCGAATCGTTTGGTGACCTCAACCACTCGGCTATAGGCGCAGTCAATTCAAATTTCAAAAATCAATCATTGGAATATCCTAAAGGTATTCGCATAATTTATTATTTGTAAATTCTGTGTGAGATATTTACCTACTAGGGTTACGTTAAACGTACTTACTCTTCAAATATTTCAATTTCAGGAATACCAGTCATCACTTCTTGAATCTTCACGGCCGCGCTGAACGATAAATAAAAAAGAAATAAAAAACATAAAAATATCAGAAAGTAAAATAAGTAGGTATATACGTATTAACAAGTATTTCTTTAGCCACTAAGCCATTGATGAAAGTAGTTACTCACTTTTCTTCTACCGGCAGTAATAAATCTTTTGAAACATTTCCGTTTGATTTGCTAAACAAAATAACAACAAAATCAAATTAAATAATAAAGAAAAAAAATAAGGATTTTGAAAAATGAAATTACTATTTTTAATTTGTTTGTTTTTATATAAAAAACAACTACTGTTTGTCACTGTCACTACTATTTTGCATTTTAAACATCGTTTAAAAAGTTTAAACAAAAATAATAACACTTTTTTGAAGTTATAGTATCCGCGGCTGGATTTAGAAACTTTTAAACTGGAATATTAAATTAACATTCGATTGCTTTATTTAAACGCAAAACTTCCTAGTAATAAGCAGAAAACACTCAATACATATCCTAATTACTAGTAATTACATAATAATACTTTCGTAGAAGCTTTAAAATACGATTATACTTCGAACTTACCAATCTAGATAAAACACAACATATCAAACTAATTAACTCAGTATACAGCATGTATTAAAAAAAAACTAAACAAAAAATACAAACATCTTATCTTCAAACATATTGTGAATGGTCGCTTGCAGCTGCGGGCATATTCTCGTATCATTGAATATATAAAACTGACTGTTTTGCTGCCACATTGTCACAAAAATCAATAAAAACTGAACATACGTTTGAATGGGTGTCGTTCAAACAACTGATAACACGCTGCAAAATAAAGGATAGTGATAATACAGGATGTTGCGATATTGCACAGATAGTAAAAACAAGATGGCCGATTTGAGGGACGATGCATTGAGCGGTAATTTCTCAATTGACAGTTGAATAGTATTCATTGCTGGTTGTGTTAAATTTAAGAGAGTGTACCTGGCATTATATGAGAAATGGTATGTTTGCTACAGTTGAGAAGCTTGCTTTTTACTTCCTCATAATTGAGCCCAAAGCATGATTAAAATATGTATTAAACGATCGGTAATTTTAAAGTATCCCTAAGGTGTCTTCCATACAACGATAGTGTATAACAAGTGTTAATGAGTTTGAACAAAAAAGTAACTAAACACATAACCCTCCTGGCAGTCGGGTAAAAATAGTAGTTTAATAAAGTTTATTATCTGTGTTGAAATAGCACAACTTTTGGTACTGGTAAGCGAAGCAAAATATTTAAAATTGTTTACTACTTTTTCAAAATAAACTTGTTATTTAAAGGCCTTGTTAATATCTAAAGAAAAAACGTTGTTGCAGGAAAAGTTCAACAAGTGCCCTTTAACGAGTTGTTATGTTTATATTATTGTATCTCAAGGGAGCTCCAAGATTTAATCAGAATGAAATGTACAGAAATACAGAAAAGTAGAGAAAATCTATTCAAAAGCATTCGGAGATGAGACTAAAATTATTCTATTACAATTATTGGACGATGGTCATTAATAGGTTTATGTGCTATAATGTGATTGAACGCAATAATCTTAAATTCTGGGAAAATATATAAAATCAACTTAGAGTTGTTTTTTTTTACAGCAAGACCACTTTGCATGCAGTCTAATCCATAATTATTTTAGAAGACTCAAATAATGGGATTTTCTGACAACAGAATACTACCATAGAACTTTAACACAAGAATGTTATCCACATATGCATTCTAAAATTTCCTTACCCTGGAATACACTGTTAAATAGGGCTTAATTGAATAATAATTCCAAACCCAATTTACGCACGACATAGCAAGAAAATAATAAATGAAACAATACATACATTTTATCCTCCTCAAAAAAGAAATCATCATCGTATTCTTGCATCATTTTCTTGTAAATACACCCCTTTTTATTATTATTTTATTTCTTGTAAGATTAAACGTCACTGTGACTGCTCAACGAGTTGTTGTTGAAATTATTGATTTTCCCGGCGCTCGTTTAGCTGACGGTGCGTCGCGCGTCGGTAAAACAGTTTCGGAAAATGGAGGATGGAGAAAAGTTTGGGTTGCTTTTGTAATGTCTATGGTTAACTTCAAAGACTTCAATAGTATTCTGGCTAAAGTTTAACTTTTTAGGTTAAAGAGTAGATAGGCTATATTGAACCCTGTTTGTTGTTCTTTGTGTCAAGAGAGGTTTGTTTTTTCGAAACTGGTTTAGAAATAATTTAATAGTTAGGCTACTGATATAACTTGTAGATACTAAATAAATGATTTCTTTTATTATTACATAAAAAAAAGTGTTAAAAACAGTATAATAATATAATTTGTAGCAATTTAATTATTATAACGGCTTGAAATTAAATAATATAACACGATTAAAAACTAACAATGACGTGATTTTTTTTATCTATACCAGTATTATACGCTTAAAGTCTATTTGAATGCGCCCACCTCAGGAAGGAATGCTCCGATTTGATAAAATATTTCAGTTTTAGATTGCCTATTTACTGAGGAAGCGTGACAGCACATGGCGTAGAGCGGCATCCCTCTTCCACAACTTAAAGGTCTTCAGTAACCGTATAACAGTACAGTGTATCCAACAAGAAACATTGTGTATAATTAAGTATTGCAATCTGATAACAAGTTTCGTTGACGACCCAGCCGTCGTGTGAATCAAACCAATTGTGTTGTAACTTTATGTAATACCGGTATCATTAATAATAGATTAGCTGGAATGAATGTGATTTGTGTGTGAAACTTGTACACCATGCTTTTTGAAGAAAGGGATTATAGAGACTTCTGTGTTTTGAATTTGCTGATGGTCGGTGGGGCAACCTTGATCACGTTTCAAGGGTAGATGTCAAGCCTTTTTTTATGTAAGCCTTGCTGTCAATAATTTAATCCTTGTGTCGCAGGGGTTTCGCAAACACGACAACAGATCAGGGGATTGAACCCGCAACACGTTTCGCTCAGTGGGTTTTTGCGCGGTGAGCTCAACCAGTGCTACGCAGTCGAAATTTGCACAGGTGATGCATTTCTGATACAATTGTTAATATTTTCAAGATTATGTCCGCTTCCCAAATAAACTTGATGGTACAATTTTTGTTACAAAAAAAATGTTTCGACCGGTTTTTATAAGTAACCATTTGGTTAGTAATTACAGTTTACAGTTTCCTCCACATTGTCACGTTTAATGCCACCACCTCAACCTTCGCGTGACTCGTAGTAAAGGTTGGATCTTGAAATAACAGGTTTACGCATGCAAGATGTGTCAATCTTCAGCATCAGACCCCAAACTCACCTTTGACCTGCAACCTCTATGTACATTATGTAAAGATAAATAAGATATTTTGCAAACCTACTGTTTAATGACATTTTCATTCAATTAATTGTTGATTTTATGTGTTGGTCGGGCGTCTTACATATTAAGACACCAGCTTATATACATCTCATTTCTGGGCTTTCCCCTTTTCTTGTATAGGGTAAGTTTGAGCATTGATAACTACGTTAGATCACTTCGGGTCGACGATTCCAGATTTCTTGGAATCCAGGTTTCCTCACGATGTTTTCGCTCACGGTTTATCAGGGCCCCAATTCTGCTATTAACAATGGCCGATGATTATGAATGAATAGCAATTGGATTAAATTCGAAATTATTCTTAGTCTCTTAAGCATTATGCCAACACAATAATTGGATATTCATTACTATGAGTGTCCCGTTCCATATTTAATTTCCAATTATTGTGTGTCACTTTTAACTCATTTTCATTACTTTATCGGCTATTACAAATAGCAGAATTTCGGCTATGTGGCGTGACGTAGAATAATTAAAATACTACTTATAACTTTGACATAGCCACATTGGTTCATTGCCTTTGTTGGGATCGAGCATATATCATCGCCTTTTCCCAACTATGCTGGGCCGGCTTCCAGTCTAACTGTATTCAGCTAAATACCAGTGTTTTACAAGAAGCGACTGCCTATCTGACCTCCTCAACCCAGTTACCTGGGCAACACGATAGCCCTTGGTTAGACTGGTTGTCAGACTTTTCAAGCTTCTGACTACCTGTACCGACTGTCAAAGATGTAGGAATAACAGCCGGGACCCACAATTTAACGTGGCTTCCGAAACACGGAAGGGGACATGGGGTGATCGAGCATGTACTCGCTTGCTTATAGAACCGCAAGTTTTAAATGTTACTGTCTACACAATATTTATCGGCATCTCTGGAACGAATTGAAACAGCATTCGTTCATGTCGATTAGCATTTATTTTGCAATGAACACTTATTATTATTCTCCTCGGCTTTTAATTACCATAGGTAATTACTTTAAGGAATTCTAAGATTTTTTATGTTCATTGTAGCGCAGGTGTTGTTCCCTATCCCTACTAATATTATAAATGCGAAAGTAACTCTGTCTGTCTGTCTGTTAGGCTTCCACATCTAAACCACTGAACCGATTTTAATGAAATTTGGTACAGAGATAGAGTTGACCTTGAGAAAGAACATAGGATAGTTTTATCCCGGACTTTTGAAGAGTTCTCTTGGAAAAGGGATATAACCGACCTCGACGCGGGCGAAAAGCTAGTTTTAAATATATCTTAGTTAGCGACATTTTTTTTATTTTTTTTTGGTACAGTGCTACTAAAAACATTTAATTTTATAACTTAATTTAATCTTCAATGTAAAAAAGACAAATTCTAATTTTAAATCTACGAAAAAAAAAATGTTGAGCAGAGAGTTTCGAATTCAATTACAATATGTATTTATGTTTTATTTTTAGCTTTAAAACCTTTATAGAAGCAAAATATTTGCCCTATAAATAATCCACAAAACCAACAAAATGTTACAACCAGCAACTACATTAATAAATAATAGTCCCTCTCACCCTCAAAAAAGGTTCGTTACCCAACCCTCGTGACGTAACTGTATCACCGACTCGCCATTAACTCGTATAGTTAAGCAACGTGAACTGCTTTATATGTAAAAGTTGCATTTAACTTGTTTCGCCAGTTACCGGCTGAACGCGCACCGCGTTGGTCACTGAATAAAAAAAAACAAAAATGAACAAATTAATCCTTGTGAGTATTTTAAAATTTCGAACGTTGCGAATTTTTGACAGTTGTTTGACAGTTATCTTTGGCGGGAATTGTGTTTTTTGTTTTGCTGTGTGGATGAAATATGAAAATTAAAAGAGATGTTATTTTTGTGATAACAGTGTATTAAATGAGCGTAGTGTCGTGATTTGTGCCTAGAAAAGCATGATAAGGCTACGTTTCAACCAGGAATGCACAGTGAGGGTTTGTGTGTTTAAAAAGTTATCCAAACGAAATAGGTACTAAATTTTAACGTTCTTTTATTGACGAATCATTTTTATTTTTTTGCCTCCTCGCTTTGCATTCCCAGTGGAAACTTCGAGGCATTGGAAGCCGATATTAACACTTTAATAGTTTGACAGTCCCAAAGTAGTTGCGAACTTGAAACAGGCTTACTATGGGGTCCTGACTTTACATGCACAATTATACGCAGTGGACGCTATATAGGTGTTTCAGATAAAATCGGAATTCAGATGATTTCTTAAAGATTCTGAGCCAAACCCAACTGAGGACTTGGGATAAGGATAGAATAACAATGTAATTCGTTTCACAATATGATTGTAATTTAATCCTACTATTGCGCAGAGTTTCATGAACATTCTAATTATGAGTTGGCAGAAAGCATTGCCCGGACTTACAACAAGCATAAATATCATAGTGATGAAGCAATATATACATAATAATGAGAAAAAATCTACTTTACAGTATAATAAAAGAAATACGTTTTGATAGTTAAACTTTTTTGTCGAGAACGTTTTTTAAACCATCATCTCTGCTTTTAGTAGAGCTCAAAGTACGGTTGTGTCTGAAGGCGGATATGTAGAGTCCATACATAGTCAGCAAAATCAAAAATATTATAAACTGTAATTTTTACAAAATTGATCAAAACTGGACATACGATCTTTGCAAACCTATTTTCTCTTTTACGTCCAATTATGCAAAATAGTATAACCATAATACTTATGATGATTATTATCATCATGTGACTGATATGCTTAATGACCTCTACAGTGACCCGCGCAGTCCATCAAACTACTTTATTTACTTAAAAGAAATTACGATTTTCGCGAATTG
Organism: Trichoplusia ni; assembly: GCF_003590095.1. Classification (NCBI taxonomy): domain Eukaryota; kingdom Metazoa; phylum Arthropoda; class Insecta; order Lepidoptera; family Noctuidae; genus Trichoplusia; species Trichoplusia ni. The sequence continues at coordinate 5,038,027 of NC_039489.1, read as the reverse complement.
CAAATTAAGAATATTCAAACTCCTTTCGCAGAATACCTCTGCTCACTTTTATTCCCTACATATATAGATTAAAATGTCTTTACAATAAAGATTATAATGTCTGTTGTGCAATTTGTGTGATCTTTGACTCATTGTACTAGTGCGACATTGAAACTAACTTAATACATCGTCCCTGTGTAAAAATATTGTTTCTACAAAGTTAGACAATTTTGTAGCATATATAAGGGTATATAGTATACCTATTAAATATTCAAATGTTATTTATAATGAAATAAATAAAGATTTTTCCCTTCTGTTAGTGAATTAAGAAATCTTGCCACTACACGATATATCTGGTGATCGATACTCAATCCGTCAGAAATGGGAAGTCTTTTCACAGTGGTACATTTGAATTCTGGTTTCACTGTATTAAGTTATTGAATACAGCTTCAAACGATGGCAAAACATGATGCGCGCCCTTTTATAAACTTGATTTGACACTTAATCAGAAAAAAACTTGTTCTACTAGTTGTCAATAACTATTGCTTACTGGCCCAAAAAAGTTATTAATTAACTTTAGAACTTTTTATTTACAAACGCTTATCCATATATTGCATTTATTAAATACTAGCTGTTGCCCGCGACTTCGTTCTCGTGGGTAGAAGATATATGTATGTTATGATTTATACCTGCCCTGTTTTTTTACATTTTCCATTGTACCTACCTATCTTCGCACCCATTAGTCGCAGCGTGATGGTTTATAGCCTTAAGCCTTCCTCGACGAATGGTCTATTCAACACAAAAATATTTTTTCAATTTGGACCAGTAGTTCCTGAGATTAGCGCTCTCAAACAAAGAAACAAACAAACTCTTCAGCTTTATATATTAGTATAGATTTAAAGAATATTTACTTCGTCATTCAGTATGGAGCTTATGCTCTGACACATATTATTATTAAGAAATTCTGCAATTGCCATTTGTGACTTATTCTTGACGTATTTAAATTAATATTCTTTAAGTAGTAAAGTATTTAAATTAGTATTCAAAATTGTTTTTTTACTGATAATTATTTATCTTTTCTCCACGCAGCAAAACTTTCGGGTCTCGGCCACAATCAAACATGTTTATCTTAGACATTACGTGGCCGTCTGAATCGTCTGAAGACCATTTTAATTTCTTCAATCAATCTATGCAAACCAGTTTTAATTGACCCATTTGAGTAATCGATCTTAAAATGCATAAAACCAACAAATTAAGACATATTTGAGCGAAATCAAATATCACATACCTTTTAATTTCATTAAAATAATGTTTGCTTGTCTGGCGCGCCTTTAAATGCACATTCCGGACACCTACTCCCGCCAATTCACAATTTGACAGTTTTCTTTTTCAGCTGTCACTCAGCATGCTACTGCTTTACCGACAGAGCGAGGCACAGCAGAACCCTACAGGGCCAATAGCTAGCTTCTTGAGAACAAACTTTGTAGGCCATCCAGTGGTGCATGAGAAGACATCTTGGATTTTCGACCCTGACGTTTCACTGAAGAGGCGAAGACTGTTCATCGAGCTACATGGTGATAAAGGAGAGAAGTTGATTGAGAGATTGGGACTGGGCATTGATGGAAGGGATCTTGAAAGACTGCAGAAGCAAAGGCAAAGGGATGAAGGGCATCTAGGGGGTCTTAACTTCTACCTTCCCTAGATTAAGTCATGTCCAATTTGTACATACAGATTTTGGAGTAGAAGTCATCAATTATAAATTACTAGCTGTCGTGCTGTAGTGCCCGTACGCTACAAATCGAAAATGATCCCACGGGAACATAAAATGTTTTAATCCTGGTTATGAACTGTGTGTGTACCAAGTTTCATCTAAATTCGTTCAGTGGTTTATGCGTGAAAAAGTAACAAGTATCCATACATTAAAACTTTCACGATTAGATTAGAAGGATAAGTAGGATTTAATAAATAAAATAAACAAAAAAAAATAAGGTTGATACAACTATAAACCTTTATTAATACTTGTGCTAAAGCCATCCATCCGTATGTATGTATACCTCCAAGTTTCTTCGAAAAGATTACATTGGACTGGATTAGATTATGAAATTCGACCATCAAACAGTCTTAACAAATAGTATAATTTTGATTAACCTCGACGTTTTAATAACATTAGCAGTCGTCACGAACTGGGGCCTACCACAATTTGTTGGAGTAAAACTGTTATAGGTGTGTAAGCGGGACGATGCAGTACACAGTGCAAAGCGTTGTCTCCCTTCCATGGATGCGTGAGGCAGTAATAGGCACCCTGACAATAAATAATGATATGTTATAATATTCCACAGCTTTCGCACAACGCCATCTAGTCTCAAAGTAATCACTAAGCAAGTATTATGATAAATATGGCTATATATTCCAAAATACATACATGTTATAAAACAAATTACACTCAAACACAAAACAAAATGATCGTGCTCACCGCACAAACATTTGTCTTGGGTGGAAATCGAACCCACAACCTCCGGTATAGCAGTCAGCGCTACTAACCCTGACCGAGTTATTAAGTTTAATGTTTTGTATAAAGTTAATGGTTTTCCATTAGTTTGAATACAAATTGTTTTATAATTAATTCTTAGTATTACGATTACAAATCCAATTTTATTGTAACATGGCTTTATTATTTTAAAGTATGAATTTAATTATAAGATTATTTTGTTAAGCTTGATTGTTTTATTAATAGGTATACAAAACCTTTGAAACCTCTGTAATATAAATCTCTCTGGCTAAGGTAGAAAAAACTTCGTTCCTCTGCCCTTATCCCAATTATGTTATTTTGGGTCGGCGCAACATGTCTTCTTTCATTTCTATCTAATTCTCAATCTTCTCTTCTATCTGACGTGATCTCACAAGAAACACCCCTTGCATACTGTCTTTCACACAATCTATCCATCGTTTCTTTGGTCGTCCTCTTCCCCTATATCCATCCACATCCATACTCAACAAGTTCCTCACCACATGATTCTCATTCATCCGCATTACAAACATATCATTTTGGAGAATCCTATTTACATTGTATGACTTATTTTCGGCCTTCATATTTAGGTATTACCAAAACCTTTACAACCGCGTCATTTATTAGTCAGAGTGACCAGATCCGTAAAGCAATTTGTAAAGAAAATTGATTATTCATTCTTGTATAATGTTTCAACATTTCTCTAACGTGATGTTGTGTGGAAAGTCCATCAAGGCCGGCAAACGTTAATGTTATACGTTAGTTGCATAAGTAACTAGATTTATATTATATCGAGCATTCACCTTGACCTGTAGGTAGTTGTTTGAATTAAGGACGAGTTTGTGTAGAAATGCTTTCTTGGTCTTTTTTATCCTTCATTTTAAGAGTAGTCTTCACCTTCACAGAATTTTTGAGTTTGATCCAGAATAAAAAACCTGATGATTTAGTTAGCACCTCTATGAGAACACCTCTTTTAATGGGGTTCCGTACCTAAAGGGTATAGAAATGACTGCATGGATAGCCGAGTGGTTGAGGTCACTAAGTAACTGTGTGCGTCGCGGAATCGATCCCCGCTTAGGACAAGCATTTGTGTAATCCATGAATGTTTGTTCTGAACATTCATGGTGTTATGAACCTTCAAATGTTTCTAGAGCTTGGAGATAAAAATAGTAAGTAAATGAGACGAGAAATACTCCAAAGACTCTTCTGCTCTTTTTGATACCCTCGTAACATTGGAATGAATATTCTGAGTCTGGGTGCCTGTGACTTGAAGGCTCGTAAAACCCCCCAAAAAAAGTTTATTAACCTTTTTAATCCTTGTGTCACACAAGGATTAAAAAGGTCACAAAAGATATAAAAAAATGCGTGGAGTCAATCTGCGCGGATGACGTGAAACTTCATAATGTGGAAAAGAATTCGAATGCTACATGCATTTACCCTCGCTCTGTCTCTCTATCTCCCCCCAGGAGCGTTGAACATTCAACGAAACCTTTTTGGAAGTCGCAAATGACGTTTCACGTCAAATAATGATCTGGTAAGGTAAGGTCTTATATACATGTCGAAAAAAAACAAAACCTTTATTTTTATATCATTTCATTTATTTATCGTTAAGTACTTATCAATTGATACCATAACACTGAATGAAAAACTTACATTATAATATAATGAAACGTACTCTAGGAATCATGGAATGGTAGCCTAGCCAACTAAACAGAGTAATATTTGGAATACAAAATTCATAATCGATAAATCGTATCGAAATAACGTAATCGATGACATAATTCCGAGAGATTTATCCATAAAGAGTATGTAGACTTAACTTATGATGCTGTTTAGTTTTTAATTGTAAAGTAATATAATCAAAATACTTATCAAGATATTCAAAACGTTCAACAGATACTCATAAAACTGTAATTTGAAAAAATAACCTTAATATCCAAAGTCTCTAAAGTTGTTTTTTCAATGACATTAGACTGTTAGAATAAGTCACCACATTGAACGATAGATGTCGCTGCTAAAAGTGAACAAGTATTTTTATTATCTGTACCGTACAACTAACAACAAAACAACGGTTATATTCTGCGTTTAAAATAATGTTTATGTTTGAAAAACTTTTTTGATTTTTTTTATTGTGTATTGAATAAAATAACTGCAAAATAATTAGCACCTTAATAAGACATAAGTAGATATAGATTTATAAAACAACTGGCTGCAAATTGACAGTGACATTTAGTAGGTATCTGGTTTTTACCGATTTATTTTTACTCGCACCATTTACCTCCGTTAGCCATTTACCGGGACGAATGGAAGATGCTATATGGGCCGATAATAATTATGGACAAACTTTCACAAATCAAATTCTGAATCATTATTGTCGAAAACACACTATTACAGTTTTAGTTATTCAATTTCGCAGAGAATAATATTGCAGAAAGTCCAAAAACATTATTTCAAACGCAAACAAATAGTGCACTAAAACGTCTATGACTGTAAAATTATAAAAGTGAATAAATGCATATCAAGAGTTGCATATCCGGTACTTACATACTAAAAAACCTAAAAAAATCGAAGTTATTTGTGACTATTTCCCTTAACACTAGAACATTAATATAACAAAGTTTTTTTTTCGAATAAAAGCATTTTTAAGGCACCTCGTATTTTTGGTTTGCATAAAAGGAATGAATTTTCAAAACGTTTAAAATGTAGAAAACTTTAAGTATGCTAATTATTATAATAGGCTTATGATTATGATTCATAGTTCCTTTGTTAAATTAGTTATTGAGCTCGTCCGGTAATTAATGTTTGATTGAGAAACTTGCTTAAATGACTGAAAAGATTTATTACTTTTCAGTCAAATAATTACCTATAGGGAAACTTTTATGCACTGAATAATGTCCTTGTGATCCTTAAGCTTAAGATCAGTGTAGTCGATAATCAATGTCATGTTATTAACTTGTACATACATTGATTATCGACTCGTCAAAATCTAACTTAACAATATGGTTTTCTGATATAATGTCTTTTCTGTTTGCTGAACATTGTATACTATTAGTCAAATAAGTACCTATAGGGAAACTTTTATGCACTGAATAATGTCCTTGTGATTATTAAGCTTAAGATCAGTATAGATAGTAGATAATCAATGTTATGTTATTAATTTGTACATACATTGATTATCGACTCGTCAAAATCTAACTTAACTATATGGTTTTTTAATATTATGTCTTTTCTGTTTGCTGAACATTGTACACTCTTGTATGACAAAGCTTAAGGATAAGGAATTCTGTGTCAGTGTAGTATAACACCTACTTTATACATTTTGATAGGAAAAATTGTTTTCTTATCACAAACGTTAGAATTATTCGGTCCTTATTACAGATATTTGGGAAAACTATGTATCATATCATAAGCCATAAAGGGTCTTTCATCTCAACGATACAACTTTTAAAAGGATTAAAACCTATCGAGATGCTGAAAGAAATTGCAAACTCATCAAAGCGCCATCTAGTAACATCAAGTGGCAACAAAAGTTCCCACTACTACACATAGATGGCGTTAGTAGTAAGAAAGTTCAGAGAGTTAATTAAGCCCGAGTTTGCTAATACAATAGTGTTGGTCGCATGTCTATAGATAATTATGTACCAGTTTATAAACGAGAACTGTCAGAAAACCGTTCCTAATTATCTAAGGAATAGCTAACTCGAGCTCGATGTGTTTTCCAATTATAATTCCGCGTACAGATTTGCTGTTACAATCAGTAATATTATTATTTTCGTCACAATATTAAAAGTACAGCGTCTTAGATTAAAATGGCTGAATATAGTTCTTAAGTGATGAAAGACCTTACCTATATCTAATTACGAACACCAATGAAGTATTATACTTTAATATGGCATTACATTCATAAATAATTATCCATTAAGAGATCAAAATTAAGTTCTTTTTCGTTATAAAAATTATTAATTTCTCTTACATTTTTGTACACTGTCAACATTTCTTTAGACTAGTTTTAAAACGCAAATTCTTTTGAAGTTAAATTAAAAATAAGGTTTTGTTCAAAAACTGGTATAACTTGGACATGAAACTATTAAAAAAAAATGTTGCCATGCACAAAATTAAAATTTTCAATGCCTATTTATACACTTCGGATCTAAGTTTCGTAACAATTACATATTTGAAAGCCAAATTCTTTTTCAACACGTCTTAAGCCCCATATATTAGGATACCTAAGTTTCTGCTACCTGACAAATGAAATCTCCAAGGAAGCGTCCCTATAATATACATATACATACAAATTTCTATAAGTTTGTATGGCTGTAGTACGGTAGTCACTTGGGGGCTGAAATCGGTAGCTAAGCACTTGCGTTGCCTTTAATCTTGGTAAATTCATATTCGATTAAAATAGAAAAAGAAATGGCTTTCTATTGGACAAATCCTTTTTAGTAAAACAGTTATACAAAAAAAAGAACAAGCATAATCCGATCTCCTTTTCGCCTCATTTAAAATTGAATCTGTCTATCTATCTGATAATCAACGTGTGATGAAAAAATAATACAAAATGGTTGTACGATTGATTAATAATTTATAAATCAGAATTCCTGTACTATAATATCTTCAGATCGGATTGATCCATCGTGTAAACATGACAGAGATATGCTGAACGCATAGCGGTATCTCGCTTCCACAACGACGAATGTCCCATTTTCTGGTCTCTTAGTAAGTGTGTCAGATTATACCTGTTCTATTTTACAAAATTCAGTTTCAATTTATAAAATACATTCCTAATTTCCATAGTCACATTGTATATCACATGAAAATCGTATTGCTTCGTTGTTCCGTCGCACGAGCGTTGCCGAAGTTTGTCGAAAATAGCCGAAGTGACGTGAAATTAAATGTAACGGTTAATCGTGGTCGAATGTTTCGCTTGTCGATGTAATGTGGTCTCAATACTGTCGTGAAGACACACTGGACCTGGAAAAAGGAAATACATTTAATTAGATAAAAGAAGCAGGAATGTACTTTAAATACAAGGTAAAAATATGCAAATTAAAAACCCCCGACACTAAAAGCGAACTTTCAAATAGCTTAACCGATTTATACCAAATAGGCCAAAGAATACACGCACTTAATTTTCCATTAATACAAAAAAAAAAACTAAATGTAAATCGCTATATCCGTTCGGGTACTATGAAACAGATACACAGACACGTAAAACTTAAAACACCCTCTTTTAAGTCGGGTATTAAACAGGGTCCCTACCATCTTCCTTTGCAGAATCTTGGAATTTCTCGGCAACATTGCCAGGAAATAAGTTCATAGTTACAGGCCAAGTGCATTGAAAGAGACTGCGGGGCCAAAGCCCGATACGCTGGTCTGGACTAAAACGGCTTAATAATAATATGTAGGCCCCAAAAATACGTATACGTAACTAGGATCGCTTGGGATCATTCAAACAGTTAATAGGAAGCCATTTGGTAGCTCAAAATATTAGTTTTTTTATCCATATTAGAGTTGCGATTATAATTCTATCATGCAAGTAGACCATCCCCGTTTCCCATGCAAACGTCTCGTCCCATACATATTCCATAAAATATATTAACAGCAGCCATAAAAAATTACGGTACTACTAGAACGCAGAGCCACTTCACCCATACTTGCCTATCAGTGCAAAGATGAAAAAATCCGACGCGAAACTGTGATACAGAGTAGAGACATGCAGTAGGTTAACTTTTACAAGCCACATTGTCAAAGATGTAAGAAAGCTGTGTGGAAGACACGAAAAATGACTTGATATACCGGAAGAAAATGAGGAGTGACGAAAAAGGATACCAACAGAATTGGGCGGAAAAAGGGAGTGTACAATTGTAGGCAGTATAATTATAATAGTGCACTTTAATCAATTTAAATTTAGCCTAAACGAAGCCTATATTCTGCTCCACCGTATCATCCTAAACAGAATTAGACTTTTTAATTCTGAAAAAATCGATTTGACAAAGATGTCTGTTGTGGCGCTTTGATAATTGTGTATTGAACTTTGTAAATAGATGTAAATATTACTTAGATATGGCTCTTAGGCTTCCGACCAATACACAAATAAAAAAAGATGATCGATGGCCATACCGCGCATAGCACGAAACAAACTTTCTGAACACTTCTACACTGTGGCTTATATCTCAAGACGGATCTCCGTATCAGCTTGCATAATACGATTTGTAGCTAAGATTAAAACATTTTTGTTGGACGCTGATACTATCGGATTCTCAGTACATCTTGAATTTTATGTGCGCCTAGTACTTCCACGGCTTAAATGGTTATGTTAACGCTATTTTGATAAGTTGCCTCGGCAGAGGTGATGGATGGCGCTTTTAGTGTCTGCGTTTTTATGCTGCCCTAGTATGTGGTAATCTTTCTAAGTTATCTTGAAAGATGTTTGTTTGTAAGTAGGTTTATTGGTACTAGTCTGAGAGCCTGGGCACTGTGTTTTGTGGTTGAATCTATGAACCAACCACTTAAAATATAAATGTTTGCCTGTCTGACTGTACGATTGTGCGTGATGAACTCCACAACGGCTTATCCGATTCTAATGTGAATTTTTTACTTATTATCTATTGCTTCAAATAACAAACATTAAGTGATTGTCTCAATCGGTTCATAAATTAAAAAAATATCCTAATTAAGGTAATCATGTACTGACAAATAAATTTGCTAAAAAAATATTTAAAAGTTTGACTTCGTACCATCCTATTATTTCAATATCTGGAAAAGTTTTTTTTAAATGACACAATATGTATTTAAAATAACTACTGACATCCTGTATGGACTCCGTTACATGTTAAAACAATAAGAAAAACATTAAAATAAACACTCCATAATAAAAATAATCGACTTATAAATAAAAAGCAACATTAATGAATAATTCATTGATTCAAACACCTGCCCTTATACTATATTTTAAATAATTCTATCTTTACTAAACTTTAATATTGTTTTTCTTTTTGCAATGGCTATTGAGCTTACGTGTCTTACGAGTAGAAAGAGTTTTACTCTATAAAGGACGATTCATATGCTATTGGCGTTTGAAAAAACAAACTGTATTTGACGAAATGATGCTCTACTAAAACTTACTCTACAAAATAATTCGAGTCGAATAGAATATAAGATTTATTTATTAGTAAGAATATGCATATGTTAAATTAAGAAAGTAGTGGGGAAAAAAAGGCTGGCCTCGTAATCGGGGAAGAAAAGAAATGAAGCAAAGTAACATTGAGTGAGTATACTAGTAAGTGACATTGAGGTACATTGGCCTGAACATACTAGACTACTCAAGACTCATCATTACTTAATGGTCTAAGTGCCCAGATTGATATTTTTGGCACCCTTAGTACCGTTTATCTCCTAAAGCCAACATAACCCAAACTCTATAATCGAGCTGTGTGGAGCACCCGCTGACAAACTTTCAGCCTGGGCATGTGTATCAGGCTAACTTATTGCCTATGCATATCAGAATTATCAGAAAATTACATATTAAAATAGTTGCTGGAATCTAGCCTGCAACTATGTGCATAATAATTCAATCTTTCAAACCCTAGTTCACATAAATACTTAGACCTTTGTTAAGTCCTAGCTACCGCATTAGGCTAAGTAACCTGTAATGGTAGATTAGTGTGATAATTAAATAAATAAATAAATAAAGCTTTTACAGAATAACGTAAGTCTGGCGTCCACGGGCTCTTACTCCATTTAATTTCTCCCCACAATATATAAAGGCGTTTTTTTTAATTTGATTCCATAGATAGACGACTGTGCGCTAAAAAAACCGCTGTTCAAATCAAATGCAAAACTAAATCAGAAGAAGACTAATGTACCAATACACATTATTAATAACAACTTAAATAATAAAAAACACACGTCATAATTTAATTTTTAATTAATTACTCGTTCGATGAGGTCAAAGATCGTTATACAGGTTACACATTATAAATATTGACAGGCCCGTATTAAATAAATAAAAAAAAACAGTTTTGTGTTTGGAAGCGACTTGTAGCACTGAATGATTGGACTCTACTGTTAGAATTGAAATTATTTACTCGTGACTATATTGAAGAAATGTCAGTCTTATTTTCATCTTGTAATCTATGAATGTCATTGTGGCCTAGCGTTTCTATGCACGGTGCTGGTTCGATCCCAAAGCAGACGAACTACCAATAGGACCTTTTTTAATTATTCTAAGACACCATTGACAAACGGTGAACGAAAACATCGTGAGGAAATCTGGATTCCAAATATTGGAATCTGAAATCGCCAACCCGCAGTGAATTTGAATTAAATTATACATTATATAAACATATATAATATTAGTGTGACAATTTAGAGGAAAAAACATACTGTTTTAAAAATGAAACTGAATTGGACCACAAATAAAAAACACTTCTTCGTCCATGTTATTTTCTAAGTGTAAATCGTCTCTAAAGTTATCCTATACATAATTCATAGGGTATTTATAGCTTAGGCATTGAAGTCAGGATAGCAGAAAAACTAGGCAGGCTTTTTATATGACATCCTATCTAAAGGAACTAGGGTCTGATGAGTTGATGACCTAGGGGCCAACCGTCACTTCTTAGCGACTGATGTACTTGTGGAAGGGAGATGGTGCTCTACATTGTCAAGTGCTATCTCGCTCACACAACGTCAAATAGACATTTGAAGGTGTGGTTTAGCTTGCCTGTGCATTACTTTCTACGCTCTTCTAATTAAAGTTTAAGTATTTGAAATACGCCGTGAGAGAATGTCGTGGTGGTTCAGTGAGTTGATTTTTATCCTTAAGAATATAGGTTTGAATCCAGGCTAGTCCATGGATTATGATTAAAGTTAGGCATAAGTTCCTTCTTAATCTTTATTCATAAGTATAAGATGCCACATATACATGATGGAAAAAAATCGCATAGAAACCAGAATTTCAAATATCTGTCTGTCTGAGCATCGCGAACCCTTCGCGACACAAGTATTAAATTCTTTAATCCGGGCGTCGTTTATTAAAGAAAAAAAACTGAAAAGCTCAAAGCACAAACGTGTTACGATCAAAACTAGTTCATTTCATAAATGCGCAAATATATTTGTCGCATCATTATAAATTCTAAAATTAATGCAAAAAAAACTGTTGCTGAAACATCCTATCACCAACAAAACACGCAACAAGTTACCGAAAACCTACCCTACAATTATCGATTACTTACTAAAAAATTCGCGGCGACCATTAAAATGACATCAAATAAAAAATGGCGTCGCAAAGTCAAGGTTAGCCTAATGTACTGACAATTTATGGCTAACTACTAATTGTGCCGAGCCCTGCCCTACCCTACAACACGAACACCGCACCTGTAGAATAATTTCGTTAATGAGTATAATGGATTGAAGACTAAATTATAACGTACATGTTTATGCTTTTAATTTTTGTTGGCACGATATGCTTTTTGGGAAATTGGGTCAAGACTTTGGTTTTGCCATAATCTTGTTATAATGATTAGTGGATGGCTTTGGTTTAAGAAGTGAGTGTGCTCGCAATTTCAAGTTTTTGGGGGAGATTGAATTAAAAAGTATTATAAATATAGAATTCACCGCTATCTGTCTGTTAGTCTGTCTGTCACCAAGTTGTTTCTCATGAACCGAAATTTTCACAGATGATGTTTTCCTTTTGTCGCTGTAACTACTTCAAAGACGTCGTTAAGCAACAGTTGTTACGGTCATACAAATTGAACAACACACACAAAAACAAATCTATAGATTGTTTGTCTTTACCCTATTTGCATGAAACCCACAGAATCGCGAGTCAGACTCACACAGACAGACAAAATACTAGAAGAAGTGGTTTTCTAATAGGCTACTTAATTACTGTTTATAGTTCTAATATATGTATGTGTGTTGCATAAAAACACCAAGCTTAGTGCTTCAGAAAATTAATACTTCTCTATGACCCGTAACGAAATTAATCAGAAGCAGCGAACGAAACTTTAATAAACTAGCAACATGTTTTCGCTAGCTCTAACATACCGAAAAACCAATTAATAAATATAAATAATTTATTTCCATTTATGTTTTATTTATGTGTTTTGAGATTGTGATAGTTTTATGTTTTAATCCTAGGCGTTAAAGACTTTTATTCGATGCATTTATTTTGTGATGTCAAAACAATCTTTAGAGGCAATTTAGTTTTTATAGTTTGTATCATTTGACAAGTAAGTAGATTTAAAATTATAAATATGTATTAAATTAATTGACTAATTAAAAATGAGCATCTTTTCGAAGTCAAAATCGGATCCGCGAAACTGAGGTCGCCGTACCCAATATGTAAAAGAAAACAAATCGGTGAAACATTCCAACCAACCGTTACCTTTATTTTCAAGATAAATAAATCATCTGTGAAAACTTCAAAAGTCTAGCTTTCACAGTTCAAGATATAGTCTAGTAATAGACGGACATACAGTGTTGCCTCGGTAATAAGGTTCAGTTTCTACCTATAGGGTACTTAGCCCACATAAGAATATTCATTTTCAATATTCTCGAACCAAAAAGACCACCATCTAAGTCTCCTAACAAAACGATACCAGAAAAGACAGGTCTTTAATCTCAAACCTAAAAACTAACATATTATTAATAGACTAACTGTGTGATGAAATTTTATTACTAGCTCTGTTAATTTAGTTTTTATTCAAATGTTATTGACCGAATCTTAAAGTACAGACGACCACACATGATTTCTACCTTTATGATGTTCAATATCAGTCTTATTAAAAGGCAATAAAGTTTAATTTCGTTTATCGTTGCGTCTTAAATTTTGCGTTTGAGAGTACGAGTCTTTAGACTGGAAATGTATGTGATTAAGACTGATAACGTCTTTGTAATATCTAATTAGATTGCGATTAGATCTGTAGGTACATTAATGTGTTCTTGATGACCGTCAATTTCGATGGGGACTTGTAGTCTAATCATTATCTGACCTAGCTTTGAGGTTTTGAAGACGGGATTTAGTAGCGACAGTTTTAGCCGTGGGATTTGGTGTTTTTGTTTGCTCACACATGTTATTGGATTTGAAATAACAGCTCCTTAAATATATGACGTGTTCTTTTGTAAGTATACTCGTACAAGGTGCTATTTTTGTCTCTCGCTTGCAATGGAGGGAAGAATTTTTAATTATTTTTACTACTGCTTATTGCTATTTCAGATTTTTGTTATTGTGAGTTCCAAGGCAATCGTTTCTACACGAAACATCTAACTTAAATGTGTCGGTGGATTTCGTTGGTTTCATTGTACATCCCAGCTTTCAGAAATTGCAGAAACCACCTGATTATGAACTGTTTGAACTATTTAGTATTTCAGGAACTTAATCTATTTACTCACCTATCCAAGTACTGTAAATACTTTCTTACGCTCGGACCGAACTGTTTTCATTAGCGTGGCCACATATTATTGTACGTGTCTTGTTTACAAGTAGGTACACGTTTGAAAGTATAAGAATAGTCATTTACATGCGGAATAATAGTAAAATCAATTAAAATTGCTTGCGCTGTACTCTAAGACTTTGTACGATCCACGAATGCCTATCCTGAGTTAGGGTGCTTCGGGCATATGTCTTGAACATTGGTGAAACCCTCGCGACACAAAGATTAAATTCCGTACTTCGGGAGTTGTTAACAAAAATATATACAGTTAAATTAAATTAATTGAATAAATTAGAAATTAACACTCAATTCAAATGTCCTGGATAAAGAAATATTTCTAATTAAAAATGTGTTAATTTTTTATTGGATGTTTTTAATCTTGTTATTAATTATGTGTCTATTAAGACTAATGGGAAGCAATTATGTGAAGATGAGCATTAATGTGTAATACAGTTATTGCTAAGTATGGTTACCTAGTTAGGTGTCAGCATGGCCTAGTGGTCTACTGATCAGGTTAATTTGCAAAGGGTGCATCTAAAAAACAGTTATATTACAAAATTGTCCGTTTGGCCGCCTGTGCGTTTGTCTATCTTTATATCCGCCTTTCATTATTTTGTAGCATAGTTTGACGGGTGAATATTGAAATTGGTCATAGATTTGATGGGTGACCATTCTTTTTACTGAACTTATTTTGATCTGAAGTAGAGATTAGTTTTAAAGTTTTTTATTAACATGATCTACTACACAAGAAATGTCCAACAATAGAAAAAAAGGATTTGCTCAAAATTGGCATTGCAAGTCCAATAATACCTAATACTAATAAAGCTATTGCATCTTTAGAGAGAACTATTTTTAACCCAAGCATTTGTGTAAATAGAATTGGACAATCAACTTTCATATTATACCGGAGAAAACTAGGCAAGCTATAACTATCTTCTTCAGAAACGTTATCAACTCACAATTGCTTTCAAACCAACACCTTCACCCAACCTTTTTAAGTAAACAAACAGATAAAATTCAATCCTTTCTAATATATTCCGAAGTTACAATCAAGAATTCGAAATCAAATTATTTAATTGAAGATTCTCTTACAAAACATCGAGAATTAAATGGTTAATACTAATAGTGAATACATTGGTTTTCATTTTCACAATTTATAGGAAGCCGTGTCTTGGCATATCACGATGGGTTGCGACATTCGATGCTCCAACATTGGCTAATACCGAGATTTATTGAAAACACATATGTTTACATTATCTGCGTAATTGAATCGAAAGTACTGTTTAGAATTGACTGCACGGATAGCCGTGTAGTTGAGGTACCCACCCCAAATACAGTGTACGTGAGGGGTCCCGGGTTCGATCCCCGCGTAGGACAAATATAATTTGTGTTATCCAGGAATGTTTTTTCTGAGTCTGAGTGTCTTTTTGCATGTGTGACTTGAATTTTTGTAAAACACCTCGCGACAAAAGGATGAAATTGACTAACGGAGGTTTCCGTTTTAATAAAAACTACACGTTTATCTATCTTCTTGAATTGGTTGAGGATAAACTTAGGGTTAATACTTTCTAGAGGTTTATACACTTTGCCATTTGGTTTTTGGGAATATCTTGTTAGAAATTTGTCTAAATGTAAAAATGCGTTGTGCCTTTACACCTTCTCTGTTAACTTTTTGAATGCAAGAGCTAGTTAAGTTTATAAGAGTAGTAAATAGAGTTTTGACACTTACCACATTTAAAGATACAACGTAGGCACCCTCTTCTGAGCTCCCAAAGACAATTTGTTACCAATCTTCTTGTAGCTTTCATTTTTAACTCTAGTTTTGGGCTTGTCGGGATCGGGACATCCCTTCAGCTCCCACACAAGGTTCGTCAGGGACTTCGGTCTGCTCAGCTTTCTACACCTCTTCTCCGGTAGCTTTGGACCGTTACCAGAGTCCCCAGACGTTCTGCCACCAGAATGACTCGAATCCAAAGTCCCATCTAACTCCATCGCCTGGTGAATGTTCGACAAACTCTTATAGCGTATATTGAAGATCGGAGA
Source organism: Trichoplusia ni (assembly GCF_003590095.1). Lineage (NCBI taxonomy): Eukaryota > Metazoa > Arthropoda > Insecta > Lepidoptera > Noctuidae > Trichoplusia > Trichoplusia ni. Next base: position 5,022,064 of record NC_039489.1, on the reverse strand, counting down.
GTCACCTTTCAACGGTCGTATCGGACTAGCAACTGGACTAGGGGCCTCTTTAGTCGGCGAAGTACTTTTCTGACGGAACACCATTTTGCTCTTGCTGTTGCTAACACTATTCTTTATGTAAAGCTTGGGGAGGTTTGGTGCTGGTGCAATGGAACATTTCTCTTTGTATACTGTGACTGGGGTTTCCTTTACGACTGCTGTTGACTTCCGAGTGCGTTTCTCCGCTTTTTGAATGTTTAGAGGTTTCTTTGTGGGTATGGTTTCTATTGGTGGCGGTTCTGGTTTTATTTCTGTGATGAGAGGCATGTGGATGGGTGTTGCGGCAGGGGATGCTGGAGCTGACTCATGTCTCGGCGTTGGCTCGTTTGAATACGAAGCTTTAATGTTCTTAGGGAGGGGCGCGAAACCTCTTACGTAGTCATAAATTTGGTCTATTTCATCATACTCATCCGGGATACTGTTCTCGTCCCTGTGACTACTATAAATGTGATTGTGTCGCGAGATATGCTTGTGTTGGTTAGCCGTGTCAGAAGACGCGCTGCGTCGGAGGAAATAACCAGTTTTGACTAACGGTGGTGCGTGTAAAGGCCCATTCAAAAGTCTCTTCGGGTCGCCTAACTTTCCGTCCAAAACATGTATTCTGTCTACGACGTCTACTAACATACGATTGCACTTTTCCACTAATCTAGAGAACTCCATGAAGTTTTTTATTTGCTCTTCGTTTTTGCATCTTTGCATTTTGAGTGGCGCCGCTAGAGGTAGTGCAACTAATGCGTTGCCTTCTTTAGGGAGAGGAAGAGCAAATACATGATCTTCTTCAAACATTGACAGCAGTCTTAATTCTGGTACAAAATGGCTCGCGCTCTTGAGGCCTCTCGGTGGCGTTCCGTGCACCAGCCTTACAGTTATTGGCAGACGTTTAGTCAACAACGTCTTCGCCGTATGGACCCCACTAATATTCTCCTCCTTAGCAACAGCTGAAAACTTTCCTCTCTGATCCAGACTCATTAAAACCATATCACCTTTAGAATCTGTACATTTCAGATACCTATTCTTACCTAAGAAAGTTTCGCCTCTAGGCATGATTATTTCGCCAGCGGGTAGATTCCTCGCTCCATCAGCTGTGACATTGCCATCTAAATCTATCTTAGCACAGATAACTCTTACTGGTTCTCGGACGAGACATCCATCGTCCAGTTTCCTCCTAGCTAGTTCCGATACTGACTCAATGCACCTTACAGCCCGGCCTTCTTCGCTAAGTAATTCGAAGAATCCTTTATAAGTATCAGGGATGGCTATTCTGGGTCCGACGCTGACCATCCGCCTTCCCTCTTTCAGTTTGATGGCCTGAGCAATGATCTTCTTTCTCTTTCCTGCTGATACGAGTATAGCAGTGCTCTGTAAGCCGGGACTCGGCAAGGTCGGCACGCCGAGCCCTCCGTACTGTCCTTTGATGATTTTGGCGACATTTGGAAGTCGGTTCTTGACGACGAATTCTCGGAGATAGCTTCCTTCGTCTGACCAGCGCGATGCTGCGGCCACTACTTGGCCGTCTGTGGCTGCCATGGCAGGTTTAGTTACATCTGAAAAAAAACGAAAAACTCACATTAAAATAACGTTACGTACTATTACGTACATTTAAAGGTCACACATTCTACCACTATCTAGGATTAGCTTTAAGGTATCTTTTCACGCTTCCACAAGAACAATTAGACCTAAGAACCAGAAAAACGCTAAACACTTAACGATATAAAACAGTTATTTTATTCTAACAAAAACGGTTTATACCCAAAACTAATTAAGGCGTAACGCTTACACGTTAAAACAAACTGTATTACCAAGTTTAAGGTCAACGTACACAAACAATGGTTGATGTAATGCATGCTTTACGCACGGCCGCACTGTGCGGTGCGCTTCACAAGGGCGAATGTTATGTGTTAGGTAATTTTTAACTGTTCGTGATAGAACTAAGATGTTTTGATATGCGTTCAACCGTTAATTGAAGTGTCGACGTTTAACATCTTAAGATGGTTTTGAATCAAGTCTATTGCGATTAAATTATTTATCTTTGTGGATAATAATTTAATTTTGGCATGAATGTCATCAACTTATCCATAATGTTATAGTATTTTATTTTATTTTGCACTGAGGTTAAGGCTTTGTATGTTTGTTTCAACTTTTTATTTACATGAAGTATATAATAGGATAGGTGACATTTCAGCTGTTAGCTAATTTAGTCTTAGGGAAATGGTCTTTTCATGCTTTCAAAAAGCTTTAGTTGTTTGTGCAGCTGACAATCTAGCGTGCACTAGCGACATTTCATAATTTTTTTTCAAACCAAAAAAACTAAATTAGCGAACCCAAAAATTACAGTAAAGCTTATTTTAGTAACAAACTTTACCACAATCAATATTGCTAAATTAACGAACCGAAAGAATTACAATCACAGGTACACCCAACCTTATCACTAGATAAATCAGTTAAACATAAACGCGTTTACAGGTGAATAGCGACGCGTACGTACCTAACGGTGTTTTTATAACCGATTACATTGGCTCCGAACATTTCTTTGTGGTTACACTGTTAGATAATCAAGAGTTTAGTTTGTGGGCACATTTGAGCGATTGGGGTGACGCGTGAGCGTGTTAAACGCGTCTTAATCGCTTAAAGACAAGTCCCTATTCTACAATCACTAACTTTTGTAAAAGATACTTGAATGTATGTAGATGACAGGTCGATGTCACGTGACTCACGTATGGAACATTTGAGCGTTATTTATTGACGGTAACGATTATAGAAACGTCAATTGACTATAGGAGCTCCCGACGTCGTGATCGCGATGATCGTATGGACCTAACAAGTTAAAGAAATGCGAATTTAATTTCCATACATAAACCAGCCAGTTTATCTGTAAGTATTAATTTTCATTTGGACATACTTTTTAAAGATATTTCTAAAAAAAAAAATTTGCTTCGTCCCGCTCTTAGCCGCGTGTAGCCGCGTCAACCTAATGTGCTCGCACCCTAACCCCAACATACTATAAACAATTTATTGCTATTATAACATTGGTTTACGATCGTTTACGCGTTTTGAATCGCACGTGATGCAGTATTTGAGAACTGGGTTTTGCCATCGGTTAGCCGATGGTTTAACAGTTACGCTTAGACTAACCGCAGTCGGTAGCAAACGAAAATTGTTTATTACACATTCAATTTCGGATTACTGTTCAAATAATGTATTAATGTCGGTAGGAAGACTATTTGAGTAACTTTGTAAAATAAATTTTGGATTTTAAGGTTATAATAATAATTGCTTTTATTTATCCCGATATACTGGTATTTTATCAACATTACAAAATAATTATTTTGTCTGTTAATCTGTTATATTTTATGGACAAGACTGCGTATCTCGCTGGTTATACAAGCAAGTTTTGTATTATTTAAAAAAAAAATATATTTCTATTCTTATTCAAAGTTTGTCATTTGTAATGCAATAAATATGTTTTTGTCTGTTCGTTACATTTAAAAGACAAAACTGCCTGGTCATTGTGTAGGAAGCTCCCAGGGCCTGCGATCTTGGCAACTGCTTAAACCTCAGTAAAGGCTTAGCTTTTTCCAAGCAATGATGAGGTTAAATTATTTTCTCTGATAATTGACATTTAAGCAGATGGAACCGCGTGAAACAGCTAGTAAAATAATACAATGTCAATGTACAAATAGTTGAATGTATAATTTATATTACTACATCCAACACTGGACTTAGACGAGGTCAACGACTTAAAAAAAAAGGTTTTATGCAAAAACAGACACCATCGTTTAGCTTATCACAAGTTTTTAATCTGTGACATAATTATATCACTTGTAAGCACTTCCCATTTGACAGCTGTCAAAAGTATAATTACTTACGAAATAGCTTTTTTTATTAGAGCAAGATTTGGACTTGATTGGCAATCGTTTATGTTATTTAATTTATTCCGTTACATCGTAAGATTTAGATTTATTATAGGTACCTACCAGATTTAAAATTGTTAAGTTTGTGTCTAAAAAGTCCCTTCCAGCTTGCGATAAAAAGAAGAGCAGTGGACTTATTTTGATGACAATTCTTTTTTGTTAAAATAATAACAGTCTAATAAAATTTTATGCTGGACACAGACCTCTTTTTATAATAATATAATAATAATAAATGCGGATAACATCACATACATTGATCTGAACCCAAAGTAAGTTGCTAAAGCACTTGTGTTATGGAATTCAGATACAACGAAGGTACCACAAACACCCAGACCCGAGAAAATGTAGAAATGAGAATTTTTACATTGACCCGACCGGGGATCGAACCCGGGACCTCAGAGCTAGCGACACCTTGAAACCGGTGCATACGCCACTCGACCACGGAGGTCGTCAAACCGTCAATTTTATAGATTACAAATGCAACTGATATTGAAAGTTTTTGAGGATATGTAGATGTTTTTTACTGTTCCACACCAGAGTCGATTGGTAAAGGTCACCTTGACAAATCTGTGATCCGATTGTGTGATCCACGAATCTTCTTCTGAGTCTGGGTGTCTTGTGACTTGATTGTTAGCAAAGCCCCAGCGATACGTGATTTGAATTCTTTAGAGAGGAAGTCGATGGAAATGAATGCTGTATCGTTGAAAATAATGATGTTGACGTCAAAAACCTAAAACTTAATAAATGTTGTAATGCAATCAAAGATTTATTTTATAAACTATCGAAGATCAAAATCATCCAATTAAAACCACGATGTTCATACAAAAACTGCACTTGAATCAGATGTAACTAATCAGTGTTTTGTGCCACCATTGTCAGAATGATGACTAAACAAAACGTTTTCAAAGATTTCTGATAAAAGAGTACAAATAGAGAGTTTGAAATACAAATTTTTTGAAAGTCAATATACAGTTATCGTATTTTGAAAATGGTACTTGAGGTGGTAGGTTACTGTAAAATGGTATGTATAGTCAACAATGAGTTTGGATTCTACCAATTTTCATATATTTTCAGCTATATTGCTATAAAGATACATATGGATTATTACGACAGTTTTGAAATGAACATGTCTGCATGCATGTCTCAAAGTGAGTAACAAAAAAAAATATGATTTATGAACTTTTTTTTCTAACCTACCCACTTGCCTTTTTCACTACAAGCTTAGAAATGACTACTAAACTTTTTGGTTCGTAATTACGTTTTCACTATAAGCCTAAACAGTAAAAAAAATACATTTTAAATTAATATACTATAATTACTACCTTTAAGCTTTTGAGCTCCAAATCGTGAAGGTGTAATGTAGAAATTAAACTATGTATCTTTGAATATTACCTTCATTCATTGAACATTAAGCATATCTTTGAAAAGACCATTACAGGCCGATAATAATCCAATTATTACACAAGACAAGTGCCAGGACTATACCAAAACCCTTGGTTAGACCGGTTGTCAAGGAAAACAAGGCTTCAGAGACTCTACTAGGAACTCTCAAACAGCTGTTACAGTTGTAAGAGCGAGATAGCGTGATACGTCGTGTAGAGCGCGGTCTCTTTCCTATAACTTTATGAATGGTAGTTTGAGACGTCGTGGTAGGTCCCCAGTATCCCATAATACATGACAGTGTTTGGATTCATAATAAATTCTTGGTAGCTTGCCTTTGGAACTGGTTTGTCGCTTTCATACTCATATTACGTTGTTCAGTGGTTCGCGAATGGTATGTATTCTTACGTTCCTGTGACTATACGATAGTATTGTCTAAAGTGGTAATGTAAAGATTTTTTTTTTAAATATTTTGTCGTGAAACTTTTATATGTTGGATCAGTTCTTGCTTATATAATGTGAAAAAATGTAAGACAGTACGAATAGTGTTTACTATTTCTGATTTTATTTTAGTTTAATTGTTGAAACAAACATTATTCAAAATATTTGATTAAAATTAATATAATTTGTTTTGCGTTATGATTAAATTAAAATGCTTTAAGAGTCCTGTTAGTAGAACTTCACTTACAACTATTTAACTTTTTTAATTTTCGTTTCAGATTGTTGCCATTTGAATAAAAATTCAACATAAAACTTGCATCAAAACCAAACATCGAAAACCCAACAAAAAATCACAAAATAAATGCAATACCCATCATATCACGATTTTCATACCGAAAATATTACTTAGGAACGGTTCTGTCGTCGACTGTACGTCACGACCGAATCGCACGATTAAACCTATTGTGAGCGGCTAGATAATATTGCGGGTAACTGTACCCGATCGGCTGTAGACAAATAAGGAGCGCGGTGTGGGGCCACTAAGTAAGCGAGCGGGAATAAGAAACTTGGGCTTGGTAATGAGCTTGAAGAAACAGTAAAAAGCGAATCTTCATACTAAGGCTTATTGGCTTGGTTTTAATGTTGTTCTTTTGTTCGTCCGGCTATATCTAACGAGACATTTGAAAATTTTCTCAGAATCTGTTCCCAATTTAACGATAAATAAGCAAGGAATGGTACAGTCATAAAATGGATGGGTGTCCAATTTGTTTTTGATATGTTTTTCTTTATCCCATGTTTATGTTTTCTGAGGTCTTAAGTCCAACGCACTGGACTGAATTTGTTTAAGGGAACCGTAATATTTATTTCAGTTTTAAAAGTACTCTGTGTCTTACCAAATTATTGTCAGCATAACCTCACTTCCAACAACATAATTGTATACCGTAAAGTTAGATACGGAAATCTAAAGCAAGAATCAAAAACAATTTCTTTCCCCATTCTACTTCTTTTTGTGATAATCACTTAAGTCACCAAACCCGCTGTTTTCCTGGCCCCAATATCCAAGTAGAGTCTGATGGACCGCTACAACGAGTTTCCCATGGCGTTTTAAAACTTGCTCTGTCCCATACCACCTAATTTGGCGTCATATTTATGTTGCTTGATAATTATAAGTTTTATAATGATTGCATTTTGATGGGAAACGGTTTGTACATATACCGGTCTTCATGGTGGTTTCATTTTTTCTTTTGTTTTACAGATGTGTCGTTTATATATTGTTGACATGTGTGATGAAGTACAAATTATTGATTTACGCGCCTCAAAAAGAAGTCAGCAATTGCTGTGGAGCCCAGTAAGGCTGATGCCTGCTGGTGCAGCGGGATTGTCTGAAGGGGTTACCGTGGCCTCGGTACACGAATGGGAAAGCAAGGAACATGGGTTGGTTTAGTCAGTAAGAGTCTGACACTCCTTTTCGCTCAACCCAAAATGGGAGGAGTTATTTGATAATTTAGACTAAAACATGTGTTGGAGCTTGGAGCATTGGAGTTTCTTGCCGGTTATTCTTCATAAGGGTGACACTTTGGAACCGCGCAACTAGAGTCATCACCTTAACGTTTTGAAAGTGCCTGGAAAACGGCCTACTTGAAATAAAAACTTTTGATTTTGATTCTAGTTAATTAAACAATTAATAGATATGTAAAACAGAAATTTTTTCTTTAAAGCAAATTGCATATATTTATACTTTGATGTTTTATGATATAAAATTGCTTGCAGCATTAAAAATTATATCCTTCATATTGATAATCATATGATAAATTTATGTGCCGTACCTTCAGTTATCTCCTTTTATATAGAAACCATTATTAGCCATAAATACGCCTGTCTAGTTTACCTAAATAATACTTATCATAAACAATCAAACTGTCAAAGTAATTGAGAGACCATTGTTCTTAATTAATAAGTTCTTATTACACAATCGCGGTTCTGAGAATATTTCCCAGAAATCTATTGTTTTCCTACGAGTAAAACTATACTAATACACCAGTCTAAAATGGACTCTAAATTTTAAAAGCTAAAGCTCAAAATCGAATAAGGTTTTTATCTGAAAATTTTATTGTTTTTTACTTATTGCAAGTATATTCATAACACGAGTGTATCCATTTTATTTGTTAAGAAATAAAGTTGAGAATTGATTGTTTTTTTGTTGTTGAACAGTAGTAAAAAAATTGTTTAAATAATTATATTTTTTAATGTTCTGCGCTTGACTGATGAAAACAATTCATGGTCAAGTGTAAGAGTTAGTGAATTGCGAAATTATTTGCAATATTTTGTGCAAAATAAAAAGGTCATACAAAAGGTGAAAACAAAATTGTTTAAAGTCAAAATCAAATTCAAATATGAAAATCAATAAAATTATTGTCAAGAAGTTGACAACTATGATAAGTTTGTCTCTCCGAAAAATCTGTTCTTTTCTATGCAAGAAAAAGGGTTTTGAAGATGACCGATCAGTAAACATTATACAGACATCTGATTGCAGATTTTTTTTTTAACTCTATCTTCTTTACTAAGGCTTAGCCGACCGTCCATCCATCTGTCACAAAGCTGATTCCTATAAACCGCATTGACATTTTGAGTGATGATGTATTTATTTTCTATTGTCGAACAAACAATAAAATTAAAATTGAAGGTTAACCAACGGTTCATCTACCATCATAATAGAGTATTAAATGAGATGGATGACCAATATTTTTTGAAAATTTGTTTAATTTAAGTCTCTTTGTAAGGAATCATATGACTCGGGAGTCCGACTCGCACTTGACCGATTTTTGTTACTGTACTCTAAGGTTGATTCTATATACACACCCGTCGTGTTTGTTTGTCATTCCGGTTGGGTTTTGCAACTCGATTTTAAGGCAGTTCCCGATATGCTAGCAGTCTAAAATTTTCAGGGCAGCTTCAAACTCGATGACAATGCAATTTACAATTATAAAAACGGCTAAATCGATTTTGTAAAATTTTAATGTACTAACATTTAAAAACGTGGGTTTTTAGATTTATTTATATGTATCTATATTTTTAGAAGGAAAGCGCCAATTCATTTTATAACCGACATCTTCTAAAGAGGGTAATGATTTTATACTACGCTTATATCACTGCCGATAGGATGTAACAGATTTTTATCTTTCCGGCAATTACACTTAATTTTATATATTTAAAGCAAAAAAGGAGGTCTTTGCGTGAGAGAAATTTATTGCAAATTGTAATTTAGATTCCATTGCACTGGTACTTACTGTATTCTGTTTAATTATGGGAAATATTAAGCTATATTAGAATTAAATCGAAAATAGATGTTATTGTTATATTTTAGTCATGTTTCGTAAAACAGTTTGAGAACTAAAGTATAATCAGACATTATCCGATTAGATGCTGTTCTCTGTGTAAGTAACCTATAAAAAAAATATAAAAATCAGTAAAGACTCTTAAAAGTTCAAAGGTAAATAGAAACAAAAATTGGTCACCTATGAATTTTACGACTCTACCAACCGTTCCTTAACTTCGATTTATTCTAGAAAACTATAAAATTTTCAACTGCCTCTCATTAAGGTTCATGAGATACAACCTAGAAACAAACGGACGAACAACATAACCCTCAATACTATCCCCAAGACTTTAGTTTTTATCCTATGGCATAAGCCTCAATAATAAACTTCAGTTTCACCCTATGAGTATACAACCTTCAAAAGCTAAACAATAAATCCATATATATTGGTATAACACCTCAGTCCTGCCTACCCCAAGCATATCGGTTGCATCACGTGCTAATAACTCGGACTGGTCCACACCGTTATGCTACTCCGACTTGATGCTCAAGGATTTATAACAAGGTGCATGCACTGCGGGACATTTTAATGTAACACTGTTGGAGTTAAATTGTTTTAGCAATTGTAGGCATTTTTGTGGAACTAGATATTGTTGGAGCGACTTTTTTTCTAGCGGAGCTAATGCAATTGCTGTTTTTTTTCACTGAAAAAAAATTAAATAGGAATTCTGTCACTGCAGTTTACTTGATAAATTAATATTAATGACATGGAAATAAGCATCTGTGTAAGTAAAAAGTTTGGTTAAAATTAAACAAAGCTTTTGCAAGCTACAGTGTATTAGTAACAATTACTGTATGAATAGGCAATTCGTTAAGGTCACCGGGGTAAGGTACGCGCGACGTCTCTTGACTTTGATGCCGGGATAAGAGGAATATTTTTGTGATATAAAAATATTAGATCTGAGTTTGGGTGTCTTTGAGCATGTTACTTGAATGTTTGTGAAGTCATCGCGACAAAAGTATGAAATTCTATTACTGCGGGAGTCGTTTCGAAAAAAAACAGATGAACAAAAGGAACAAATAGAAAATGTAGTTAATTGGCTATCATTATTCAAAACAAAACCTGTTATTTATTTTATATACATAAAAATAATAAGTGTACACTGACTATGTCCCGTCGTGTACGCTGTGGTATAGCTTTTTGCAGCTTCGCGGTGATGGGGTGAACGTCCTGCGCGCACGGGCTAATGTAACGAAATCTTGTCTGTTTGTCCGTCATACGTGTGTATATAAATGTGTTACATAAAAATAGCGATGTTGATCGGGTATACAAAGTGTAAATCAATAAGTTAATGAAATATAAGACTTGTATTTATTTGTATGTAACTGAATAATACATAATTACTTACGTGTATGTAATTAGTCAATTTATACCCCAACTCATATTTTTTTCTTATCAGCTATTAAATGTTGGGTATTTTTGTATTGTGAATTGAAAAATAAATATAATTTACATACACAAGATTCTTTTTTTGTATTTTTTCATTTTAAGTCCAACTAAATAAAATGCATAAGTATTTTACTTTGTATACGAGTATATAAAGTGTCTTTTATTTTAAAATAGACCAAGGGCTTGTTTCACAACCACTACTTAAATTCCCGTTAAATTACTTGACAGATTTTTTAATACAAAGATTGTCAATTTTTTCAACAATCTGTCTGATAACTACCAAACAGTGATTGTGAAACAGGCGCTAAGGGTCTAAATAGCCCAGTCCGGACTCCGTAAGTACATATTCAAGCTACTTAGATAACCTTTCCATTACTCACGATGCAGCAACTTTGTTGGGATCAAATTCAGGTGTTTAACAGTTATTTTATTTGCAAATACATACTAACACCTAGCCGGTATGCCGTACAGATCTAGATGGGCTAAAGTGCTTGCCCGGGTTTAATTTCTTCCTGGATAAACGAGTGGGTTTGGTGCAAGAGGCGAGCGGGTGACTGGTGATCTAAGTGTATTGAAATTAAATGCTTTTTTTAGAGTTAATTTAGGATGCCGGGGCCCTTTAAAAGGAAAAAGGACTTATCTTCGATGATATTTAGAAATAGTAGGGATAGTAGGAAAGCCGACGGTGAGTTTTAACATTCTCATCATTAATTTTCAGAATTGATGCTAAAATTATTTGATTGACAATTATAGGCATCGCAGTTTTGATTAGAAACTTAAACATGATTAATATTTTTTATAGACTCATTGTGGACCATCATCACTCATAGACTACCATCTTTAATTTATGTTCATGTTGAACAATATGCTTTATTAAATGACGTCCTAACGAAATAATAGAACACATAAAGCGGTATGTTATGTCATCGGTGATGTTATAGCAAGACATACGGGACAATAATATACGGGACTAAATATGAAAGCATCAGTTGATTATTTCATAATTTTCCGCAATTTACATTCTTTAAAAAAGAGAAATAACTTCTAAATACTACAAAATCCGGATCAGAGGTCAAACCTATTAATTTCACTAAAGAATCATTTGGCCAAATAAATTTACCTTTAAATGCCTAAAATAAAAAGTTTAGCATTCACAAAATGGATGCTAAATACAATAATTACCGATATACAACGCTTAAATTTACTTTGAAAACTTTTTTTTGTCAATTTTGTTTTTAAGACATAAGTGCCGTTTTTCATATAAATTGTTCCAAGATTTGTTAATTTCGTAATCTGCTGGAACGAAACTGATTGAGGTATGATCTCATCATTTTACTTTTATTATTTAATAGCTATTGTGTGAGTTGGATGCAATAACAATGATTTTGGACTAAAAGTTTGTGATATGCTATTCTTGCTTTGCCCAAGATATATATGTTTAGAAGAGTTTAGGCTCTCTAGATTCAACTGAAAACAATATTGAACACGTTGCAACTGCCTAACTGATATCCAAAACCCATGTTTTTGAGTAAGACTGGGTGTCAGAACTGCAAACAATAACAAAAAATACATTCTCAACTAAACCCAACCATTTTATTGGTTCCTAATGATACCGTTTTAAAAAAGTGATTAGTTTTCATTTTCTTTCCACTTTCTTTAAAGATAAAGACTCGCTCGCTGCCGTGACAGCTTATGTTAAGGATTCCGAAATTAGTCGAACAATCCCGATAAATACGCGTGAGTAAACCGTCGCATATTTTAATCATGAATCAACATAAACTAATATTTGTAGTAAAATGTTAAATATTTTTAAGAAATATTAAAAATATGTAAGATTGTTTTAGACCAGATTCATTTGTCATATCACTGTATCTGATATATCATATCATTAAGGAAAACTACTTTCTTATTGTATCCCATTTTTTTATGAATGCTGTGTTTGCCGATTAATATTGTACACAATGGACTTTTACTATTGCACTATGTAACTTTGGCATAAAAAGGTGTAACAATTTTAGGCGAATCATTTAAAATAAAATAAAAATAAAATCCTTCTCAAGAAGCTGAAATATATGATAAGTAACAAGCTATCTTGCCTCAAAGCTGGTAACTTGCACCACGCATCAAAGCACTACTTAGAATTGATTGAGACGAGACTAATACAGAGTTAATTTGACCCTCATTTAACGGTACCAGCTCCAGAGCAAGCAGGTTTAATCTTTAATTGCCAAGTGATACGTTTGGCGTTCTATTACATGACGCTTATGTAACTTTATGGATATAGTTTTAATATGCTTTGCTTTTTGAGTGTCAAAGATGATCTAGAAAATTAAATTTTAATGTCTTATACTAAGTTGTTAAATGTGATTTCAAGAATTATTATCATCATCGTCACTTTCTAGAGCATTTTTTGCAAATGAATTTGTAGCATGACTTAAATACAGAATATTTAACTAATACCAAAGGCATTGTTTTTTAATTTTAGGTCTTTTAGGGTAATTTAAGGAACAAGGAGAATCGAGGAATCGTCGAATATGGGTAAATGTTGATTAAAAGGTCAAAATGTTATTTTACCTTATAAACAGAGACGAGTAAAATGGCGATCCCAGGGTTGATATTGAATCTGTAACAATAAAATAAAGAAATTAAGGTTTATATAATTTTGAGTATGGGATATGCTCAAACAAAAATGATTTCGACGACCTCCGTGGTCGAGTGGCGTACCCACCGGTTTCAAGGTGTCGCTAGCTCTGAGGTCCCGGGTTCGATTCCCGGTCGAGTCAATGTAAAAATTCACATTTCTACATTGTCTCGGGTCTGGGTGTTTGTGGTACCTTCGTTGTATCTGAATTCCATAACACAAGTGCTTTAGCAACTTACTTTGGTTTCAGAACAATGTATGTGATGTTGTCCGCATGTATGTGATGTTGTCCATTTTTTTAATCCAGCATATTGTATGCCAAAGATATGATAAACCAGTCAAGTTCAAGTCAGAAACAACAATGAAGATTCCGTTTAAATAGAAAAATTAAAAACAAAATTAGTAACCCATTTTTTTACCGCAAAAATGTCGCTTAACCTCGATCTTTATTTTAGTATTTGTTGTTTCAGCAGCAACAAAAATACATTCAGAAAAGAAAATATTAAAAATCTACAAGGAAAGAGCAAACATTTCAGCAGTCTAGCCATCACGGTTCAAAAGATACCGAAGTGCCTTGGTAATAGAGTGCCTTTTTAATCGATTTCTGAAAATAGACGCAATAAATGTAAGTTATATCACAGTATTACTTACGCAATAAACATTTCTTGTTAAATATTTTATTATTGACACCTTTTTGCATTTATTATTCTCGATGTATCGAACTTTAATACGGTCAGAGTCACAGCTACGAGCCACATGCCTTATAATGTAAGTTTATGTCATTTGCTTTTATTATGATTTAAAAAAACCACTCCCGCAGTAAGGAATTTAATCCTTCTCACTGGCGGTTTCACAAACATTCAAGTTATGTATGACGGCGCGCGGATTAATTGAGAATACTTTGTTTATTTAGACGATTTTAATTGATTGTGGAAATGTGTATTAAGATAGTCCATAATTATTATTATAATGAGTAAGTGGTAAATTATAAAAGGGAGCGGGTTACCCCGAATAGAGTAGTAGGTGGCGCTAGGTGCGACGACGTTCGTTTTGCTTGTCAAGACAGTTGTCATAAAAATAGCGAGCACGTACTAACCTATTGGCTCCAAATAATATTCCATCTCAACCGTCCTATTGTATTCTACTCCATAATGTTATAAGTTCACATTATACAATCTACAAGATAACATTGACGCTTTTATTTCGAACATCCCGTCGCTCATACGCCCAAGATGGAGGCCAACCTAGACTGTTCGGAAAATGTTCCTGACGCTCCCACATGTATATGTCCAAGACATACAGATCTTCCTAGATTCCCATATTGTCCTAGGCAGGGATCAAATTGTGGGTTTGGCTTTTCGACTTGGACAGAAAGAGGGGGAAATGAAATAGTGTCTCTGAATGAAAATATTCGCGATATATTGGAGAATATTACATAACAGATTAAAGAATCTTCTTAAGGCTTACGATATAACATTGACCCCTAAAGCATAGCTTAAGAACTAAGATCTTTCCAAAAAAGGCTTTGTTTAATATTCCATCTTTGTAGCACCGACAATTCCATGCGTTAGTGTGTCTAATTTGGTGTGAAACTTGTGTAGCGAGTGTGTGTTGATTAGTACATGCTAAATGTGTATTTATGGCTATGTTTAAAAATAGAAGAGTTGTTTATGGTCACGCTTGCTTTAATGGTGGATTTATAATTGAGTTGGACTAATGAGTTTATCTACAGAGTGGGAAAAGAAGGCAAATACTTATAAACAAATACGAATGTTTGCTTGTTAATCCCTGTTTGTGGTTATGTCAATTATTAGATTGTCATAAACTTAGAGTATTATAAAATTATTATTTTAATTAGTTTGTGCCCAATAGTCAACAGTGGGACGCATATAGGCTTGTCTCATAACATTGTAAGAACGATTTACATAAAATAATCAAATATTTTATAACAACTATGAGATTTCAATTTTGAACGAAACTTTTTGCTAATAATTATATAAAGTGGTAAGGCATAATTTACAAAAAATATGTTTACAATATTCGTTTCTCGAAACACAAAATTAAGTAGGTATCGCTCCTTAAACTATAATCTAATCGCTTCATTTACAATTACCTTGATCGTAAACATAGCTAATTAATCAGGCGTGCGTGCACTGGCCTACTTCGTACGCATAATTTAGTTTCTTTGCCTAAACACTACGGTCATTAGAGGCATTAGTAGATTAAATGAGTTCATTTATACATAACACAAAAAATGTAGAAAAACACATACATACAAAAATAATTGGTACAAAGGTACTGTTTCGTTTCAAATTTCTGCCAGTGTTGACCATATTTTTTTGGGAATTGCTTCGTCCTTATCCTTTCTGTACGGAACACTTAGTGTCGCGAGTCAATGCAAAAAAAAAAACAACTGGAACTTTCTAAGATTGTTTTGTGCAAGAGTGTCGATCGAACAAACACAAAAATGTCATCAATAAATTTTAGTATCAATATAATCGATAAATTTTACTTAAAATATAAAAGGCTTTAGAATATCATGGACGTTAGGTTGTTTTATAAAACGTCTAGGTGTCAGTTAATGTTTAGTTTACGTCGTAGTAAAAATGTCTGAGTGTGTGTGGGTGTACTCACTTTTATTTATTGCAGGTATACAATACTAGCTTTATTTCTTTTGATTGTCCTATTTTGTTCCTAGGTTCCTTTTTTGTAGATGAGAAGACGTCTTTGTTCAGCTTTGGGAAATTGCAGGTATTATGAGTATATATTAAGCTATAAATACAATTAATTGAAACAAGTAATTAAAATTAGATTCGCTACGTTGCTTCTTAATTGATTTGTATGTACAAAAGACATCAACGCGCGTATTAACACCTTTGAAGCGGTGCAATGATTTTTTGATCACGTTATGTAATTTGTTTCACTGTTTTAGCAAGTATTTTGTTCTTACATTGATATGATATTAGTTTACTCGGCTAGAGCTTTGAGACTGTTGGTCAGTTTGGCTGGGTCATGCTCATTGAAAGACCAACAGACTTTAAAAATAGACACTTTGAGAATAGGTCAAAAAAGGAACAATGCGTGTGAATTTGAAAACTTATCATTACAACTCGTCATCTGCTAATTTGTTTCATTCAACTTTAGCAAGAAGGATTTTCTTTGCTCGATTGTTTTTAGCTGAACTTAAAAGTTCCTTTTCTACATTATCCTTCTCTTTAACCGAAAAATTCATGAAACCTTTTCGAGATTCCACAAAAACCTGAAAGAAAACCTTTTTAAACCAAGTCTTACTTACATATTCCTTTTGTGTTGAATGTTACAGTATCCCATCGCGATAAGCGTTGCATCAGAATCACCATGCTCGTAGGTAAACGCAGACGACTCGACCTTTCGCCTACATATCGGTCACTGTCTCATTAACGGGACGCTAAGTGTGGTCCAAGGTAATAGATACAAGCGGGTAAATAAACAATGTATGCTACAGACAAGTATAGATGAGATTTGTTATCATTTAATAGTGCTTTTTGCTAGCTTATTGTAGCCCACTGCTGGGCAAAAGCTTCTTTTTCATTTTTTAATTGTTTTAAGCTTCTTGTATTAGAAAAAAATAGGGTTTCATTGTTTAACTGACATATTGGTAGACTGGTTTATAGTTATTTTAGTTTAATCCCAATAGATATTTTAATGATTTCTTCCAGCTAGCTTAGCTGTTGCTTATTGGAACTAGGGTTAATGTTAATTCACATTTAGTTTCGTCTCTAGATTTTTCTAGATATATATGTTGTTTTGAAAGCTCATTTCATTTTATAAATATTTAAGTTGTATTTAGAATTCTATTCCTAATTGAATCTAACATTTTTCTTTTGGAAAAAACGAGCTTCCGTTCTAAGCAATTTAATCCTTGTGCCGCAGGGGATTTATAAGCACAAATACATTCAAACGAATAGACTTCACAAACTAGGTACTGTAAAATCGCTACCGCTTATGACTTAGACCACACACGCATGGTCAGTTCAAAGGCCTGGTCAGTGCTCATATATTTATATAACCCTGACTGTTACGAAACTATTTCCAGACTAAGTGTCAAGTTAACGCTTTAACTACTTAACGTAACGTTATGACTGCGATAGTTAATTTTAACTGTTGTTTGTTACGTCAAATTAAGTTTATCAATGATAGATTTTTTGTGGTTATAAAGCTTGTTAGAGATTAATGATCAGATAATTACATTTTTTATTATAATTAAGACTGTAATCGGTTTAAACGATTTCAATGAGTTAATAAGTCAGGTTTTATATATGTATTTTCCCCTTAATTTATAAGCCATACATCTTCATTTGATGAAATAAAATTTGGTAAGGAATAAGCGGCTCCAAAAAATGCTCCATCAAGGAATTAAATCCTTGTTTTTGTTAGGTTTTCTTAACATTTAAGTCAAACGAAAAAAACACTCAAACTCAGAACTGGCTGAAATATCTTCAAGAATAGAAAAAAAAATTAAAGGAACTGTTGGATGTCAAATGAAACAAACCTTTATTGTTTTACGATTTTGACATATTTTTTTTATACTTTTGTTGCAGTGATAAAATTTCGTAAAATAAAACCATGGCCACGTTTTCAAAAACTACAATCCTTCATAAATTCGTAAACAATACAAGTATTCTAAAAGTTACGCAACTAAACAATGTCGAAAGTGACAACTGACGGAGTTTGGTAACCGCTAACTACATTGTTATAAGTTGAGTACACCAGTGTCGGCTCTCGGGGCAGAGGTTAAATATCTTTGATATTTTGACGTATTAGTAGGGCTGTGTTTCGTTCTGGTAAATAGATAATTAATTGTGATTGTTATTTTTGTTATGTTGTGTGCTTAAAACAAAAGGTAAGATAACGTTTGGATACAACTTGGTACCAACATTTTGAATATAATTGACAAAAGTTTAAGAACAGTATAAGTGTTTTAGATAACTCATCTGAGGGACAAAAAACTAAAAAATAATAATTTATGCTGTCTAAAATAATAGAATTTTAAATTGAACGTAGGACAATAAAGATCAAAAACATAACGACGATCATTTAACATAAAGATCTAAATTGTTTGGAAATGCACAAACGGCGCTTTAAAAAACCAATACCATTTCCAAGTATCTTGAATCATCAAAGAATCAACCAAAAATCCCAAAAGAATGACGAATAAAAATTATCGATTACCGATTCTAAAAACTCGATTTCGACACACGCGTCACTTAAGCAACACCCAATCCAATGTTGTATTGTTATAACAAATATGTTATTCTAAGTAATTCTCGTCTAGTTGAGGTCACTGAACAATATCAAATTTGGATGAATGCGCAATTGTATTATCAAGTTTTGACAGTTATTATAACTGCTATAGGTGTTAACGGGTCGTTTGGACAAGTCTTAGTAAGTCGAAATGACTGCGAATGTCGATAATGGTTACATTATGTTTTAATCTTGGTTGGTTTCATAGTTTCTTGACGGTTCCTCTCTATAGTAATGACATTTTGGAACTTTGCAACTAGAGTCATTACTGTAAGGTTCGAAAAATGCCTGAAATTGCCTGAAAAATCATTAACCCTTACATTTAACAATTTAAGTTGGAGATGATCTTATATATCGGAACGCTTTATCACCGCAGCACATGGAGACATAACGGTGATTTAAACCTAGACTTCAAACGTGTTTCAGTGTTTACAGTAAGCTGTGTTTATTAAGGCTAGCTTGTGGATGGGTGGTTGAGGCAAATAGTGTGTAAGTTAGGGTTACCAAAGGGCTAAAAGCGGAACCGTATACAAAGGCTCAGCTGTCTGTCCCTCCGTCTGCCATCTACAGTATTTCATGAACCAGGTTTGGCCAGACAGTTCAAATTTCCAAAAATGATGTAATAAAAAGAAATTAGAATGTTGCCGCTTTATCAAAATACTTTTTTTTTCCTTTCTGTACGAACCCTCAGCGTGGCAATACCTCGCGCTTGTTCGTTTTTTTTTAACGGAAAAGACATTTATTTTCGATTTATTTTGACTTCTATATTTCCCATTAAGACATTATCTCAAACTTATAGAACACAATTATCGGAATAAATTATCACATTGAAGCAGATTTCATAAATTTTTCGATACGGTTGTTGTAACACAAATATTTCTATTTATTGTTTTCGAGATGCGGAAGACGAAATAAACATATCAATGGATTGATAAAACGAGAGATTTATGTTCGATGCCGCATTGTAGAGGAACTCAGAAGGATTTGCAAATTGTACTGATGGCCAAGTGGTTGGGGTCACCACGCCAAACGCTCTGAGTGCGACATTAGCTAGATCCTCCCATAGAAGCAGCATTTGTGTGATCCACGATTGCTTGTTCTGAGTCTGGGTGTCTTTGTGCTTGTGTTTTGAATGTTTGTGAAACCCCCCGTGATATTAAATACCTTAGTGGTGAAGTAAGCTATTTTTTCCTCCAGGCTTTAAAATGGAATAGTATGCCGAGTTTAATTGTATAACACTTGTTTGATTTTAATTAAGTGTTGTCGTGTTTTTGTTTCGTCAGTTTATGACCATTAATCAACTCGTTCTCTTACTCTCGCATGAAAGTTAACTATCCTGGGGTCCTGTTCTGTTTTGGACTTCTGTCTTATTTTGCACAGTACAGTGTAGTGGTAAATCAGCTGTGAGTAGCGGGTTCGATGCCGACCCGTCACCCACGTGAAAGTTATGCTTAGTGCATAACAGTGAAATTGTGCCGACTTTATGATCCTTCTGTTATCTTAGATTCTGCAATTATAGACGAACTAGATCTATGTCTAGGATCTAGAACGAGATGAATTATAAAATGTAAGGTCATCAAATACTTCCGTTTTTTACGGAACCCCAAATGTAGTTAATTTAGAGGTTTTCGGGTCTAATTGAGAACATGTCAATATTTTTTTTTAAACCTATAATTTTCAGAACATTTTCATAAAAATAGCTTCATACATTTTGAACTTACTTTTCTGTTAGGTGTTCATCATTATGTCATACAAACACTTCAGATGTATCTATATGAACGATGTAGACTTCAGATTCAAGTTCAAATCATCTTCAAGATCTTTCCCATTCACTCCAAGTCTCTTGAATCAACCCGATCTATGTACACAAGCCTTTAAAATCAACATCTCTTAATATCTCTAAACATAGAACTTGTAGATGTGCAAGTGGGACGCCGCTCTACATTTATAACTCTCTCTCGCTCCCACACCTGCAAGGCTTCACTTTAAGATATAGGAGGGTTGTGTAAACAGTGCTTAACAATACGCAATTTTGTGCCACAATAGCGCTGATCATTTCCGCGTTATATATAAATCATTGCTTAATAAACGCCATAGTTTTGCTAAAGAATTTATTGTAGATACAGCTTTCAGGAATCTCGATAATTTAGAACAAAACTGTGGGTTGGTTGCTTTGATATAGGTAGCGCGAATTCGAAGTCTAGTTGGTTGATATTAAGGGACAAAATTGTATAATTATATATTAAATATGTCCTGAGAGTAGAGCAGTTTTATTTTTTATATGGTTTAGTACAATTTTATTTTATCCTCCGATATCTTAATTCATTGGTGATGTTGTCAAAATTTCGCTGTCTGTGCATTGAAAGAAACATAAATTATTTGCGAGAGGTTAAATAACTTTTAATTTAAACACACAATTCTTTCATTTGACGACCTCCGTGGTCGAGTGGCGTACGCACCGGATTCAAGGTGTCGCTAGCTCTGAGATCCCGGGTTCGATCCCCGGTCGGTCACAATGTAAAAATTGACATTTCTACATTGTCTCGGGTCTGGGTGTTTGAGGTACCTTCGTTGCATCTGAATTCCATAACACAAGTGCTTAAGCAACTTACTTTGGGTTCAGAACAATGTATGTGATGTTGTCTGCATTTATTTATTATTTAAAAAAATCATAAGCAAAATTTTAAGAGAAGATTTAAAAAAGTAATATGATGAAAATAAAGATTAACATATGAGTGAGTGCCGTACCGAATAAAGGTACAACATTTTAGTATAAAGAAAAATCGAAGCTCTGCTTAGTTTGCATATGTATATTGTAGACATATAAACATATACATATCTTTCTAACAAATGTAGATAATTATTCATACGTTCACCACATAACACACCATATTTCAGAGACCTCTGCCCATGCCTTCAAGGGGAACTTGAATATACTAAAACTCCACACGACTAGCACAAAATGATGACAGTATCGGTACCAAGTATTTTCAGTACCGTTTTTGGCCCTAAGGGCTAATGGTTTCCGCGAACGCAAGGTCCTAGGTTCGAAGCTATTCGTAAAGTCGTAGAACTGAGAAATTGAGGGAAGTGCTTTTACACTGCTGTAGTGTTGGTACCACTGTGGAAAAATAATTTTCTGTTTCTAATGACACATGCCAATGACTTGCTTGTCGTTTTTTCTTTTCAATACCAAAAAGTATTTTTATAGTAACTTTCAGGGAAATCATTCACTAATAAATGCAACGGTTTAGTCACGTGTATTTACCGGGATTGCCCAACTAGTTTTGGACCCTAGTTGCGAGTCAAACTCGTGCCAGTTCGACTTGCGACCGATTTAATGATAAAAAATATGTAAAATGGTTAATAAGCAAAATCTGTGACATATATAAATTGTCCTAAAGGAAAGGATTATCTGTAAAAACAATCGTTTGAAATCTCTTTTTTATTTAATGCTATAGTTGATTATCAACTTTCAAGTTCCAAGCATACTTCTATTTCAAATGTCACTTCCTCCTTCTCTTTATGTTGTGTGTTTGGAATAGTATGGATGAGTCGTTTGTGACGTGTGTCATTTGTTAAAATTGTGGAGAGTTCTGTTAGTGTAATGTTTTAGTTTGAAAAGGTCGAAGGCTATTGTGTTATGACGACTGATGCGAGCCTTATAATGTATGTTAACTAAGGGGTGAAAATAAGCATCAAGGTGATTTTCTTTTGCCTGAAGATTTCGACATGGCGTTATTGCTACTGATCAAATCGAACAAGTTATGTCAAGAACTTAAAACTGTAAGTTGCCTCTGACTGATCTAAAAACCCTTATAAACCGAATGTTTTAATTAATGCTAGGTAATATTTTAGTAAGCATTTTCTATGAAATGACTGAGGTCTGTTTGAACCCTTTCTATCTATTTGGGGTCCATATTATTGAGGCTTTTATCATCTGTCTCTATGTATGTCTTTGCCATTTTCAATCGTTTTTACATGCTTATTTGTGCGGAACACTCAGAGTTAATACTCGCACATGACTTGTTTCAGTCTTCACATATTTTGGTACACTTTAAAATTCAATTTAATAGGTCGATTTCACACACATATCCCCTTTCTCCTACCGTGGGATCATACCGAAGAGCTCCAAGTTCCAACAGACATGACCTAGCAATTGATCCCAACTTGATACCAATTTAAATACACCATTTGACTATCCTGAGTGACTCTGAGATGACGCATCAAAGATAGAAATGGCATAATTGGATGCTGCCTTATGTAGTGATGAACTGTCAACATTAATGTTGCTATTAAACTTGAATTTTAGAATATAATTGCTATACTTAAATCTTGGTATATCGCAACTTGATGTTGGAAAATGATATGTTTTGGGATGCGAGGAGCTCGTGGCTAAGCTATAACCGCATAAGTGATTCGATCACAGGTTAAGCTATGCTTGATGCGGTTGGTCTATAGATGGGTGACCATATTTGTTATAACGAGTTCCTCCGTGTTTCGGAATGCACGTTAAATTGTGGGTTCCGGCTGTTATTCCTACATCTTTGACAGTCGTTACAGGTAGTCAGAAGCATGAAAAAGTCTGACAACCAGTCTAACCAAGGGGTATCGTGTTGCCCAGGTAACTGGGTTAAGGAGGTCAGATAGGCAGTCGCTCCTTGTAAAACACTGGTACTTAGCTGAAACCGGTTGGACTGGTAGCCGACCCCAACATACATAGTTGGGAAAAGGCTAGGCCTATGACAATGTTTTTGGATGCATTTGATGATGAACTGGAGCTTGATAATTAATTGAGATTTGAATGTTCTTTTTTGTACACCATTAAATTACAGACATGATTCTTAATACATCCAGTGTAAGGGTACAATAATTATTGTAGAGGGATTAGAAATATATTATCTATGAAACAAAAACCTGAGCTATCACGGTTCAGAGGTATCATGGTGACAGACGGGTGGACGCACAGCGAAACTTTAGAAAATGCACATTCCGACTAACTATGTTTAACAAATACTAAATGATTTGATTTGATTTAGTAGCAGGGTTCCAATTTTACCCTTCGGAACGAAACCTCAAGAATTAGCCAGTTTAACAAAAAAATCTAGTACAATGATAAATAAAAAGAATCAATAATTCAATTTGTATTCCATTCTCAATATTTTGTAATTCCAAGACCAATCCAGTGCCTTTGAAATCAGCCGCTCTGCAACTATAATTTATCCGAATGACATTATTATAATAAGCGTTATTAAAAACCGTGGTTTATTTTTGAACCCTACATAAAACTCGTGCCTACCATATTTTCTGTCAATATAAGTAAGTAATTGAAAACTTATACAGGTCCCCCTGTACCAAGCACCGTTAAAATAAAAAAATAGTAATTGTGTGAGCGCGACAGAGCTATACTTGGCGTAGAGTGCTATCCCTCTTCCACATTTGCAACAAATTTACTTTATAAGTGGTCTCTAGGTAATGTAGCCCAATACGGTTATTATTGCCCATAATTGGGCATAAGAGTCCTTCATACCTCACTGACCTTTCTCCGTAAGCTATACAAAATGGATCGCTATGATTATAACCTATATTTTGTCGTATTTGATTGGAATGAAATTATTATTGGTTTGCAGTAATCTCGGTCTAATTATGTAGGGAGATTATTTTGCTGTGTTCAAACTTGGGTTTTTGTAATTTATATTATTTTAAGAGATGAAGTGAGCAGTAACTGCTCATCTCATCGGAAAGAGGTACCCTGTACAGGTACGTCTTTCCGAATGTTTTCACGATCAATGTTGTATGTTGTGTACATAAATAAGTTGTAAAATAAATAAATAAAAATTTTAAAATAAATTTCAGTACATCACTTAATTAACTTTTATTTTTGTAATCATATGGTCTTGTTGTTTATAGCGCAACTTAAGATAAAAAATAAGGAAATGATTTCGTATGAGAATCAAACCACCGTCAAAACCTAAACGGCTATTAAAACGGTCACCGGAAATTTAATTAATTATATTCATTCATATAATT
Organism: Trichoplusia ni; assembly: GCF_003590095.1. Taxonomy (NCBI): domain Eukaryota; kingdom Metazoa; phylum Arthropoda; class Insecta; order Lepidoptera; family Noctuidae; genus Trichoplusia; species Trichoplusia ni. The sequence continues at coordinate 4,997,573 of NC_039489.1, read as the reverse complement.
AAATAAATAAGCCATAATGATAACGTGTGAATTATACCAATTTATAGGAAACGTATTAAGCTGGTTTCTTAAGTATTAAATCATTTCGAATTTAGGAAGTTTAGAAATTAATTTAATAAGTAGGTAGGTTATTTATTAATGCATTTTTAATTTGATTAAACGGTTTTATTGATTTAGCATTATTTTCATATCGAACAGGACGAAAGAATGATTTCATTTTTAGATTTATTGGACTTGACATAGTATTTTTATTTTATTATAGCTATTTTATACATTTCACAATATTACTTAAAGTACACAAGCCCAGCAATAAATGTTAACCCTTTATTGCTAAATTCTACTTTTAATATCCTTTGAGGACAGTACTTAACCCGTAATATAATATCGTGGGTTTTCAGGGTTCTTTACACAAAGGATAAAAACGGAACTAGATTATTAAGGGTCTGCTGTTCTATCCATCAGTGAATTGTCTGAATCTTATGAACTTCGATAGCAAGGCAGTTGGAATTTCAAAGGTTTTTTTTAAATGCATAAAATGAAAGATCGACCTTTTCTGAAACATTTATTTTAACTACGGAATCGGAATCGTACGGAATTCTTAATATCATGGGTCCGACTCGCACTTGACCGGTTTTTCTACCCCGTTTCCAATATGACGGGGTTTGTAACCTGAGTACATTATTGCATGTCTCTTGACTAGACAAAGGTGTAGTACGAAATTGGACCTTATGACTTCGTAATAAGAGTGTTAGCTTAGCAAGTTAGATACATGAAACGGACATAGAAATACGAAAATAGATCTTATGGCAGGGTAATAAGAGTGTTTTTGTATGTAGTTCTATAGTAGTGTAGACTGTTATTTTTCTTTTATTTTTACAGAACAGCTGGTGGTTAATACCGATGGTGAAGATGCAAGGTTAAGTTAAGGACAAAGAAAGTAAACATTTTTGTATACTTTAAATGAAATTAAATTTAATCTTTTTTATATAAAAGGGAGGATTCTTTCCATTTTGAAAGTTCTATTAAAATTGTATTGAGAAGGAAATTGCTTTGTCTGTATTTTAATAGAACCGTCGAAATCTTCAAACCGCAGTGAGCTAGCATCAACCTTTCCTTTGCAGAAAGAGGCCTGTGCCCAGCAGTGGGACGTGCAATCTATTGAAAAGAGTCTAATGATGTTTTCTTGTTTATGTCCTCGCACTTAACAGTGTATGTTTTAAATCGGGTCTCAAATAGTACCGTTCATAATATTCAGATCATTTTCTGTATAACAGGTTTGTGAACTCAATTCGGTGACACATCTTCATTTCCGCGTATTGGTTGCGATAAAATGTAACCCAAATTCTTTGCAACAAGTTCAAGGCTCATAAAAGTATTTCTTAGAACTCAAAATTTCGTCATTCGACCTGTATTCTAAGTTAATCTAAATATTGATAAGTTTCAAAAAATAGGGCGGATTAAGGCTATTTAATGTTATGTCGGAGGTTGATTGATATACCTTTTAGCGCCATTGATGTATTTCTTTGTACGAGGCATTTTTCATGTTATTGAATACTGTGAATTTAATCAAAATCGGTTCAGCAGTTTTGGAGATGGGGTTTGTTTTTTAGTTCTTTCATATTCTCTCTTAGTTACGTACAATATGAAGTCGGTTTTTTTAAAGGCGTTTTTTCTTTTTAGTTTTTTTTTAGGAGGATTACAGTGAAAAACACGTATATTCAGTAGAATAATTAACATTATGAATTAAACAAGACTTTCACTAGGTTGTGTTACCGACTCATATTTTTCTGTGAAAATGTCTATTTAATATAACTCCAACCGCATACAATATTTTAACCAATGAAAAAACGGAGACGTTCTCAGGTAGTTTCCTACAATATATAGTTATTTATATAACTTAATATTCAATCCATTGCCAACTTATTTCGGTTCAAAATGCATCCAGAATGTGCATGCTAAGGTCTAGTAAACCAGTACGTCCTGTTTCCCGAGTTATTCCCATCTCGTCTGATTATATGGTATAATGATGAGACGGTATATGCTAATGAGGAACCATCATTATAATTATTATCTTGAGTACAGCTGGTTATTTTAAATATTGTTTAAGTGACTGTATTATAGAAGCAAAGTAATGTGCTAAACGTTTTACTTAAAAGAATATAATAATATTGGTCAACATTCACATAACAGCATCTAGTCTCAAATTAAGCAGAGCTTGTGTTATGAGTACTAGACAACTGATAAACATACTTATATAAATAGTGCTAAATACATATGATAGACAAATTACACACAGGCTCAGAACAAATGATCGTGCTCATCACACAAACATTTGTCCTGGGTGGGAATCGAACCCACGACCTCCGGTATAGCAGTCAGGGTCACTAACCACTAGACCAACAGGCCAGTCGAACGCCAGTCAAAACCAACTTATTTTAATTATGTGGGGTGAGTTGGAAATGAATGGAAATTGTGGAGGAAAGATTTGAACCTTAGAACGGATTTGAGGAAGTGATGAACTTCACTCTTTATCAAGAGGTAATTGAACGGCCGTACAAATATATCTATTACTATTTTGAATAAAGTATTTCATTACGTGTTTTATATGCTAGCTCCAGAAAACAAAGTAGCAAAAAAGGTCGCCCATCAAATTTATGATCAGCTTTACCGTTGTTTTACCAAGATTTTTTTTTATAAAATTAAATTTCTTAGCTATCACAGTTCATAAGATACAGCTTGGTTAGAGACAGCAGAGCAGGCACCTAAGTCCTTGAAAAAGGGTCCTCTTCTCATAGTGTACGGAACCCCAAAAATATTTTCTAAATCTAGATCTAGCATCCGCCTTCTAACCGACACCGAACTGATTAAAATGTTAAACATTTAATACAATCACAGTATTTCACATAAAGCTGTAAACTTAAAACATGAAAATATAACTTATTTAATGAAATGTCAGATAAATTACGACGAACATAAATAAAGTCATCATAATCTTGTCACATGACTTGTGTTTTATAATATAGAGTTTTTATACAGGATGTTACGAATAGCGATTATGTGTGGAGATCTTTTGTTTACAATCTTTTTCTCTACAATGTTTCAAAAAAGAAATATATACATATGTATATAAGAAAATTATGGTGTAATAGGGATGATGACTGGGTATAAGAAGAAAAAAATCTCATTAGTCCCTCAGTTAGATAATTGAAAAGTATGAGACACGTATTTTTTCCTTTTTCAGAAAAACTAGAATTTACAAAGATTAACTGCTTTAAAGTTTAGGAGATGGATGGGAGAGGGCTTGTGTCGTAACGATAGAGTAAAATTTATACTCAATCGTGACGTCACGCGTAAGTTTCATTCACTGTAATTTGGTCAATTTATGTTTGCGGGACAAATTAAAAAATACGTATCCATTATTATACAAAATACAAGACGGGCACTGCAAAGAAAAAATGTCATCATCCCTATTATGTGGGTGATTTTTCATGGATGAATTTCATTGAATCAATATTCCTATGATTTCTTTGAGTGCATAAGCAAAATCAACGTTTCAAGTTGTACAATGTATCTTCCATAAACCTTGCTAAATACTCGATATTATATATGTGTAGGTAAATGTAAATGTGACGGCTGTCTGTTATCATAGACATGCATGATTTGAATTTCGTATTAATTAATACTAAATATGAATTGTAATTAAGCCCTGATAAGCCAATGAAATCTGTAATTATGTTTGTTTATAAAAGATCGTGGTTTTAAGTCAGAAAAATGATTTTGGATAGCTGTGTGTCAGGAATATTGTAAAAAAATAACAATAAACGACAAATACGTGTGAGTAAACCGTTAATAAATAAATAATTAGGGTCTGTTTAATCTTCGGCCTCCTTAGGCTAATTTTCAAATACAAGTAGAGTTTGACTTTTGCTAAAGGCAAAAAAGAAGTATTCAGAACTAATAATGCATTAGATAATGAAGAAGATAAGTGTGATAAACATTTCTACATTGCAATATCTTCTGCCTTATCACCAACGCATGCAGATCCAACGAAATACTAATACACACATAAATTCCAACCGCATATAAAACGATTACGAAATAATTATTGAACCGAGACAAGTTCTTGAAAGTGGATCAATAAATTAATTGTTAATCTCAACAAATTAATAAGCAAACAACGCAACCAAAATCACGACTCAACACTAGTATATAACTATCAGTGTACTAGTGACGGGAACAGTCGATAAAATTATATCGATATTTCACTGTCGACGTTAGCGCGGCTATAAAACGTGCGACGAACGTTACGACTTAAAGTCGCCGTAAAATTTTAATAGATATTATGACTCAATGTAGATGTATAAAGTGCTTTTTTCTAACGATTTTATTTTGATTGTCTTAGTAAATTTTGTTTAATTAGGTAGTTCATTTAAATGTGTGATGTACGTTCTAGCTGTAGGAGAAAATATACTTTATGTTATGGGACATAAAGTTTTAATTTATTTGTTTCATTTGAAAGTATTTTTTCTTGTTGTTTTATTAAGTAAGTTATCTAAGTTAAACTATATGCCAGTAATAGAATCCAATTCCAATATTGTCTCACGAGTAACTCGTAAATAAATCTCAATATATTAATAAACTTACTTATGCAATAAGATCTCTCAGAATCGTGATTTAAATATTTAAATTACGCATTTAATTAAACTATGGAAACGTATGTTCAGTTAGCACGAATATTTTGACGCCACAAACATTCAAACCAAACGACAGCGATTACGGGAATTTATAAATATGAATAGCAAATTATTAAATATTTTATCGATAAATTATGTCCATCACTACATATTAACGTGAACATGTCAGTGACAACGTGATCGCGCCTACACAGATTCCTAGCGCTCCGTCATACTCAATAGCCTTGAGTCGTTGACCTGGATTGGCTAGACATTTTGACTTCAATCATTTTGTACAGACAGGAATAAAAATCAATTGAAAAATATATTTAAAACCTTATATCAGTATTACTGTTTTTTCTATTAACTTGTAATAATTAAACCTATTTTGCATTCAAAATTACATTAGGATTTTATAGCAGTTGTTAATGTGTCTATGTTTAAACTTTTGTTGCTGTCTTTACAACATACTGTTACAAGGTGATAGATAAAGGATTTTAAGGACTTCAATTAATAGTTAAGTAGCGTCGTAAATATTCCTGTTTGGAATTTGATGAAGATCAAAGTTCGTGGCTGTGTTGATGTGAGGGTAATATTTCGATTTGCGATAAAGCTGTTAGGATTTATGGATAAGAGGGTTTATTATCACGTCTAAGAGTACGTTATTATGGTTGTAGAAGCGTGATCCCATTTAATATTTTTTAAGGCGTGGTAGGCTTTGAATTTAAATATGTTAAGGATTTAATTTTTTACTAACTTACTGTGCTTGACGGCAACTCATTAAGACTTGTGATTGTTCCTAGATTAGTTCACTGAATGAAACACCGAGGACAAAACAAAAGGAAGTTAACAATCGATCGTATTCCAGTTCAATTCTTTGCCGCAAATGTCACATTACCTTATAATATACTACCTAGACTATTCTTATGTATTTACATACCTACATTTCTATGTTTAACAAATGTTTTATAAGATCCAACAGACAAAGTATGTATGTCGATAGTTTTGTTGAATATTGCAACAGATTTAATGTTTTTAATAAATAAATCGATTGGCTGATTTATATTTTTTTGGCTTAGAAGTCGATTCGCCCAAATCGGGCAATTCGACTACTTTTAATTTTAAATATTTTTCAGGGGTAGATTCGCTCGAGACAAATTTGCCAGCGGGACGCCGGTACACCAAAATTTTGTTATGCACTATTCGACCGAATCTATTATATTTCAGAAAAAAAAAACAGTACAACAATATATTTTAACTGTCTAGGTACCATGATTCTTTACATACAGCCTGTTAAAGCACCGCCAGATAGACGGCAGACCCTCAGTAACAGAGTACCGATTTTACGCTTTGGATACGAAACCAAAAAGGATTCTTGCAAAAATCTTTTCTTATAAAACAGATCGGGTCTAAAACATTTCTGTTTTTATGTCTTTCTGGACTTTAATACTTCGCCTATATTTGCATAGACATGATGTTAACGTACATTTTTTAGATAAGCCCACCCATAAGATACGTTTTTATAAATTCAAGACAAAAAATTACATTGTAAGGCATCGATATCAAGACTTTACATCCCTATTACTCCTAGTATTTTATCAGATAGGTTTTTTATGATGTCGTTATTGTACTAAATAGGGCTTTAAATGTCGTAAAAATACAGTATTTTGTGTCTCAGTTTTATAGTTTTAGCAGTGTGTGGTTTTTACTTAAAATATTTCTTCGTCTTTTCTTTTTGTAGTTAAGATTTTACAGAGATGATGGCAAACTAAAAAGTCACTTTTACTTTTCGATAAATTCTTATCGCTGCATATATATTTTGATTGCAGATTCGATCTGGATTAATAAAATTGTGTTTTTAGCCTTTTTAATGCTTTTCTGAGACCTTTACTACTACTGCAGTAAGACAGTCAAGGATAAAGAAAAAAATCTGTATGTAGGTTTCTAGGGTTCCGTAACAAAAGGATAAAATTGTTGGACCGCCATAGCAAGGATCGTGGGGTCGAATTCCGGCACGCACATCGTTGTGTGCCGGGATTTTTTTTTAATATTTTTACGTGTAAATTAGTTATTTTCATGGTTATTATTGACTGCTTGAAAATTATTGCTTTAAAAAAAATATTATTTATTGGGTAGTTTGTTGAAACTTAAATGTAGTACACAAGGACTAACGAAACTAGACACTACATGGTTTGGCTTTTGTATCTTATGATTAAATCTAAATTAACTTAGAGTATCATACATATTACTTAAAAGAAATATATTAATGGTTATGAAAAACATTGTGAGAAGTTACTACTTTTACCAACTTAAAATCTTTCACACCACACAACATTAACAAGCTGAACCTATACTATCAAACATGAACACTACCACGAAAATTGAAATCGTTCTATCCGTTCGGTAGCTATGATACCAAAGACATACACGTCAAACTTATTACTTAAACACCCCTCTTTTTGCGTCGGGGGTTAATAAATATATTTTGTTTGTTATTTTTTGTATTAGTCACGTGATGTTTTGACTTATACGTACCACTAATTACATAACATGCCATAAATTGAAAGCTGTTTAAAGTATAAGGAAACAGTCCCCTACTTAAGAAAACTGACACATAAGCGAGAAAACTTAGCAATTTCATACCCATTTACATCATATAGGTACTTATTAAACAATTTTTAATGATTACGTGACTAAACCTAGCTATTATTGGTCACATAACAGTTTCCCTAGAAAGAGAAAGTTAGTTCAAATTGTAATTATTACAGTAAGACATAAGTTTTTAATGCTTTTTAATGGTCTAGTGAGTTTGCTATGTGCTTTGAATCACGCAACGAACGTGGCGCTCTTACTTGGTAATTATTTATATTGAAATGTGGTGTTCTATGTGTGTGTGTGAGGATATTGGGTTTAGAGAGTGGTGGGAAGTGGTAGGCTCAAGATAAGATATTCTAGAGTCAAATAGAGACGAAGCAAAAAATAGAATTAAAATCTGTGTCAAAACTATGTTTCTTCAATATTATGTTTCATTATATTGATTATCAATAGATGAACAACAACGAAAATCAATCAAGCGTTAAATTCCTCTCTGATAAAAACTCTCTGTACACGATAGGGTCCACAATTATTTCTATATATACTTTAATTAATTATTAAAAATATTTTCTTAAAGATAGAATATGAGTGTTTGAGGCTTATTGAAAACAAATATAATATTAGTAATGACAGAAATATACTAATCAGGTGAAATTATTTAACTTTTAATTATTACTTTTTAACTGTTTACATAATAGAATAGAATCGAAAATTTATTTAATAGTTTGCTAAAGTAATAATGTTATATTAATAGTCCAAACACGTAACACCAGTAACAATTTTCTTGTAAAACAGGGTCACTAAAACATAATATATAATTAATAACAAATTCTGTATTATTTTACTCTCATAGCACAGTCCAACTAGTTTCATAAGTTTATGAACCGATAATTTTGTTTTAAAAGCAAATTATCATAAATTTAAGTGGCCATTATTATCTTAAGTCCTCATATCCTTTCTATTTTATTGGAGTATAGGGTTGGGAGTGACAAAGGCGTAATTGCATTCCATATAGGCATTTCAAGATGGTGAAGACGGGTTATAAATATAACAGGTCTTGAATCTTCAGGCACAAAGATGCACGAACGTATCCGCACGGATAGACGAGTGGTAGAGGTCACCACGCCAAACCCACTGATCGCGGGTTTGATTGTGTTGGACAAACATTTGTGTGATCCACAAATGATTATCCTGAGTCTGGGTGTCTTTAAATTTTGTGACTTGAATGTTTATGAAAGATGGATAAGCCTTAGTGCAAGCGAGGCAGTTTCTTCGTAATGGTTTCTCGCTTCCATTTCTTTATTGAATTTACTCAGCAACTCGATAATTTTAATCTCCAAGTAAAAAAGTGGTTAGTGCAAGTTGGAATAAAGTCGTCAAGCATAAAGAAAATGCGTTGCCTCGTGTATGAAGGGTCTTAGAATTCGCTTTAAGGATATGGGTAATGAAAACCTTTGTACAGACAACGTAGATATTTAATAGCGGAGGAAATAGTAAAAGTTTATTGATAGTCTATAGAAAATAGAAATGTCTGAATATAGTTAAAGATATCTAGACTTTTACGTACCTCTGTCTGCTTTAGGTGCTCGATTCAAATCTGTAAACAAAAACAATATTCAAATAAGTTTATTTTAAATAAATACGGAGTAACTAAGACAATACATAATCATTCAAAAATTAAAAGGAGTTTTTCATGAATCTTCTTTCAATTTCAAATTTCATTAAAATTTTCTCTAAAATCAATTGTTATTGATTTTAGCGAGTCAATTAGAGTTCTGGGGCGTTTTAGGAATACCAAATATTTATTTCAGGCAATAGGTACCTATTTGTAGTGTAATTATATGTATAGCAACGAAACTATACACCCGATACGAAACAAACACTACTTAGCCAAACTTGTTTTTTTTTTTAATAAAAATAATTGAAAAAATAATCATCAAAATCCATTTACCCAGTAGTAATAAAAATAAATGCAGAAGAAAAGTCAGATCAAAACATGAACATTATGACATTTATTATAGAAAGTAATTGCTATGTTTACGCGTTACCATGGCAACGGCAACGCACTCATAATTTCCACAATGCCATTTCCCTTAGTTTATTGACCTACAAATTATATCAATCGCTCATATGTTGCAATGTACTGAATCAAGAGCCGATATGCTTCGGTTGACACCCTACACCAAAACAATAAACAAACACACAATAATAAACCTTAAAACCTTCAACATAAGTTTCAAAATCATTTACAAAAATCCAAGAATATGATAACAGGAATTATTTCAAACGAATTTAAGTCTTAATGCGTGAACATTAAGATTGAAATTTCTTTGAGGTTAATGAGTCAAAGGGTACTTAACCGTAGCAAAATGCGGGTTTTAAAATGAGATATTTTCGCAAAGAAAATGATAGACATATGAAGGAAACGTAATTTATAATTTCATTTTAAATCGCGTTGTTATGCGGGTAAAGAATAATACAGGGAAGTATTGTCTGAATAGCGGTAATGCATATTGTATTAAAAGGCATTATGGAAAAGCTTCAAGTTGGAAACATCCTGTTTGTTGCAATGTTTGTAAGTATGGATGTTCGTTCCTCTTACACGCAAAAACCACTGAACGGATTTAGACGAAACTTGGTACATATATAGTTAATAACCGGGATTAACACATAGGATAGTTTTTATCCCGATTTTATTTTCCCCGTTGAGTGGTTTTTGGGTGAAAGAGCAACAAACATCCATACATTTAAACAAAATTTCACACTTATAAATTAGTAGAATCCATAACAATATATATTCAAAAACATCGTTCATGTCTATTCTTCTATACGAGTAGACCAAGGGTGGATGGCTCCTGGTAGATACCCCATCACATTTTAGATTAGAGTTTACAACAAGGCCTCTGCATGTTGGACCTGTGTCCCCGTGCACGCCTTTAAAAATTACCTAACCTCTTCCCGTGAAGTTATTAAAAAATATCCAAAAGAAATATAAACACATGATTTAATGATGACAGATCTAAACAGTTAGCCGTAACTTAAGTTTTCCCAGTTAGCCGTTATCGAAGAAGGTTCCAATAACTAAAACCAACTTCATAACTAACCTAGACTGAATGTAAACTTTTTTAATTTGTTCTCTTTAAAAATGCAACATTAATATGCTCGCGCGCATACTCGCATCCTTTTAAGGGCGGCGCACACTGCGCGGATGTCCTGCCGGCTTTACACCGCACATATTAATGGCCTTATTGGAAAACTAGAATCTGTTTGAGACGAATCGCTCGTAGGGATGTGGGGATAGAAAAGACAGGTATTTTTATTGAGTAGTGCTTTTTTTTTGGGTTTAGTTGTCAGTTTTTCTTTAATGAACAGTGTTGTTCTGTGGTGATGTATTAAATTTTTGTATTAGAAAGTATGTGGAAATAATATTTACAAATGCTATTTAGGTTTCATGTCAATGAAATGGAAAATTAGCAATGAATTAAATGAAATAATTTTGCTGAAAACCCTGTAAGAAATGTATAGTTAATGATTGGTTAATTTCTGGATAATACGATATATTTGCTACAAAACCTGTTATATAACAAAAAAATAAATAAAATTACCGATATTTGTGACAACCTTACTCCTACAATATATGTTAGTACCCAAAGGAAACGCAGCGTCAACCCAGCGATTATAAATCCAAGTGCGCGTCAACCTTAACTCGTTATGTGGCGATGCGTTTATAATGATTATGTATGCGTTGTTACTTATTTCACGTTTTTTATCCTGTATTAAACATGATCCGAGAATTAAATAAAAACAGCTGCTCTTGGTTTATGTGGTTTATTCAACGGTGGCTTGGGATAATGGTGAAATGTTGACTTATATTATGATGTTAATATTTCAATGTTTTGTATCTTTTACTGGCTTATTCTATTCTCAACTTTTATAAAGTAGTAAAATAGAAAATCTTCTTAGTATCAACGGGCTGTCCCTGTCCCACAGCAGGCATTAAAAATAATATTATTATAATATCACACAAAAATAATGATCTTAAAATAATCAATGGTGTCCATATAATATGTGTCTTGAGAATTATAGATACCATACTTGAACGCCCAGATACAATTGAACATGTTTGATATAACTAAGTTTATCTAACTAATGCTAACTTTTTGGATAGGAAACCAAGATTGAACTATTTCAAAATATTACCGTAGTTTGATTGGAAAAACCTTTACATGGGCTTGTTGTCAATGTTTCCTACAAATACTTATCGATTAAGACAATTTGTTTACTTAAACAATTCTGCTTTCGATAAAAACAACTCATTTCTAATTCTCTCTATCACGTTAACCCAATTCGACTTAAAACTACATTAAGAAACAACCCACAAGCGTCATTTTACAGTTCGATCAATAATATCCGAACACATAAAAACTATTAATAATAATTATTATAACTGCCGATGACGTCATGGGAACCGGGCCCTTTCTTTTACTGGAACTACTATCTCCTAATTAATATGCGAACCTAGTACTTTAAACAATGGCTAATATTCCGTATGCACCGTCACGCCGCCGTACAGCGCCATCTAGCGGCGACGTGGGTGAAATTATGATTGTATTATGCGTTTGTCATATCATTATAAACAGCTGTTAGATGCAGGTGTTTTAAAAGTGTTTTTTATTTGATTTTCTTTTATTTGTTTAAATGAGTCATGGCTGATGAGACTTCCGTGAGCTTATGTCACTTTAAAGTTTAGTACAGTAGACTGCCGATTATCTTAACGACGATTAATCGAATCGATCCCGGTCCAAATTGATTCGGATAATCAGCGTTCTGTATCTCTGTCACTTATAGGTAAGTGTAGTACAAGTCAAAATGAGTTTTAGTATTTAAAAGTCTTTTTTCGACTCGTTCAATATCTTCATGTACTTCGATCTCTCTGGGGAGGAGGGATGTACTAATTATACTTTCTAAACCCATGGGAATGCTTCCCAATTTCCTATATTCTAAACGAAATGTTTTCGTAAACCACCGCGAACAAGCCTTTGCTATCAGCACCAACCTAAATGCTTTTCTAAACTTCGAAAGTACCGTGAAATTGTAAAATTTGAAAACAGTACTTTATTGTGGAACCTGGATACTTTCAATTGATTGCTAGAAATTCCTGTGTCTATTATGTTTCAGTGCAAAATTTGAATTGTCAGTGTCTTGGTTGGATGTCAGCATTAACTATGAATAGTCCATACATAAGGGCAATCAATCACATTACGCATTCTCAAGTTATGGAGGACTTAAAAGACTCATGCACTTTTATACTTTAAGCTAATTTTTCAAAACATTACTGTAAACATTTAAACATGGGTTTTCCCTTTCGCACATAATTTATTATGGCTAGTAATTTATCATAACGAGAGTAGTAGTGACTCACTAAAACCAACACGACCACATAATGTTGCAGCCCATTTACGATCTCTCCTTTCTTGTTAAGGCGAATGACTTATCCACCGACTGCGGACAAAAGATGGGTTATGTTTTAAGTGTATTTATGTATGTTCCTTTGACTTTTCGTAGAAATGGCTTGATGGATTTCGTTTGAGTGTTAACGTGAGGCTAAATAATAAATAAATAATATATTAGTGGGAAAAATCAGTAAGTTTGTAATTTTTGGTTTCATAAGTCAGTTAATTTTACGTCCGAAACCTGTTGGTGATTGCAGGAATACAGTAATATAAATTGTAAATATATTTAGGTTATAAAATTATCTTCAGATTTAGTTGCTTTTGACGTTCTTGGAATATGCTGACGGTTCTATGCAAATATTATAAGTAAATAATTAATCATATTAGAAATATTAATACGAAAGTATGACAGTGTTTGTGTATGTCTGTTACCTACTCCCACGCAAACGATTTTAATGCAATTTGGTGTGGATGAAGCTGAAACTTAGCATTAATACAAAGGCTAGTTTTATTCAAATTCGTTGAAAAAGGGTAATTTTTTTGAAGCTATAACAGAGATCCAGTCTGGCGAATCCGCAAGCAATAGCATATTTTTGATTTTAAAATGGTTGTATAGAAATGTATCCAGTCAAAATCTAAATCAAAAGTTTTTATTTCAAGTACCTAGGCCGTTTTCCAGGAACTTTACAGTATTGACCCAATGTTCCGCGGTTAAAACCATCAAGAACAAAATATCAAAATTATAACTATGTTTAATGAAGTTTCCCTTAAAAGCCTAGTCATACTCGCTATAGTCCCATGAGACATCGTTGGAGCTTTAAAAAGCTCATCAGAACGTCGTTAACTCGACGTTAACGTTATAATTTAAGTTCTGAGTAACAAATTTTTCATTTTAAATACCGCATTTTACGCGAGCCTCTTTGTCCGCGAATAGTGTTGGGAAACATATCCGAAAAAGAAAGCTTGCGGATTTTTTTTCAATACAATATACGTTTTGAATATCCGCAAGCTTATTACTCGTTATTTTACTTTAGCAAAATAATTAAGTGACGTCAAAATTTATAAGGACCATTATTATCGCTTTCATTATAAACCTTGATTCAACAAACAGACCTTTTGTATTTGTGATAAACATTAATATGTTTTTTTTTTATATCAGGAAATATCATAGACTCGTCATCAAAATCTTTTTGCGAGTCACTATCAATTAATCATCTCGTAATATTGCAATTTATAGCAATAATAAACATTAAGGAAATCTTGGATTTACATTAGCAGATAAAATCTTTAAATTCGGTGATGTAGGTATAAAGTAAATATATCAATTAGCAAGTCGTAAAAAACAATAATTCTAATTTTAGTACCAAAGAGAGGTCAAGTTACATTTCCTTATTATTTAAACCAAATTAATAGACTGTCATTTTATGTTAAATACGTTATTCGTCTTATTTTACTGAGGCTAGAAGAATCCAATATGAGAGAATGCGAAAAATTCTTAAACACTCTCAAAATGAATATCCCACTAGAAAAAACCACTTTTCACAAGGAGAAAGAATGAGCATTAAATTTTATTTTTCCAATTGAATCTATTTTTGAAATATGAGTATCGTCGCTTTATAACGCGAGATAAGAAGATTTCGCGCTCACAACGGATATTTTCGGATAAATATCCGCAACAAAAGCACATCACTACACACATTCTTTAAGGCGGTACTAACTTGGTGTAATGCTTACAATTTACATGTCATGGATTACTAAAGGATGTAAGGAATTGACTGTTACGACGTATAAGGGCCGCGGATAATTTCGTACTAGAAATACTCGGGTATTTTTAACTTGCACTGCACTAAACTATATTCAGAACGTTTGAAGTGACTTTGAAAGACGCCGTTTCGCAGGCAATTAAGTTTTACGTAATTTTTAATAAAATTTGTTAAGAATATGAAAGCCAATAATTTCAGTCATAATTTAAAGAGATTTTCGTGTATTTTTAAGTATAACTTTTACAGTGCAGGGAAACCCCTTAAAAAAACAGTTTTGGGCTGATGAAGTCATCATTAAAAAAGAGAGTCAATATAATTTGTACGAACTCTATAGCATTTCCATTTATGAAGAGTTAGATGACCTTACAAAACAAGAATCAAAAGGTTAAAATGATGAAGTAAAATCAAGTAAACAAGGCCTATCATTACGTTTTAAAGTAATATAGCAATTGTGGAAACGTGACAGCGCTATACACGGCATAGAGCGCTATCTCCCTTCAACAACTTTAATACCAGTCTTGGGAAGTTAGAGATATGAGGTTCCTTTACATACCAAGTGACAATTGACATTTACAAGTAGGTTTCTTACATCTATGACCCCTATTCTTCAGTGACATATTAGGTTATAGAGGCATTAAATAAGCAATAGGATACAGCAGTTATAATAATGGCCGACTATAAAATAATGCTTCGTCCATCCTTCAATTTGACATGCGAATGTTTAGGATGGGACTTAGGGATCAGTGGTTAAGTTAGTAAAATGGTAAAAGTTTTGGTGTGAAATTTGAGAGGTAGCTTTTTAATGTGACAAGTTGATGATATGAAATGATAGTTTGCAGATTTTTTATGTTTGGGTACTTAACTCTTTATGAAAAGATTTTGAGTATAAATATATTTGGTTAATGATATGACTAATGGCAAGTACACAGTGAAGAGTTAGATGAAGGATATTATTATGAAATGAGTTTGGATACTCTGAAATCTGAAAAGCAAAGCACAGCGAGAGGAAGACTGAGAGAGATAGATAATAGGTCTAAACTATTGAACAATTTCAAGAATCAAAACGAATCAAGAATAATAACTTATTTAAAAATAATTGGCACTTTGTTACGAACAATTATCGTAGCTTTACGTACTCCTAATAATTACAAATACATACCCATTAATTATTCTACGGAACACTTATAACATATCTAAACCTATTTTTTCGTCGCGATGTTTTCACGGTTCGTTATGAAGGATGCTTCTCAGGAATGCTGAGGGCTGATGGTTTCTTAATGATGATTAATTTGCTCCATAGTTGCTCCGTGGGTGGGCGTACTATCCACATTCATGTATGTGGGGAATTTGTTCGCAATGTTTAATTCTTATTCTTGTATTTTTATTGAGTGCGATCGATCATAGCTTTAGCTTAATACGGTTGGGAATTTATTGGGCGACCATCTATGTCATAGCTTTTCCGTGTTTTGGAGGGCACGTTAGTCTGACAAGCCATGAGGAGTTATTCTCCTATAAAAAAACAATGACCATGATACAGCGCCGAAACCAAACAGAAAACCCTTTCATTTGATATCCATATCATGGGGGGTGGATTTCAAACAGCCAGTCCGCCATCTTGGGGAGGCCGCCATACAAGATTTGCAATGACGTTTCTCAGTTAGTCTTGTACGTATTATCATCAGAACTCAGAGCGTGTGCAAAATTACATCCTAATTGAAGACCGGGAAGAGGGTAAAATGAAGATTTTCTTACATAATTACAAGTGAAGTTCATAAAAGCGTGTAAAAAACAAACGCAGTCCCATACTGCAGAAATAAAACGTCAAAAAGTATATTAAACTTTTTGATCGACCTTCACAGTTGGATAGCAATCAAACGTGATGTAATAGAAGAATAACTATAGGTCAATGTTACTATTTTAATCATATCTACCTCTGATGTCATATTAAGTCGCTTTTACTATATAAGTAAGGTCAATTAAATTGTTCGTCTAATATTGATGAACGCAATTTGAATATGCGTTGATTTATTTGAATTCGTCGATAATGTTTTTTTATGTGATATGTTGTAGGCGACTGTCATTTGTTTTAATGTGATTTCAATGTAATTTATTGGATTTTTTTCGTTTGTTTGCTATTTCTTGATGACTCAAATTATTTTGATAGATATGTGTCTTCATACCAAAGTGTTTATTTTATTCTTTTCTGGTACGTTTTCTTTGTTAAATAAAGATTGTTTGTTAATTTCGTGTGGCTGTTTCGATGCTTCTTTCTTCATATCGTTTCTGATATTCCTCTATACTTATATGGCAGGGAATTTCTTAGGCACTAAGTCTACAACCTACAAAAACCCAGTACATTAATTCCTAGTTAATATTTATACATTATCGTATTTTATACCATCATAAACTCATCTTCTATTAGAAATACACGGTCTGTAAACTCAACGCATTTATCACTAAATTATTCTCGGTTTTCTAAAAAAAAACAGTCAATAATGTACCTATAAGTATATATAACTGAACTTTTGTATATATTTGTATAAAGACACGGAAAGTTCGGATCAGTACAAATCCTCCATTTCCTGTACGATCAAAATACTTACCCTTTGAATCACCAATACTCGCTCAACAAAACCACACCACAAATACAGCTCCAAAAATCAACACAGACCTTTATTTTCATAACAATAAGAATGAATTTCCTACGGATATTTGTTTTTGGGTGTGGTTCTGATGTAGCGGTATTCCGTTCGGCGAATCGCATCCGAATATCAAGTAAGTTTGGATTGCAGACGTGATGTAAAAGTGATGATACAAAGTGTGTTGTGTCGAGTTGGGTTCCGCTGAATATTATGATGGTTTTTATTGAGTGTTTTAGTAGATCTCAGGCATTTTTGAATGTATGAATTGTGAATATTTTTTATGAAAATGTTATTGTATTATGTGTATAAATACGAGTTAGTCAGAGTCCCATTGCTGGGAGAAGACCTCTTTCTATATGAAGATAAAGGCCAATTAAGCATTGAGGACTGAAAATTTAAAAAATAAAATTGGTCTTTGATGCTAACAATATTTCATTCACCTTTTCAAAATTACTATGGTTAGGATTTTTTTTAAAGAAAATAACTATTTCTTTATTAAAAAATAATAAAATTTGTCTATTATTTGAATTTCCGTTTTGAAAGATCCGATTAAAAAATATCAAAAAAATCGTTTTAAAATCAAGCCACGGAACCCAAAACTTCAAACTCAACGATCAAACAATAACGGTTAACATTGACACGACAAGGACAGCACATAATTTAACAAGTAAATTTATGAGACAGCAATATATTGTGTACGTATTATGAAAACTAATTAGATGATTCAGTGGCGAGGATTAATGTTCCTTTGCGCCATAGTTGGCAAGTTTTGTGATCGGAACGTTTTCTGCTGTTTTAGAAGTTCTAGTAAAGAAACACACTGTAAAAGAAGAACATTTTTTTTTACAAGATATTTGCCTCATGAATTTAAAAGCGCTTACCGCGCAGTCTGATCCATGCGGCCAAGAATAGAGAGTTTAGTTTAGAAGGATTTGAGGGAGGCGTTTTCCCCAGCGGTGGGACTCCAGTAGGCTAGAGAAAAAATATTAAAAGGCCTATGAATATTCCAAGAAAAATACCTTTATAAATTTATTTCTGGGTCTTTTGACAGTTATATTACGTTTTCGAATCCAACTTCATCTCTAATCTTCAGTCTAAACGTACTATTATATAATAATTTACAGCAAAAGTAGATGGTCAACATTAGTATTTCAATACTGTTGAACAGACTTCGCGTCAAAACAGTGTCGCGTCGAAATGATTCAAAAATAATATTATGTTAACCCAAGTACTAGCCAGATCAATACAAATGAAAAAAAAAACAGTTATTTGATTTAGTTTAGCTGTCGACTATGCCTGAAATAGATTATTGACTCTATGTATAGGTTCTTAATTATTTACAATCCTATGCCTTTTTTAATTACGATTTTCCATCATAAAATTCCAACAAAATAGAAAAAAATATAGAGTTATGCCAAAGGGAACCTATTTAACTTTTGTAGATACAGTCAAACAGTATAACAACAAATCTATTTAACAACAACTATAGAACTCTCAACTTATACAATAGTTACAATAGTTAACACAGCAGCAAGTCTCTCTACCTTAAGACAATAACATAGAAAGTAGCGGCCGACTTGTGAGCTAAAGACGAAAGTGAAACGATTATTGTGATTAAGCGCTCTCGTACACCCCCGCCCGGCCTTGGGTGCGCGAGATAACAATACAATGTACATGAAGAATTATGGATTTAGTATAGTGAGCTACAGAAGCTGGTTAATATAAGCTGATTTTTGTGATACAATACCTATGTAAATGGTATAAAAGGAATGTTGTTGCTGAGACAACACTGCCTGTTCGTCTGTCCGTTCAGCATGAGGCTCAGAAATCTTGGGAGCTAAACAGTTGACAAACAACAAAATTGAAATCGTTCAATCCGTTTGGGAGCTATGATACCACATAACAGGCAGACATCAAACTTCAAGAGACGCACTTCAACAGATGTCAAACTTATAACATTTCTTTTTTTTTTAAATGAAAATACATATCAGGATCGTGGTGACCCTTTACACTACCTTTTTACGGGGTGTGCCTCTATACACCTTGTACGTGTAGACTCAATATGACAGGTTTCCAAGATTAGGACTTTGACAACCTTGTGGTACAAAACCAGTCACTAAGCCACCAACAAACAATATCAAAAAGATTAATATAATTTCATTTTAATACAGATCAAATCTAAATGAACAATGCTTAGTATTATGATCTAATTATACGAGCAATAACAATATCGGAAACTAATTTGGGCAAACAATAACAGCTGATAATAACTGATCATTTGAGATAAGTTCTGTTGTATTGAGATAGGAATTTGAGTGCTGTTATGTAACTTGGTTGAGATCAGGGCCATTATTCCACTATTTACAATGCCCAAGGAATGAATTGAAATAGGATTAAAATTATGCTTTTTTTTATAAAAAACGACTCCCGCACTAAGGAATTTAATCCTAGTGTTGTGAGGGTTTTACAAACATTCAACTCACATGCACAAAGACACCCAGACTCAGAACAAGCATTCGTGGATCACACAAATGCTTGTCCTACGCGGGGATCGGACCCGCGACACGACGCGCACAGTGGGTTTAGCGTGGTGACTTCAACCACTCGGCAGTCAAATGCTGTTCGTACTTTTTTTTTACTGTATTTTTCTTGAGAACGGGAATTAAGGGTTTAAGCTGAAAACCAGCGCTTAGTAATTCACTTGGACTGCTCAGCTGACACTTAAACCTTTTGCTTTCGGTATTATAGTTTTTGTGTAAGTTTTACCAATATCTGTAATACTGGAATCAATAAATAACTATTCTATTTTATTATTTTTTCCAAGTGGTTGAGGTCACCACGTAAAAATCACTGCGCGTCGTGTCACGGGTTTGATCCCCACGTAGGACAAGCATTCGTGTGATCCACAAATGCTTGTTCTGACTCTGGGTGTCTT
This sequence comes from Trichoplusia ni, assembly GCF_003590095.1. Lineage (NCBI taxonomy): Eukaryota > Metazoa > Arthropoda > Insecta > Lepidoptera > Noctuidae > Trichoplusia > Trichoplusia ni. The sequence continues at coordinate 4,977,512 of NC_039489.1, read as the reverse complement.
TGTGCACTCCACTATCCGTGGATCTAGTGGTAATTAAGAAAAAAAAATCGAAAGCATAACCAAACCGATCTGGACCGACGATCTGGATGGATGCAGGTGTCAATGAACCGATCGCGATGGACAACGTTTGGACAGGCCTTTCTCCAGCAGTGGACAGCTATAGGCTAAGATAATGATGGTGATGATAACCAAACTAAGATGAGAGCTGTTCAATAAATAACTTAGTAAAAAATTTTCAAAAAAATCTTTGCATCAATCGACAGTTTGTCACTTATACCACACAACGAAATGTCTGTTTCCCATTGGTGTCGACATATTGACATGTGCTAAGCCTTGGCCCGTCGATTTAATATCTGGCTTCCTTTTATTCTAGATTTAATTTTAGTTTTAAAATAACTCTATAATCACTATTTCAACGTGGTTATCGAAACGTGCTAACTGTCGAGTGGATTGAATCTGGATCTAGAATTATTTTATTGAATTACTAGGTGTTCGCTTCGCAGTATATAATTTGTTTTTAGTTGGTGAGAAATTATTTCTGTGTACTGATTATTGGAACCTAATTTGAACCAAAATATGGATTGAATCCGGTATTTTATTTAGCTGTATTTTTTTTCTTATTTGCAACTATCTCCAAAAAGAGGTTTTCTTTTCTCGGATTTTTACATTTGTTACTGCAGAACGGCGCTTCGCCTTCATGAATCGACTTTCGTTGACTCTTTTTTCATATCACGTGACACAACTGTCATTTGGTTCCCAAAATTTCAACAAGTTGTCTCAGTAGTTTTAATTTGAATTTGATTGTACGTTTTTGTCCTAAAAAATATTATTAAATTAACTTACATAAATTATAAATAAGAAAACCGACGAAAGCTTTTTAGTAAAATTACACATCTTTTAGTCGGAAAACGAATACAACCTTTAAATAAAAACCATCCTTTTTAATCAATTGCCACACTTTTTAACATATTGAACTTGAACTGCGTATTCAAAACAAATTACAAAATTCTCACAAAAATATTTCGTCATGCAATTTAGTCAAAACACTTATTTAAAGAACTCCAAAATGACTAACAAACAACATTATTTTAATGTTTTAATTATTTAAATGACATTTCTGATGACTCACGAAAGTCTCGCCAAAAATGTATTAACATATAAATAGTTTGTTGTCATATTATCGAAAGATGAGTCAATGTTAACCCCTGAGGCACAACCTGTCTGAAAAAATGATTCTCTCTTACCTAGGACAAGTTCTTGTGTGACAGACAGATCCACGACGACAAGAACGACGAACGACGAGAAATCCTGGGTCGGAGTTTGGGTGTCTTGTGTTTGTTATATCCCTCGCTATATAGGGATCCTCTACAAAAATTGTATCTATTTTCTGGAGGAAAAATTTAATTATATAATTGGTTTGAAAGGTTTTCCAGACACCTACGAGATTGAACATTTTTTACTAAAAAGTCCGTTCTTAGGAATTTTATCCTATTGATTTGTTGCCACATTTTGCACTGAGACTTCTTTTAAAGGTCTTTCAAACAGACTTCCAACAGTTCTAATAAATACGTTACATTTGTGACAAGTATGATTGATCCTCTCAAAAGCCTCATAATCTTATCCGGATGTAAAAGTCTAAGTATTCGTACTTAATACTGCTATGAGGAAGATCATTTACAATCTTTTAAAACACGTATATTGCAGTCAATGTAACTTGGCACATCGGGAAAGAGCTACAAAGTATTGCTGTCTTTGTTTCACACAACGACCTTGTATACTTAGATCTCGCTCTAACAAGCTTGTTTCTCATTTCCGAAGTGCCATGTTAAATCGGCCGTACTGTATGTTGTAGATGTGAGACGGCACTTTACATTGCATAGCTGCATCTCCCTTCCTCAACAACTTCTGCATGATCGCATGGTACGGGAATTAAGGAACCAAGTAATGTAATGAAATGATCTAATAAATCTAGATGAGACATTGATGCATCCTTAATCAACTTCTCAGAATCAATTAAATTTTATTGTTTTGCTGCCTATCAGTCATTAAAATCCTTTTAGTTTTAGATGGGATTGTGCGGAAACGGGTGGATGCTTTTTATTACGTCAATGAAGAATAAGTTCCTACATCTTTACGACGATAAAGAATGTGCGGTGAGCTCGAACCCCGAATAGTTGAAATGTTTGAGACTTTTTGGTAATCGTTTCTTGAAATAAATGAAGAATGAACAAAATGTGCCTCATAAACTCTTGGAATACTTTACATAAGTCGTTTAAATCTTGATGAAGCTTCGCGGATCGGAAACTGTGACGTATTTTAAGGGAGGTTCTCATCTAAAGATGGGTCGCTGGCGCAATAAAGGGTCAAGTCAGGATGAGGGTAGCACAGGACCGCAGAAATTGGCACGAGAAAGGGGAGGCATATGCCCAGCAGAGGGAGGATAAAGGCTGTGGGTGATGATGATGATGAATATCAAAAAGTGTTTTAGCTGTGCTAATAACTAATGCTATGTAGCCATTCGTGTTACTCTAGACAAAGGGGGAATATGCCTGCTCTCGGGCGCCAGATTTCCGAGAAAAAATCTAGCTTATTGTAATTCAAGTCTCAAATTTTTAAGTCGTATTTATAAAAATACCAAAATAAATTTAAAGAATTAATCTCTTATCTGCATGCATAAATACTTTTTAAGTCAAAATAGATGCTAATATTTCTAAAACTTGTTTGTATAACAAAATCAGGTTTTTAATATAATTACTAGATTTCTGAACGAGTTTTTATTTTTACGACTAGCTTAAAAATATCTAGATAAAATATTATTGTAATAGTATAAGATAACGCATAACGATTTTATATTAAACTGCACCGGTAGCCGAGTTGAAAAGATTGCCATATCTAGAATTTGTAATCCATGGTTTCTTTATCGTTTGTCAGTAGTATTCGAGAACAATTGAAAAAGTACATAAAACTTTGAAAAAGTCAATTTACAACTTTTTCTGCGTTGGGATCGAACCTATACTTCGAGGTTACGAATCCATGCATAGAACTGGTAGGCCACCACGACTATCACCAACCTTTAATAATATTAATTTATCATTTATATTGCTTTTCCGTACTATGCTAAGTGGCTTGGTTATGCTTGGGTGGTTATTTATGAGCGTGGCGATGTCGCGAATATAAAATTCTATTCAATGACTTTATAAACAGATAGTTTCTTTTTTTGTTATAATTAACTTAAAATTAATAATAGACAATACTGGAGTAATAACCAAAATTCTAATAATCGTTTTTAATAACCATGCTATAGTAGTTTCACAAGCCATCTACATTCTGGGCAAATATTCATGGATCACCCAAAAATGGTTATCCTTCGCGGGGATCGAACATGCGACACGTTGCGCTCAATGGGTTTCAGCATTTTGACCTACACTCGTACTCCTTGCAATCAATAACAGTACAAGAATGCTTTAGAAGATGGTGGTTATCTCCTAAAGTAAGAGTTACAGTTGTATGAAAGAGATGCTGTTCTATGCCCTATGGCGCGCTCTCTCGCTTCCACAACTACCAAGTTCTCACTTTCAGAGGTAGAGATAGAGTATGTCTTGTTTTTTCCTTTGTCCCGTATATTAATAGGCTTATTGTAGTCTTGAAATATTCGTTGCAGTCCAGGCTTAAACGGGGAGAAAATATGGAATAGTGGCAAAAACAGTATTTCTGTTTGCATTGTTATCATCGACTGTTAGGTGGTACTTACTTCGCCGGGAGAGCTAGTAGGTAGGGACACGAAAAAAGTATCGATACTTTATGGTATCGAGTAGGTTTCCATTTGATACCGATACTTTTGTACTCGATACTTTGTTTTCAATACTTTTACTTAGCAAGTACTTTTGACAAGTTGAGTAGCTGGAAGTACAATTACTAAAACCCGTAACCGCCTATCGCCAAAAAGGCTCGACAAACTTCTTTTCTTGAGCGATTGTACAGAGGAGGAATGGGATTTATAATATTTTAGACTAAAAAATTGTGGCTTTACTTACAGATAGTTTTTATTTATCTTATATTTATGTACCATTTGCTATTTTTTCATTTTCTCTTACTGAATGAAGGTACAGTACAGACAATACTTACTAACTAACATTGACAAACTAACGTCCATACGTTAGTCCATACGTTAGGAAGGCCCTGCCTGAGCAAAGAACTCGATACTTTGAGGTATCGATACTTTTGTGTCGATTCTTTTACGAGTACGATACTTTTTTATCGATACTACTCATGAGTACAGTATCGATACTTTCTATTCGATACCGTGTCACTACTAGTAGGTTACAAATATAAAAGCTAATTTCCCGATATAGGTCTTCATTACAGTCATTGGCGTTTTGCCCAATGGGTCCAACGCTTTCCTTCTCCTTCCTTACTCATGCAAATAATGTCTAAATTATTAGAACGATATAATTTGCATAATGTAATGAGTCGGTATTAGTCTTTTCTTATTTTCCTACTAATAGCTCTGGGTTCGTGCCAAAATTGTTTGATCCAGTTTTCTAGTAAAAGGATTGTTTTTTGTTTTTGTGTTACCATGGCAAATATTAACATAATTAGCTAGAACTTTTTAGTGTACGTAGAAAAATAGCTCTAGGCGAAGCGTGAAATCGTGCCACTTGTAATACATACATATACACGGTGATTTTTTAGTCGTCTTACAAAAGCAGCCCAATTCATGTAACCACTGACTAGAACATGTTCATGATAAAAAAATAGATATTTATGAGATTTGAAGAAAAAAATGCAATTTTTATTTAATATTATGATGCAATTCGTAGTTTTTTAGCGACACAGCTCTGTTGCGAGCGCGGTCCGAGCCTTGTAACAATGGTGAGGGATGCGGGCGGCGGCGTTTTTATCATTTTTAAGAGCATATTTCAGATTTCTCTTGTTTAATTTTCTTCGTACTTATTATCGTAGTTGATGATAAAAAAAAAAAATCTCGCCTAGGGGTAATTTACGTCGGATACATGAACTGGTCTGCTTTTGTAAGACGACTAAAAAATCACCGTGTATAGGCAAAGATGATAGATCCTTTTTATTTCTGAAAGTACGTAGATTCCGTTGTGTAGCAATTTGAACTGTACTTTAAGTTGGTCGAAATAAGCATTAAGGAAGCTTGCAGTAAATGATGCAATGAATTTGGCGCTCAAAATAGTTGGTAGTAACAAATAGAAAATAAGCTTATTAGATGGTTAGTGAAAACGGATAATAGGTTAACCGGTTTTCGTTAATCGGTAAAACGAAAAAATCGAGAAACTTTATATAGTGATTTGACGACCTCCGTGGTCGAGTGGCGTACAACGCACAACGCACCGGTTTCACGGTGTCGCTAGCTCTAAGGTCCCGGGTTCGATCCCCGGTCGGGTCAATGTTTAAATTCACATTTCTACATTGTCTTGGGTCTGGGTGTTTGTAGTACCTTCGTTGTATCTGAATTCCATAACACAAGTGCTTTAGCAACTTAATTTGGGTTCAGAACAATGTATGTGATGTTATCCGCATTTATTTATTTTAATATAAAAAGTAAAATTATCAAAGACCTACCCTATACTATATATACTCCTTTTACATTACTCATACCTACAAGGATCTGTGAAACCAAATCAAACGCGACACCAGAACCAGTTCAAACTGGTTTTGAACCTTCAACTGCTGCAAAAGGATTATTGACAAACAATTGTAGTGACTTGTGACCTTATCAAATGTCTTTGGCGGAAAGAATGTGTGTTTGTTGCTGTTCAGATGACTTTCAAGGTTGGGTATATGTAGTATAGTTATGTAGGAGAGCAATCGTGGTGATGTGATGCATGTAATGTGACGTTTACTTACATGATCAGATGCAGGATAATATTAGCCGATATGTGACTTTTGGACACAATGAGTTGCTAATAGGCATAGAACTAGATTATGTGGACGAAGAGAAGGGAGACCTTTCCATTGCTTATTTTATTATTTCTGTATCCATTAGATTCTAATGGCTTTTTCTCTGGTGAACCAGTTTTTTGGGAGTAGTCTATTGTTTATCCAAGAAAGCTGTTTAATTCTATGTACAAAAGCGGTATATTAAATTAAGGGATTTCAAAATAGTTAAAACTTGAGAAAGCTTAAAATACAAGTTTAATTTTTACGAGACTTGACGATAAAAAAAATGTAAAAGATAGAGCAGTTGGAGTTTTGACACAGACTCATCAAAAAATATACATCAGTGACAAAAATCACTTATACAAAGAACGAAGCAAAACGATATGTCTCGCAACTTAAGTAGTATTTTTAGGTATTGGTAATACCTAACCTCACAAACTAAAGATAATGCCAAACAAAATTTCAAATCACGTCTCCTTCACATTCCAGCCATAAACAAATAAAAATTCCTCAAATATCTCTCCACTTAACACCCAGTAGTTACAAACACAAAATATCTATCTGTTGACAATCTAGGACCGCATTCTGCGTGATTCATTGCGACTGATTTAGTGTTCCAAAATATTTTATCGTATTGCAAGACAATGGCGTTACAACATGTTTAATTTGTATTGTGTGCTTTGGTACCTACCACTGTCTTTAATGCAATATCCTTGTATTTTTGGAAGTGAGATGGCGCTATACACGGTGTATTATGCTGTCTCGTTTCCACAATTTCATTAATATTAGCTAAGATGTGGCTATCTGTTCGTTTGTTAATATTGTTAAGTGTTTAGGAAGTTGGCTTGTTTAATTACGTGGTTTATTTGTTAGAGCTTGGTTTAATTAATGTTGGTCCATGAGGTGTTTTATGGCTTATGTCGCCGTGGCAAGGAAATTATTGTGAAAATGGTTGCAATGGTCCGTATTAATTTTATTTTTAGACTAGCCGTTGCCCGACAGTCCGACCGCTACAAATCGAGATAAACACTATTCTATGAATTATTTCTGGTTCCAAGTTTCATCTAAATCCTTTTAGTAATTTAGCGTCGGTATCGGTAATCGGAATAGATGGTAAAATTTGCTTCTACTTAATCATTTCCTTAGAAGTTTTTAGATTAATTTGTTTAGGCATCTCATTTTTACTATTTAGTTTACTCAGTTCGTATATCGCTGAAAAATGGAAAATCACTTGTAACTTCTTAACTGCATCTACATGTTATCATTTTTTAACATTTGAAAATATCAGTAAAGTCAAAGATAAATCTATATCTGTACTAATATATAAAGCTGAAGAGTTTGTTTGTTTGTTTGAACGCGCTAATCTCAGGAACTACTGTTCCAAATCGAAAAATTATTTGTTTTGAATAGACCATTAATCGAGGAAGGTTTTAGGCTATATATCATCACGCTGCGGCTAATAGGAGCGAAGATACAATGGAAAAATGTGGAAAAAACAGGGAAAATTATTCATCTTCAGGGCTTCCGTTCAAATATTCCTAACTTATATCAACGTCACGCAATCACGCAGACGAAGTCGCGGGCAACAGCTAGTTAATTAATAAGATTTATCTTCGAATACCGGTTATCACATAAAAGAGTCGTGCGAATCCGAAAACAAGCATGATGTAATATGATGAAGTTCGATCAAAGAACTGTAACGAATGCTATTAAGTCATAAATAGTTATAGCTTTACAAATTTAAAACTATCTGTGAAGTGTTAATTAAATTCTAGAAGACTAAAGATGGAATATTTAACTATTTTTGGTTAAAAACATAGGAATGTAAATGGTATCAAATCTAATTTAGCATGCCACAATAAATCATCTTTTGATTTGTCATCAGGTGAAAAGAAACACAAAAATGTTTCATGTACTGGGTGGGAATCGCACCCACGACCTCTTTTATAACAGTCGAGTCTTACACTAGCCGTTTCTTCCCCCGAGGGAGCGGGTGTCCATAACGATTCCCCGCCTTATAAAAAAAGGGTAATTAACTACTTGATCAACAAGCCAGTCTATATTTTTGACGTTCTTTGATAACAGTAACACCTTTAATCTAATTTTAAAATCGACCACCTGGCTGCGTAAGGTTTTAGCCAAGAATTTGTAGTCACAGATTCACAGTACCATTTACACCAATTTAATCATCCCAATAAACGGCCAATCATAGTCTAGTATGATCTAATCCTCAACAATTTGTACGGTGTACAAAAAACGTTTGAATCACGCCCGATGTACCGACAAACGATTGGATCTCCTCCATTACGTAATACACTGTAATAAAATTATATTGTATTGTTTTGTTGGCTGTATATTTTTTTTCAAACACCTATAAATAGCGAAGATATCTTTATTTTCGGTGAACCTACGTCTTATTGGTAAAGTTCTATGGAATTTGTTTAAGGAAGCCCAAACGCATTGAAAACTAGCTGTTGCCCGCGACTTCGTCCCCGTGGGTAGAAGATATAAGTTATGATTTATACCTGCCCTGTTTTTTTTGACATTTTCCATTGTATCTTCGCTCCTATTAGTCGCAGCGTGATGTTTTATAGCCTAAAGCCTTCCTCGATGAATGGTCTATTCAACACAAAGAGAATTTTTCAATTTGGACCAGTAGTTCCTGAGATTAGCGCGTTCAAACAAACAAACAAACTCTTCAGCTTTATATATTAGTATAGATATTGCTTTTGTGCTTGGCAATGAAGCCAAGATTTTGATTTTGATTTTTTAATGTTTTATTTCGAGACATCAAAGAAAATTAGTCATTTGTCACAAGCATCGCTCCCGAATAAGTCCTCGACCAAGTTTTAATTAGATGTGATGTTGTTGTTTGTGGATGCAGCTTACGAACTCTTTAAGCAAGACTATTGTTGATGTAAGAGAGAGATATCACTACATACAGACTAGTGCTGTCTCGTTTTCACATCGACTACCACCCTAAATAAATGGTATTGGATCTCTCAAAGAAAATAAGTCACTTAATATTTTTTTGCTGGTCATACGAAATTCAGTCTAATTGAAAGAAATTCAGTCTACTCAAAATACAAAACTGTTGTTAGCTGATCAAAATTTGTTCGTCAACAACAACATTTTGTAACTTGACAATAGGTGTGAAAACTAACTTAATTAAGCAATTCATTTACAAGATGTAATCAAAACTGAACAATAGAAGTTCAATGACATTAACGCATCCAACCTCACCATATGAACAACTTTCCTATGGGGTTTGCAAACATATCCAGTTACCATGGCAACCACATTAACAGGATTACACCATAAATTGTGTGATCCCATAAAAACGTAGCCATTTACAATACCGTCTTTAAGAACATTTTCTATATATAGCTTTTGGGCCGATAAAATGTCGCTTTTGCAGTATTGGAGGAATTAAAGGTTAAGTTTTAAATTTTGATTAGATTTTTTGTTAGTTTTAGGGATTTCTGTTAATTTTCTGATATATTTTTTTACTTTTTAAGGGGACTTACTACTTATTAAATGCTCAACACCAGCTATTCTAAACTTATTAATCAAATTCGAATTACCATTAACACTCATTGCTTTAATAAACAAAGGGTCTACCACCAGAACTAAATGATTTGTTGCAACTGTCGTATTGGCGTGCAATTGGGGAAGCCTATGTCCAGCAGTAGACGAATATTGGCTGATGATGATGATGATGATGATTGCAATTACAAGGCAGATAGTCTCCCCACAACTAAAATAATATTACTTTCAGAGTTACTGAGATCAGATCACCTTATAGCAGCATTTTAACACCCCGACACGACACAATCGCGTGACATAGCGACACGCAACGTGATTATAACTATAGTACACGATTATAAGGTATAAGTCTTGTTTGTTTACTGGGATTGATTTGGATTAAAAGGCATATAATCTTTTTGTTTTTGTTATATCTGTAAAGAATTTGATTATGTCTGTGAGAGATTCCACAAAAACAAAATGATATAGGAAAAATTAGCAATAATGTAAAAAAAACGGCCAAGAGAGACGATTCTTTACTTAGTCAGGAGTCCTCTTGACCCTAGGGTTCCGTGCAAATTGGTTGAAGCAAACAGAATAGTAAAACAATAAGTTTTTCCCCTTTAGATACAAAGCCCTAAAACAAAAATACTTGTCCGGGAATCGAACTTGCAGTATTTGGCTCCCAGTTGAACACGAAAAGTGCTGAAAGCTGATGAAACTCTATCTGCTTACTTACTTTTAATTTAGTTTAAGAATTCCGACCATCCATAATATAAAATCATAGCCAATCTAAAACCCGACCTTATCCAAACCAACTCATAGTCTATTTTTAAATATAAAGTACCATTCTCTCAGTTAATTACTAGTAGCCTCATTTGTTAGTAATAAATGAAACATAATATCAAAAACAAATAAAAAGTGACAACGTTTCATATTCGAACAGTCCTTGTACCAAGTTATCTATTCAGACGGTTTTTATAGTGCAACCGAGATAGCACTACTCTGTACGTAGTTCTGTCTCTCTCTTACGTCGACAATAGCTCGGGTTTAAGAGTCGGTAAGCTGTATACAGTAATATGAAGAACAGGCATCTTATTAAAACTTGGACAAGAACTTATTAAGGGGCGGTTCCTTTGCACGTGTATTTTTTTACTTTCGATATTTTTAGTAACTAGCATTAAGTTACATTACACAGAATGCTATAATAACAATAATGCAATATATTATTAATAGGACGATTAATATTAACACTAATTATAGCAGGGTTGGTGGTTCTCATCAATAATATGTTTTAACAACAAAAGCATAATATCATGTTGAATTAAAACTATTAGGCTAAATTGCTGAAATATTGTGTGAACAAATGACAGCTATTTCAATATAGAATAGACATTTAATATAGAATAGAAATAGAATCAACAAAATTGATTCATCCAGTTCCAAATTCTGTGCTAAAAACGAACAGAAAACCTCTTCATTTTTAAAGTCGGTTAAAATGGATATTATCCACAAATCTTTAGTGTATATATTTCTTCCCTTGTATTGTGATATATTGCACAATCCATTGTAATGGGTAGGTATCGTAGTATCCTACAGTAAGTCTGTTTGTGATCATGTAACTACATGCGATAAAAAAGTTACTCATGAATAATTTATCAAGTATTAAGTACATATTAAATAAAAACACAGGCGAACCCGGGGGGCAGGGCTATGATAACAATACCATTAATTCAACATCAACTGCGATCAGCCCTTTAAGCAGTACGATAATTATAATACGGAGACCAGAGACTTGATAAGAGTTAGATAGGGTAACGTAAGAAACAGAAGATCAAATGAATAAGAAATATTTTGGCTATTTATTCCGAAGGCAATATTGCGACGTAATATCTAATATTTTAGTTGACAGTCTTGGGTTCTAGTTTCTGGCACTTGATTCTGTATTCTACAACCAGACCAAAAATAAGAAATATCAGAAAAAATATTTGATACTACCTGTTGCCCGCGACTTCGTTCCCGTGGGTAGAAGAAGATATAAGTTACGATTTATACCAGTCCTGTTTTTTTCACATTTTCCATTGTATCTTCGCACCTATTAGTCGCAGCGTGATGGTTTATAGCCTAAAGCCTTCCTCGATTAATGGTATATTCAACACAAAAAGAATTTTTCAATTTGGACCAGTAGTTCCTGAGATTAGCGCGTTCAAACAAACAAACAAACTCTCCAGCTTTATATATTAGTATATAGATAATTCAAGCTCCTATCTATTCCTCATCTAGTCTGTGGACATGCGTCATTTTTTTGCCGACGCTACCAATACTCGTTTCTGCCGCGGCTTCGGTTGTATTCCTCTTTTTTCTCATATGATTACTTATGTACTAGCTGTGTTCATCGAAAGGAGTTGAGTGAATATTAATTTATATGTCTTAATGTATGTGATTAGGTTGATGGCGCTCATTTATCTTAAGGTTGAAAGGGATTGTTGCTGTAGCCATTTTATGTTTACTCTTTACTTAAGTTTTCATGTTTCGTGTCTGAGTGATTGAGTTTTAGCCTACCGCTTTAGGATCTCTAAGTATTTTTCTAGTATGAGCCTAAACAAAGCCATTGATTTGACATGATACACGTTACTTTACAATGTGAGAGAAATACCACTGTTATTTTCTGATGTGAAAGCTAAGCTATAACCGCATAAGTGATTCGATCACAGGGTAAGCTATGCTTGACGCGGTTGGTCCGTAGATGGGTGACCATCTTTGTCATAACGAGTTCCTCCGTGTTTTGGAAGGCACGTTAAGTTGTGGGTCCCGGATGTTATTCCTACATCTTTGACAGTCGTTACAGGTAGTCAGAAGCTTGAAAAAGTCTGACAGCCAGTCTAACCAAGGGGTATCGTGTTGCCCAGGTTTTAGAAGTGTCAGATAGGCAGTCGCTCCTTGTAAAACACTGGTACTTAGCTGAAACCGGTTGGACTGGTAGCCGACCCCAACATAGTTGGGAAAAGGCTAGGCCAATGATTTTCTGATGTGCAAAAAAAGGTCGCTCTACCAATTTAATTCAGGTTAATAACCCAGTAATAAAAAATATATAATTTAAAAATTCCTGTAAAATTAATATTCGATCTATAAAAAAACCAATTCTGATTATCGCTTTTAAAAACTAAACCATTTTATACTATCTAAAACAATTTCAGTATCAGAAACGACGTTAACCCTTGAATGAAACAAGCTCATACAAAAGGAATAAAAACTCTTTAAATACAGGCTGAGGACAGGCTTTTTAATGATCCCAACAACACTGGCGTTAAGGCCAAATGAAGGGGTACCAATATTGAGGATGGAGGACAAGACAAGTGCTTCAGGTATACAAACTAAAAGACATGATACAAGTATTTAGTTCAGTGATTCAAACCAATGATTGAGGTAAAATTTGGTAGAATGCGAAAAATATTAAGAGAAAAAGTTTGTGAACAAAAACATACACAATCTGCAAAAAAAAATCTGTACACTGGTTTGACGACGTCCCATAGAGGTTACACCGCGGACTTGCTAGTAAATAATAGCAAAAAGACATCCGACACAAGAATTTTAATTAGGTAGTTATTGAATAAAAGTAATCTATGACGAGTTAAATATGTCTTAAACATTTGTTTATACAGTAAAATAGATCTTACCTAGCAAGATTTATCGATTTTTGATATAAGTTATTTTGGTTTGAAATAATTTGATTAATGTAAGTTTTTCTACCATTTTTATACTTTAACAAGTCGTCTCGTTATATCTCTCTCAAGAAGTTGTAATTCACGATTCTCATCTAAATCATCTAACAAGTTAAACTTGTTCAGAGCAAGCAAACTTTCTCATTTAAACAATACCGAACATTTCTCAAGAAAGCAAGAAACGTTAGCAATCGACTCCGGTACCCTATTGTTAAATCTCACAGGGGTCTATTCTACACGACCGATTCTCAAATCGATACTCGACGATTACGTATGCAGGTCCGCACTTACGATAATCGAGTAATAAGCTATATCGATATAATGACTCGATCGGGCTCCCGCTTAATTGCCGCAGACGATATTTGCATTACTGGCATAATGCATCCGCCATTTTCTCGATAGACGAGATAGGCTGATGTTATTATGAATTTTGTACGGTTTTGTAAGTTCCCTTCGTTACCAATGGAGAAATGGGTATTTGAATTCTGTCGTAAATAATTTTATGACTTGCAAGTGTAAGTCTTATTTCAATTGTGTGTTTCCATGCTATTTTGTTGTTTGCTTTTCATTTATTTTTCTTTGGTAAACAAATAAAAAGGGAAATAATTTTTGGATATTTTTGATACCATGATGTTTTATAGGTTGCCTTGACGTATGAAGGTGATTGTCCTTTGTCTTTTATTTCGTACATATTTAACGGTTTCTCTTTCATATTCTTTTTGCAAGTGATTTCTAGTACAGTAATATAAATCAAAATTGCGCAATAGCGAACCAATGAGGCCATATACAAACTCGTCGCGACTCATACGATCCTAAGCGTAATTATTTATTCTGACCACACCTCCGGGCGGTCATTGCCTTGTGTATGACAGCATTTTTCTTTTACTATTAAAAAAAATAACTTGTCAAATGATTGACATCTAAGAATTTATGTTTCGAATGCCTTGACATTTCATTTCTTGATGTCGAAATACATTCTGTTGGTTTTGAGAATAGGTATCTTAATCCATCATAGACGTTCAGAAAATCTTTTTTGCTGTTAGATTGTCATAGGTCTTTGTTGTCTGTTAAATACGTTAAATATGAACAAATATCAGTCTTGTGGGAGACATCAAATACAATAAGGGCCCTCGTACAAGGCTGAAATTAAATAGATGAAATGGAGACACCCCTAAATTTATTTGTCATCTACTTACAAATTGATGTCCATATTAACCTTAACTTTGATCTTTATTTTTACTATTTGATGTAATAACGTCAGCACCAATTCATCTTCTATGAAAATTTAAACAGACTAGCAATCCCAGTCTACGAGAGGTACCCAAAGGTTGAAAGCGAAACCATACTACTGAGGGTCCACTGTCTTTTCGTCCAGCCATCCGTCACCGGGCTGTATTTTTTTTCTATTTATATTCTAATGTCATTTTATATAGTCTAGACCACCAGTACCCCAGCAATATAACCTCTCTCACCAAAACTCCTTGGCTCCCGTAGTCCCAGATGTTTAAGATCAGGCCACTCTTCCTTTCGACACACCAAATGTGATACTTTCTCTAGTCGTTCGCACCACGCCCAGCCCGCATACAGACAATGGTATTACCGGTAATGGTATACTCGCTAAATATTATGTTGTAGTAATAATTTATGATAGGTCATTTTTTGTAATGACTAGATTAAAAAAATGTTTTTTATATTTTGAGTATTTAGAACACAGAATATGGACACTAAGTTACTGATTTAACCTAAGATTATAACAGTATAGGAATTATGATATACCTATAACGTTAAGAAATGGTTTATCAAAGATTATATTATTATTGTTTATTATTTTATTTAATAGCAATTTTAATGCGGTTTTATATAAAACGTGGTGAATTATTTATCAAGTGACATAGAATATAATGTGTTACAAGCGGTAGTCCGTTAAATAGATTTTATTAAAGTTAAGGAAAAAATAATATTTTATTGTATTTACCATAGGTATTCTTCGGTTATTCATCATTCGATATGTGTACATTTTCCTATTAGAAATAATTTAACATCAATTATTATTAATATGTTAGCTTTAATAATTCATATGTTTATTAAAGACTTTATTACTTTAAGACGCAATTAACTCGTTACTTTACGCTGCAATAATAATAATTGCCATAAAGTCAATTTAAGTATGCACATTCAAAGTATCTGCTTGGATAAACACAATACCAAGTTAAAAATAAGTTTAAAACGTGCCTAAAAATATATTAGCCTGTTCAATTTTAACTTTTGTAATTTTCTTAAAAAACATAGATATTTATCCCAACACTACATGCTTTAAAAATAACCCAGACATTTCACAAACTGCCTGACATTCACAACTGAACCGCAACATGTTATAATAACTGCGCGGCACATCACACCATATCACACCGCGACATTTAGACAACCATTGTTTCGTAATCCCGATTCTTTGTCTACTTGAATTTATTACTACATGTTTTAAATATTGTAGGCTTGTGCATAAATTAGAAAAGCAAAGTCGAATACAAAATCTGATTTACATATTGACAGTAATGTGTTTTGAATATACAGATAGTAACTGAATTCTTGTTAAAATAAATTATGATGAGTGACCATCTGATAAGATTTATTAAGATATTCGAGAGATAATTAATTACTCATAACTTGCAAGTAGCGCCAGAGAGAATTTTTGAAAGTGATGTTTTGATAAAATCATCTTGTTAGGTGGGAAGCCGACCCCAACATGATGGGGAAAAATCTAGGAAGATGATGATGATTTTGATGTTTCGCATATTTGGAAGTCTCTTAGTGTAAAACAAGATTCTTCTATTAAGGACTAGAATTATTTTTAATGTTTCACTGTGACAAGTGGTCACCACGATCGCGGGTCAAGCGTTTGTGCAAAGACTGGGTATCTTTGTGCATGTGACTTCAATGTTTGGGAAGACGAACGCGATGCAAGGAAGACATAATTTAGCGTAAAAGTGTGTACCTTTCTTTTGTACTGCCACAATTATGACCGTTTAAAACAATCTCCAGGTTCTAATTACATTTCACTATTATACTTATAATTATTTCATCCATCCTACTATCAATTTGGTATCTCAAAAGTGGATTTTGATATTTTCACACGACACCCCAAAACCTTCATTAGTATCTTTTTTTGGAACACTGAATCCAATATGCTTATTAGGAGTCAGGAACTATTTAACTTTTTGGTTTAAGTTTTTGTTCCCCTATCAAAAAACCTCTTTCAGACGCTCGTTCAAGTTAAAAAAGATTAAAAGATTCGTTACAAAATAATAACTAAATTATACCTTTTCAAACTGAGGGACGATGACTGCGGGTTCTGAAACAAAAAATGTTTAAATAAGCAATTGTTTTCTTTGAATTATGGAGTCTGTTTTCCGGGTGTCTTACAATAGTGCTTGTATAGAGATCATTATAAGATTACCTATGACTGATACCTGTTGACTGTCTGTGAAGGTATCGTATTTATTAAGTAAGAAGAAATATCCGCTAATTGAAAAGATTAAATATTTACGTATTAATTGTTCATACTTGAATGTTATCATACCCACTGATAAAATCCAAGTTCTGGCAAGTTCTGGCTTATTGGTTTTAACATAGACCAGTTAGGACTGGGTGGCTCAAAGATTCCAAATCTGTAATCGCCAACCTGCAGTCAACTAATTTTGAGATCAATGCTCGAATCTACTTCACAGGCCCAGGAGTCAGACATTTCTTTGCTGGTATTATACCTTGGTATATATACTATACTATTTACAATTCAATTGATACTCAAAAGGTTTTTATAACGACAGTAAACCATATTAGAATTTAGGCAATTTTGGTCTGGATGAGATTCAAACATGTTATCATAGTATTATGTACATCATTTTTTTTTTAATGGGACTAGCCCGCCACACATGCCCGTCATCGCAACTCCTGTAAGCCAGGATCTACAATGAAACCAACGAAAACCACCGAAACACTTAAGTTCGGTGTGTCCCAGGGGGAACAATTAACTGCCTTGGAACCCGCAACGAAATTAATCAGAAATAGTAAAGAGGAGGAGTAAGAAAAAATGTTCCACTTCCCTCCATAGCAAGCGGGAGACAAAAGAAGAAATAGCTAGTTTTAGCAAAGAAAAGAGATTGACAAGAAAAGAGATTATGTACATCAGTGGAACGAAAATACTAAAAATAACTAGCTGACTACATGCAAAAGTGAAGATGATGGTGATTAGTGGAAACCTTGTTGTTCATCCCTGCCCACGTAACAAACAAATGCCTA
Source organism: Trichoplusia ni (assembly GCF_003590095.1). Classification (NCBI taxonomy): domain Eukaryota; kingdom Metazoa; phylum Arthropoda; class Insecta; order Lepidoptera; family Noctuidae; genus Trichoplusia; species Trichoplusia ni. The sequence continues at coordinate 4,960,062 of NC_039489.1, read as the reverse complement.
CACTATTTAAATCTACGTCAAGAACTCTCGAATTTTAATAACAGTATATACTAGGCCGTAATTTTAAACTTACGTAACCACCTTACAATTGCTTACAAACCAGTATTGTATAACAAATTATTTTAATAACTTAATTTCCTTCTTTTCATTGGTAGTTGTTGCGATTGTAATCATTTGTTGGGTAACGTTGAAATGAGGTGATAGGCAGATCTCAGCTGTTAAGATAAAGGTGTTGAAGTTTTAAAAGTGCCTGAGATACGGCCTATTTGAAATAAAAACTGTTTGATTATGATTTTGTTGGAGATAATTTTATGTTGTACGTTTGACCCTTTGTACAAAAGACCTACTTGAAATAAGACATTCAGATAATTTGGACATTTTTTTATCGAAGAAATTCTTTTTCTGGCACTTTATTACAATATTGATGATTCTAGTTGCAAGGGTAGAAAATGTCAATCTTACGGAGAAACTCCTTACTTAAAACTCTTACAGGCGCGATACAAGGAATAAGGGCCTCAGGGGTTGTTTTTTAAAAAGAAAATAGAAGAAATTTTTTTATTTTTTTTTTAAAGATTGTATATCTCAGTGGGCTTTATACGTTCGTTATGGCGGTGGTGACTTTTAGATAATCCTCGATTATCGGAGACTGGGATTAAGTTCGTGTATGAATCTTAATTATTTTGCCGTGTTGATGCTTTACAAAAGTTTTGTAATATTGTTAGGAACACAATAAGACACCTTTGATCTTTTTATACATTGTTGTGTTGGATATTTCCCACATTTAAGATTATAATAACGAAGTTTTGTAATCATAGTATCGTGTTGGCTAAGTAACGGGTATCTATTTATTAAAACAGTTTTTTATCTATATTTTTCTGCAAATTGAGCAAGCAAACTATTTTTTTTTCTGAGATCCCTATGCATGGTATAAATTGTCTTTTTTTTGTAGCTATTTAACACCAATTATTGTGTAGAAGCAACTTTCATTTTCTAGTTCCGTACCTTTGGGGTTAAAAAGTGCCTCAATTAGTTAGGCTAAGATTTCTATCCGTCTATCACGAGACTGTATCTCATAACCTGTGATAGCTAATTCTGACTGATGATGTTTCTAACGATTTTATTGCGGCAATATCAATTTAAAAAAAATACAGATAGGGAGTAAGTATATTGGTTTTATTTTAGCTTATTTTTATGGATGCCTCTTTGACGCGAGTTGATTAACAGTAAATATTTTTAAGATACGTGAAACAGCTGCTGGTATCCAAACTCTTTAGTACTAGCACTTCTTTAAGACTGCTGCTGTCTTGTATCCACTCTCACTTCAATCATATCAGTCTTGGTATTCCTCAATATATTTTCCGTCTGTGTGTTATTTTTTTTGGCATATCCCCAGATTGGTTTACAATTCGCCTAATCCTACAAAAAACCTATGAACAGCTTATAGCTTTAGCCCAACCCACGTTAATGACTTTCTCTTAATAACTCGGGTCAAATTGAAAGCGAGCGTGGCCCACTTATGAACAAACGTATTGGTTACAACAAATAAAGAAAGACAAGACGTTGACGTACTTTTGTATGAGAATGACATTTTCAAACCGGATTTTAGGCTTATTGTTGGAGTGGCTTTGTGTACATAAGCTAATAAAATTGAACTGTGAAATGTGGGAGGACAATGATCACAAAATGACAGAGAGAAAAACAAGTTTATTAGTTCTCTGAAGTCGCGTATGTGTAAGCGATACCGTGACTTTGATCTTGCCAGTATAAGGGGACCGGGGTGTTTTGGTGAGACTCCGATATATTGTTACGAAGGCGAAACAATTTAAGCTGGTTTAACTTATCCGAATTGTGATTGGTTGGCCAAGATCCACCAACTAATTACAGCTCTGAACAATTCGACTATATTGTGATTAACCTATTTATTCCTAAATCAGTTATTTAGTAGATACCTTTTTTTCGAATGGGAAATTACCAAGATGGGTAGGAAGTGCCAGACTTTTACTGACTAAAACCACCTCATGTTCCTGCTTATGATCTATACACAGCGGGGCTACGGTAGCCCTTTCGGATGATCCCACTGGACATTTAGAACCTGAGAGATTATCACCATATCTTCAAGCTATTTAACTACACAGCGTTGAATGGAATCTCTTCTCTCGATGGAAAAAACTTCAAAACTAGCTTAGACCTGTCCTCTCAGCCTTCTAAAAACATTCCATTACACCATACATAAATACCCATTGCAAGACCAAGATGTATAACAGCAAAAAAAAACGGCTTTAATGAATTTCTCTTAATAATCCGTCCAGGGTCACTCGGTAAGTGTTGGGTGATTGAAAGTGAACGTGGCACACATATGACCGCATTGGTCATTATTTGTTATATGTATAAATGTATAGAGATACTAGAAGCGCCAAATAGAAATAAAACTTTTTTGAAGGCATTTTGCGGCAGTGAGGGTTATGTATAAATAATTCTTGGGAAGCAAATAGATTGGGTGAAAAATACAATTCGTGAGAAACAGCCTGGATGTATCTCATGTATCGTATTTTGATGGACGGATGGAGCCTCATTAATTATGTTCTATTTTTAGATTAGATTAGATTAGAATATTCTTTATTGTACACCATGGAATTACAGCAGTGATTCTTAATACATACAATTTTTACCTTTTTTGTACGGAACCCTACAAAAATATCTTATGGCTTACGACAGTGACTCTTCTATGCTAGTTTTTGGCTGATAAAATTTTGGTTCAGTATTTTTTTCCATATTCTAAATGTCTGCAATCCAAAAATATAGCTATCACGCTACTATTTCGAAAATTACAAAAAAGTACTTTTATTAACAATCATTTTTTTCGTATATACAATTAATAGAACATCGTTGTTTTTAAACTGTTATGTTCAAAATTTATAAAGGGCTTCACTCTCACTGATTTTTTTTATAAAAAACCTCTTTTCTTAGAAATCTCAGTCTCGTTTCTAATCAATGGTTGTGACGAAATCTTCCATGTAAATAAACAGTGAAAGTGACACAAAAACCATGACATTCGCGCCACTAAACAAATATACGATTAGTGAAAGTAAACGAACAGACATCTTTCAAATAAAACTAAATTTAAACTGATTTTCTTGTATTTTTTATTTATTAATCTGTTAAGAAACATCTATTATATTTTTTATTTTAGCTTATTCTTTTTTGATAGTGTTTTTTTTATATAGTAAATTAATGAATTAAGCGCGTTTTGTTTTATAAGTATATATGATGTAAGCCAACGTAATTTTTTTCCTGATAAAAACTGGGACCACGGATAAACTCATCAGCTTTGGCAGTTGAATACATGTCAAGTGCCAAAGCTGATGAGTTTCCCCAACGTATTATATTTAAACGTCGTTAGTTCGACAGAAATGTCATTTTCGTACGTTTTAAGTTTTATAGTAACATATTTTAAGCAATCAGGTTTCAACTCAAAAATAGGTACGCTTTTTAAACTTAGAAAACTACGCTCGCTTGTACTACCATATCTAGTGTATGTACATTCTTGTTAAGTAATCAGTCAGGCCTCTTGTTCATTATCTGGGTTATATTTCAAACCGACTTTAATAATATGTGGTCTAATTTAGATCGCTCGTAATAAATAAATGTATGTTTTGATATAAAATAATTATTATATTGTTTTTCTGTGGTTTATAAATATTTATTTTTATTTCAGAACTTTTAGTTCAATGACTTAGTTATAAAAAGTGTGTAGTAGCAATTACCTTATTATTTCGTTGTTTGCGATAAAACTCTATCTGAATTTAAGAAGCAAGTCTTTGTTGACCATAGATTCTAGTTGAAATTAATTTAAATAATTTTGAACTGCTGAAAAACATATTTTCCTTACTAGCTGTTGCCAGCCAATGATCACACAGGAACACAAAATTGGGATAAAAACGACCCTGTGTGTCAATGCAGTTTAAATACTATCAGTAGATTTTTTTCCTAATCATTTCAGTAGTTTTTACGTGAAAGAGTCACCATACTTACAATCCACACTTTTAGTTTCAGGGACCAAATCATGAAAATGGGAAAGTAATTTATTCAAATCATCTAACACGTACTTTAAAGACACCTCCGAAAAATAGAAAAATCATTTTTGTTATACAACTTATAAAGCAAAGCTTACCCAGTAAACAAAATCATCATCATTTAAAATCCATTACGTCCATTCACGAATTTATCCTTATATTTTAACAAACCGTAAAAATATTTAAGCTATTCAAAACGGTGTTAATTTTAGGAACGAATTTATAATTATTGCATAATAGTTGAATACATTTAGCAAAAATCTACGCCTCTACCACGAACTCGTGAAGGACTAAAGCGATTTGTGGAAGCGAGACGGATTTATACAAAGCTATAGTTGTGTCTCGCTTACACGGTTGCATAAATCCTTTTTTAAAAGTTAATAGTAGGAAAACTGTGGATCACGATTTTTCTATTTGAATTATTATTTAATTGATTCAATTGATTGGTAGTTTATTTCTTAATGATTGCATGTTATTTCAGGATTTGGTAGTAGCACTGAAGTGAATTAAAGGCCTAATATTATTTTGTTCTTTAGAACTTTACATAGGTATTTTATTTGCAGAACGTCAGGATTAATAACAAACATGGCGATTTATGACAAAAATAACAGTTTAAAGAAACTAACTTAGAAGTTACCTAGGAATATTAAAATTAATAGATTTTAAAATGGTTGCTTTAAACGTAAAAATAATTACAAAACGAGAAAATCCAAGTGAATTACACTGCGTTTTATCTCAAAATGTATCCGTATATTCATACTTCCAAATTAAATGCTTAAACTAAAGTAGAAAGGGGTCTAGTTCAAAATTCTGACCTCAAATTACAACCATAATCTCCTATTAAGGCCACAATGGCTATAGACCCTAAGGTCAATAAGGTCTCTTATTATGATTAACGTTATTTCGAGTTTGAGTATGAATAAAACGAAGATTGGAATATTTTCTGTACATTTTTTTAAGCCGTATTCGTTATTTTTATATTGCACGTCAAAAATAGTTTAACGTTCTATTTTGCATTACACCTTATAAAAGGCTAAAAGGAGAGCAAGAGTATGCCATTATAGATATATAAGTAGGCTTATTGCTGACGACCTCCGTGGTCGAGTGGCGTACGCACCGGTTTCAAGGTGTCGCTAGCTCTGAGGTCCCGGGTTCGATCCCCGGTCGGGTCAATGTAAAAATTCACATTTCTACATTGCCTCGGGTCTGGGTGTTTGTGGTACCTTCGTTGTATCTGAATTCCATAACACAAGTGCTTGAGCAACTTACTTTGGGTTCAGAACAATGTATGTGATGTTGTCCGCATTTATTTATTTATTATTTATTTATTTATTGGTCAATGTTAATACAGTAAAGTTTCTATGGTATTATTATTGTTACAGTTTAATATGTAGTATTGACTTAATCAACTGTCGTTGTACATTTAAAATTACTTTAGTTGTAGGTTCCAACCTAGGTAGCTCATCAGACCAGAAAAATAGAAGTTTAAATACTTCAGGAAAGAAAATTCAGCTAAACCTGAAAAATAATGATTTATAGGTAAAAGAAATGGATCCATGATTAAATCACTTTATAAATTTCTTATACGTCTAAAATTTCTAACATTTAAACCTTGTCAGATTCATACCCAAAGTCCATCAGCCATTAATTTAATAATCTTGTAGAGTCGTGTGCTATCGAAGGCAAAGACATGCAATTACCACATCTGCTATCTCTTTTATTTGCTCAGATTGGAATGGATGGGACCATTTTATTACTATAGTTATATCGCCCAGCTCTGCCTATAATTTTAATTATTTTAGTTGATGAATGATGAAGTATGAATTGGAATTTTGGGTACGGTAAGGTTTAAAAAAAGTTTTAAAAGTGATTAAATGGTATCAGATTTTTTTTGTAGACCAGGCAGTGTGTTTCTAAGTAGGCATAATATTATTTTAGCATGACGAAATTGATTTTTAGACCAACATGGAGCCAGTGTCAGGGATTCTTTGCCTCCAGCAGAGGTTAATCATCAGAACCCTTTATTTCGGCTGATGCTAATCGACATATCCATAAAAAATCATATACTTTCGGTCATTCATAAAATTACTAAAGCATTCACTTTCACTATGAGCTTTCAAATTAAGATTATTGTCAATGCCAAGCGAGATAACGCTTCTATGATCTGGCAATAGTCCTTTTCAAGACTAGTTATACCTCATCGTACAGGCATGAGTGGGGAAAAACGGATAGTAGCGACCTCTCTCCTTGTATATTACTTTACTGCTAATACTAATTATCGAAATTTGTCTGATTTGAAGTAATTTGACCCTGGGTTTAATGACTAAGGCGGACTGATGGCCGTAAGGTCGTGAGGTCGACACTCACTAATGCGCAAACACAGCATGTAATGTGTAGGCAAAAGTAAATCTTATGTAATAGATGGTAAATAGATTTTTAATTTGTTCTCTTATTTCATTCAGTATTTGTGGTGAATACTTTAGTTTTTTAGGAATATTACTAATTGAAAGATGTTTCGACGTTGCTTCTATGCTGGTTTGAACTTGTAACAATCTGAAAAAATCTCTAACCACTAGGCTAGGTTGCCACCAAGCTGCTGTTATTTTAAATTATTATGCTTACGTATGCATGATATTATTCAAAAGCCCTTAGTCAGTCTTCGAGTCCTGGTCAAAGGCTGCCTTTCCTTTCTTCCACCCATCTCTGACTGTAGCTATTTTGGATCAATTTTTCCAAAAGAAGTCGATTTCCCTTAGCTTTCTCTTAACCATCTCTCCAGTTTCTCCTCTTTAAAATCTATGTTCTCCTATATGATTACTATCGCCCAAATTTTGCCTGGTATATCAAAACTGTGACCAGCCCTTTCACTATTCATCAGTGTCACCACAGATTCACCCAACCGAGAATCTAACCTACATATCGAAAGTGCAAGTACTACTTTGTCAATCGAATCTTCTCGAGTCATAAGGCTGGTTCTACATAATCCCATTGTACAATAGACCCACTTACATACATATTGATTGTAGGCGTTTATCGTAACCTAGTGACATCTTATATATTTGGAGCAGTGTAGAGTCGGCCTGACAGAACTCCTTGTAAGGTAGTTGTGGGTTTATAATATGATTATGGGAAAGTTTGTTTATCATTTTGTTGTACTTTTAGTTTTTGTTGTTTGGCTCTCCAGGCTTCGCAGTTTGGACTTTCTCGCTAAGTTCTTAATCAGATAATGTCAGTGTTTTGTACTCTTGGAAATGTGCGTTTCTAAAAAGCTTCATTAGAGGATCATACATTTTTCAGTGAATGCTCCGTGTTACTTAGGACCGTTTTAAGGTCCTTCAATCTATCAATCCATTGTAAAATTAGAATAGAACAGAATATATTCTTTGTTTTACATCAAAGAATGACATCAGTGTATAAGCCAAGTCACGCATTTTCCTTTCGACCAGTAGTTGTCGGAGTTTCAACGATTGTAACGCCATCTCCGACGACGGTGACGACTGTTTTTGTGTAAGTGTGTTAAGATTCTGACAAAATTCAACATCAGTTACGTATAGGAGAGACCGATCAAAAGGTAAAGTAGTATCTATTATTTTAGGCCATAACTACCCATTTAATTGCCAAGTTCAATCATAAACATAATACAGTCACATAGTACCTACAATAACAATAATTATGTCCAACCAGTTCGCCCACGCGTGGCTATATAAGGCTCCTGTCATTAGTTACCCGGTAGTACATGCATTAAGACTACAAATATATGCGACTGATTTCAATCTTTGAGGATTTTTGAGAGTCAAATATACACCGGCGTTTTGTTAAAAAATCAGTGGGTTTTGAAAATAAGCATTTTTTCAAAATATTTCGATTAAATAATTAGAATAAATTTAATGACTGTTTGGATTGCCAAGTGATGACAAGAATAGAGAACAATCCATTGCCAGATTTTATATACATTACAAATCAAAAGCGAATTTTGGTCAAAACACTATTTGATGAAATACACAAATCCTACTATTCGACGCCGCGGGGACAGTTATACTTTAGACGACAATGAGCTGACACCATCGAATGAAAAGATGAAATGTTCACAATTTCATCACACGCTCCTACTTACCAAACAAGTTCTGATCATCTTTCGTATTCCTACCATAATCTTGATCGAAGTCTATTGTTTTAATAAAACCGGTTTTATCTAGTTATTAAATGGGGTGACCGATGTGACAGCGTGACCTATTGTGTGGCGTGATGATTGAGGCCTTGGTGTGGTGGTGAGAAGTGGTAGTACCAGTGGTACCAGTTCTTAGTAGATCAGCTGTGGGTGCATTTCGTTGCTCGAAATATGCGGTACTTATGACCGAGTGGGGTGTTGCTATTCACCATTAGCGAATGTAGGTGATGCAGGTTTTAAGTTTGCGACTCTTTTAAAGAATTTTAGTCCAGGTCATTTTTTTGTGGACTGGTATTGGCTGTTACTCATTTAATATTGGTAAATTCTTGATCAAAAACAAGGCTTGTGATTTGATTCAAATTGATTATGGCACTGAAAAGCATCAGTACTGAAGTAATTTGTTTAAGAAAAGTTCCTCAATTCAAAAAAATCGAGTTTGGCATACGTTTGTGAGATGGATGGAATCAGCAGTGGAACAAATCTCTTCCTGCTCCAACCATTTGATTAAACAAATAAAGTAAGACCTATGACCTATTTAACAAACACTTCCGTATATCATCATTGTATGACGTCATTCCAGAGCCGCATCATCAGTAAAAATCATGCGATCTATAAGGTTCCCGTCACGGAAACTCCGGAGTTGAGCAAAAAACAAATCACTCAATAATCATTATAATGACTACTGGTGTGAAAAAAGCAATGAGCATCGTTTTGGAAGTTAAATATGAATAAGCGGGTTCGTCATTCATAGATTTGAGATTGATCTTCTGATTCTTGAAAATGATCTTCTGCCGAGTTTTATTGCAGATATTAGGTATGGTTTTATATTTGCAATTAAACAGACACAATACGATGAACATTTCAAAAATCAGAGGGTACTCGGACCTGCTACTCCTGATTCTACGTTCCAGTGTAATGAAGAAATTAAAATTCTTCTTGGTCAGTTACCGCGGTAGCTTACTAGACAAAGCGACTGGCTCGTATATTCAGGAATCACAGCTTCCCATCCTGTCCGTGGTTTGATTTTTTTCTTTTTAATATTTGTATTTAATTGGAATAAAGGAGAGGGCTAATTTCCAGTGTCATCAAATGGTGCTAAATACCAGTACTTTGCAATGAGGAACTAGATATCTGAAAATTGTCTGAAAGTGCAAAAAGCCTTTTACCACATCTTCAAGCAATATTGTTGCAATTGTGAAAAAGAGATGAGCAATGTTCAACGCATAGCTAGGGCTTTTTTCCACAGATGCTTTAATCTGGACTCTAGATCTTCAAAGTGGAATAGGTCTGTATTTAGCTCCTATTTTCTACATTCTCGCCTTCAAGACCACAGGCAAGACAAGTCTGTCATATAAGATCTATGTTTTCTTACATTTACTACAACAAACACATTTCATAAACAAATGTATTGTTACAGTACAATAACAAAAATATTTCAAATGCCACTGTCTTCGATTACATCACGAAACCAAAGTAAAAACGCAAGTAGCTGAATCACAAGTCAATAAAACAATCATAAATTAGTATTTTTTTCTACTTCAAAACTATTATGGACGAAGGTCGCAGTTTAAGTAGTCAGTACCTTATAGAAACATCTTTCCTGCATTGATCACGATTCGACAATCATATTACGGAAGAACTATTAACGTAATTACTTACTTAAATAAAAAGATGTGTTTTTGTATATTATGCACACGGTAGTTTATTTTCACGGTTACTGGGAGGTTTGTGTATGACTATTAATGGGTTTTTGATGGAAAATCTGACAGGTCATTTCGTGTAGACAGTTTGGTAGACCGATTGAGTGTTTCATGAATTTTAAAATTGCTTGCTTGGAGTACCTTGAATTAATGAGTTAGAGCTTTTATTTGCAATTTCAGTAATGATAGGTGCTATAAAAATATAATATTATGACGTTTTTGATCAATGTTTTTTTTTGGTTGAACTTTTCACCTAGCAGATACTCAAAGCAATACTTTTCACCAAGCTACATAAATAAATTGACACAATTGATCAAAGGAAGCTTAAAAGAAATGGTCACTAGAACACAATTTTTCTTTACCAAGAAAAAGCGTAAACAGTTGGTCCCAACCGGAATCACGGTCACTGCTCACCGGTGACAATGAGAACAACCTTCCACCATTATAGAAATGGAAAACAGAACAAAACTTTCACTTAAAAAATACTTAATGAAGATCTTGACAGCTTGGAGGAAAATGCACTTTATCTCCTAATCCATAAAGATGATTTTCGTAAGATTGGAGCTGGTCTGTCTTGTTATGAATATCACTCTTAATTTATCTTAGAACCTTTTTGAATGTGTTTGTTTGTCTGTGTGTCTTTATGGCCCTTTAATTCTTCTCTCAGTTTGAGTGACAGCTCAAATGGCGCTAGCTGCTATTGTTTGAAGATTAAACGTTTTTGTTATATTATAGTAATTATGATATTAAAAGGCATAGTTGGAAGTTGTGTTTATGATATTTCACAATGCTATTTTGAGGTGTTTGGATTTTGGCTTTAATTTGAGTTGATAACAAACAAAAAATGCCGGTTCCGAAACTTTTTGAGAGAATAGGAGATGGGTGAAATCAGAGATATTTTTTACTTTTTTAGATAGGTTTCGATATTATTAAGTCAAAAAATGTATATGAATAACATCCATATATGGATTCGACCATTGAATTACCATTTTATGGACTTTTTTCAAAGTATCCAGCTCTAAAGAATCTACTCTTCGTGGCGCGGGGTAACATTTTAGACACATAGACTCCAAACTCAGAACAAAAATTCGTAAACCACCCAATTGCTTATCTTGGGGATCGTACCCAGGTTTGTGGTGACCTATAATCGGCTATTCGTGTAGACTTTTTATTACATTCCTTCTGACAATGTGGTTATGACGAAAATGTAATTCTCAAAACACACGTTGGTATTCTAGCAATGCAGTATGAATGCTATAGGATATATCCTATAGCACTCAAAACTGGATAACCTAGGTCTCACCTAGGTGATCTACACAGGCCAATCGCCAAACGAATACATGAGTAGTATCAACAAACATTTATTTGCTTCGAACGTAGTCGCAAACATAGCGTAAGCTAATTTAAATAGAACTGTCCTTTAAGTAACAAAGTGCAGTACATGGTCAGACGTGAGGCTATGTCAGACTGACATTGATAAGGAGGTGACCAGGATACTTCATAACATAAACCTTAAGGTACATATTCCCTTGCACGAACCTTAAGACACATCAGAACCTATTGATTGTAGCTTGATAGCTTGATAAGAAGTTGCCCAGAGCGAGATTTTGGAAAGAAGGAATTTAAACCTTGTGTCATGAAGGGTTCACCCAGACTGGGAGATGGATACGAAGGGCAAGAGACCGGAAAAGAGATCATGCATTGCCCAGCAGTCGCAGGGCACTCGTTTAAAGTTGTTAATGATGATATAATTGATCGTCGTTTTACGATCGGTATACCATTCTATTATTACAGTTTTCAATAACGAAAGTAATTAGAGAAGCTTACGATGTGGGCAATATAATATGCCAACGTTAGGATTTTAATAATCTACAAACTGCTGTAGCAGAAGTATGTAGCTTTTGTCAGTGTCACATCGCAAAGACTTCAAATTTATAGCGAGAAGTTTCTTGGAACGTCCAATGACTATACAACGCATAATTGGATTTCTGTCCTATATTTTTGAGGTGTTTTTTGCCAGAAATATTTAGGTACTATCAGAAAAATCTCTGCTAACTTCTGATGCAAAAAAACATAATTCTCAGTTCAATTTTACAAAATCCTTTCACCATTTCAATCATTCAATATCAATCGAACAATATTAATAGCATTTTTAATAACAAAAATAAACAATAGTCCATAGAGGTGGGCGTTTCAATCCTGTCTTAGATTTAGCAGCAAATTGATTGATGTATCGAAATGTGTGTGATGGATGATCTAAGGAACGGCCTCGTTTGGCCTTAACCATTGTTTATTAATGAGAATTATACGTGTAGTAAAAACTTGTTGATGACTGTTGAGTAGTGGCCGATTTTGGTTTGCGTGAATAAGGAGGTCGTGATTGACCCAGGATGGATTTAACAAAAAAATATCTTTGATTACTTTAGCAATTAGTCGTAGGCATGAAGTCTCTTGATTTCTTTAGGTACAAGTGTTAAACGAAGGAATCTACTGATTGGAACAATCTGAATCTGGGTACAGCAGCATCCATTGGACAACTTGTAACACCTTTAATAACCAAGACTGCTGTTATCTGATATTTCGTTTTCTGAAATGGGACGGATAATTATTCCTTCTGCCACCTAAAAATTACAAGCGATGTCGTGATGAAAATATCAGTCATTCAACAAGATGCCACTGACTACACAGCGTGCTATACAAGCGTGTTCCAAATTATTTACCACCGATACATCTACTGAAGCACGCTACAAACGTTTTGCAGATGAATAATTAAGTTCAATGATATAGCTTGGCCTTCGATAGCTCATACGATGATAAAAAAGCGGCAAAAAGATATCCATATTGATGATTAAAATCTGAAGCGTGTTTCGTGCCATGCCAAATTATCTTACAGCACGATACAAAGGTGGTGTGTAAAAAATACGATTATTACCCATTTGTAATACTTAAGATTTCTTTGGTAGGTGATCCTTTAGGCAGATTATTTTAAGGAGATTTTTTGTGTGGGGATTTTGATAGGTGTGAAGAACTGGTTGTTTTTAGATTTTTGAGAGATAATTTTGGTACCCATGAGGTTTTTGGATGTTACGAGGTAGTTGTCCGTTACGATTTTGGTTTTCTAAGAAACAATGTATGATCATCTTTATTAAGCACTGGAATGAAATTGGAAATTCGTTTTCGTTCTTCCATTTAGTTAAACAACCTCTTATAATATAAGGACGGGAAATGTATTTTATACTGCTTCTTTTTACTATTAGTTAATAAAGCCTCTTTACCATATCAATTCAGGGCAAACGCCTGTCCTGTATTATACAAAAATTTTGGGATATCCCAAACAATTTCCACTACAAATTCGACAGCAAACTCGGAACCACTCCAACACAAAAACCTATTCCTGATGATCAAACCCATAACAATACATCTCCCTATATGGTAACTGACCATGATAATACATCACCGATAGATAGCCTCTCGTACAGCCACAACATAAACATAGAAAGGTGAACAAAAGCTTCGTATTGATTTATGACTCTTGTAGATTTACAATAACGAGATAATCCAAGGTATGAATTGACTCCTTATCGTAAATGTCATCGGAGCTATGCTAGTTATTTTTGTGGACGTAATAGAGAAAGCTGAACTTAGTAGCTGATGGTTTGAGCAATGGAATTCTTTGGAGCAATTGTTTAAATGAAGGATTTGGGCAGGTAAATTTTGAGGGCTGATGTGAAGATGATGCTTTTTTCAGAAATTTTGCTAAAACGTCGTGTTTGTCTTAGACGGTATGTGTTTTTTTTGAAATTAGAAATAGAAATTTTGGTAGCTAGAGTGTGTGTAATTGTCTTTGTTGGTATATGTCTATATAAAATCAGATCTACTGAATGTTACAGGGTAGACAGAAAATTGATGGATACCTAAATTATTTTGGAAATGTGGTACAATGTAGATAAGATGAAAAAATGTAGAGTTGAATTGGATAACGAGAATCCAAAAAGGCTAAATACAACGAAACCCTACTATCGTAATCAGTTTTAGTGAAGCCGGAAAATGTTATAATTATTTTACTCAATTAAATAATGATTTTTTTCACTCCTTGCGATATAAGTCTAAATACGCGTGGCTGCCTAAATAACATAATCAAATTCTAAGGTTTAAGTTTTAGCTACCAATGTCATTTTAAATATTTAAAGAAGAAATTATTGACATTTTCCTATGGCCAGAGTTCCGCAAACATTCCTGTCACATGCACAAGACACTCAGACTCAGGACGAGCATTCGTGGATCACACAACATTTGTCATACGCGAGGATCGAAACCGCGACATGTGACGCACAAGTATAACGTGGTGACCTCAACCACTCAGCTTAGATCTGTGCAGTCAAGTATGATTCATTTATTATAATTAAAATAATTGTTTTTCTAGCATTATCTATTGTACAAACATCAACAATGTATGCCCATTACATAATCGCTGGGGAGTATTCATTGCATTCTTTTATAAACAAACAGCGCTGCATCGCCCACATAGAAATGTTTTGACATGGGACAGGTAACTTAGAAGTCCCATTTAAACAAAGTGGAAAAAATACTATAATATTAAGAATACTTTGAATGTTTAGATATATTGTACCTTATTGAAGTAGGTAAATATTAGTTGGTAGTTGACTATGATGGGTTTTAATTTATATCAGCTTTGACATGTATTTACAAATGGTGTATATTTAAGTATCCACAGGCGAGTGAATTTTGAATAATAGTTTTTAAATGATTTATATTGTACGAGAATTAAATCAATAAGTAGCTCAAACAAAATTTAGACAAAACCAAGAGAATGTTTTGAAATATCAATAAATCAATTTGAGAATAAAAAAAAAGAACCACAACCCTTGAAAGTACTTAAATATTTAAGGACACTTTTTGGGTCCAAAACTAGTCGTAAAATCCCGACAGTAACACAAAAATAAACCCTGCATTCCATTGTATTATTTAAATAGACTTTAATCTTTCAAAACTTACTATAAAAATAAAAAATAAAATAATTTCAAAGACAATACCATGTTATTCTTCTGTAGTACCGTTTACAGTGTCACATTGCATCATAGTTACATCACCACGACGTGATATCAGTATTAGATTGCACTAAATAAATGATCTGGCAGCTGAACAAGGAAAGATTGTCTCGGAATCTTTGATTGAATACTACGATGGACAGTCAGTAAATAAAGCAAAGAATATTAATAAATATAGATTTATATCACACCATAAATATATGAAAGGAGAGTGTTATTAATGAGTTATTTTTTATACTGTCTTCCAGTATGTGAATAAAGAGCAGTCAAGTGCAATTCGGACTCGTGACACTGAGAGTTCCGTGCAAATAATGACAAATTAGCAAAAAAAAAAAAGAAATCTGAAAAAAAAATGGCCACCTGTCAAGTTTGTCGCCGTACCAAGCTCTAATTAATCACTATTTTCATTTTTTATTATACTGGCAACAAAAATACATCATCCCCAAATGTTTTTAACTATTAAGCTAACACCGTCCATAAGAAACAGCATGTTGGTAGACGGACGGACCCACGGACAAACAGCGCGCAGCGGTGTCTTAATAATATTGTTCCGTTTTGCTCCTTTGGATACGATACCCTAAAAAGCAGTTTATTGTATTTATTGTTTATTGCGCAGTTTATTTTGTTTATTGTGTTTAGTATTTATTTTTCTAATCATTATAACCACTTAAATATTGCGTTTAGACGATTTTTTTCGGAATAACGTTATGTATTAACTTTTTTGCTGACTCTACATTTGCCCTTATAAAGGTATTATGAAACGTTGATTGAAGATGCTTTACAAATATTATGTTGTTAGTAAGATTTCAATTAACTTTGGTATGATGATGTAGATATATTTTGGGTTTGTCTGCACGCTGGGCATATGATGCTTTTGTTCAAATATTAAATAGTCTGTCCATCTATCCGTCCGTCTGTCACCGGGCTAGATCTCAAGGACCGTGACAGATCATTGTTCTTCTTTGATCACTGATCTTTTTTTACCTATTTTTGTGTAGGCCTTAGTAGTGTCGCAAGTTCGACTCACCTTGTTCAGTTTTTTTTTTAGTATTTCGATCCAATCACATTTCATCTCAAATTTCTCAATGGTAGGTACTGTGCTAAATCACTCGATTGTAGAAAGAATATTATTGGTTAGTTGAAATATTTATCCCTCGGAAACGCATTCTTGAAGACGTAAATAAGCGAACAAATAAATCATTCAATTGCCTTAACAAAAATTCTTCCCAAAGAATTTCTCCATTCATCGCAAACATTACACAGATTAACCGAGCATTACCGGTGAATGTACAGAATAGCTGGTACGAGTGATTAATTGCCAATGTTTAAGTCTAGGTCTCCTATGAACGTCGCAAGCTACGTACAGCATTAGACCTTACGCCGTGCGCCGCGTCACTATATCCCTATATGTAAATCAGTACTGCGCGGCTAGCCGAATGATTCAGGTAAAGAAACTAAACGCACTGTGCGTGATGTGACGGGCCTGTTGGTCTAGTGGTTAGTGACCCTGACTGCTATACCATGGGTCGGGGGTTCGATTCACGCCCAGGACAAATGTTGTGTGATAAGCATGATCATCTGTTCTGGTGTCTGGATGTAATTTATGTATAATATGTATGTATTTAGAAATATATAAGTAAGTTTATCAGTTGTTTGGTTACCATAACACAAGCTCTGCTTAGCTTGGGATCAGATAACCGTGTGTGACTTGTCCCAGGATATATTATTATATTATATTATGTGTCGCGGGTTCGGTAGCACATGCATTTGTGTGATCCACGAATGCTTGGCTTGAGTCGTTGTCTTGTGCATGTGACTTGAATATTTGTGAAACCCTCCGCGACACAAGAATTTGAAGTAAGATCGTTGCTTTAGGAAAGAGAAAAAGATTTACGATGTCATCTTTAGATAAAACGTATCTTTCAAAAGCTAGTTGAGGTACTAGGTGGTCTCTTGTGGGTAACCTGTACTCTTATCGCATTTAATTAAGTTGCAACGTTACGCGGCGTTTACCTTCACGTTGACAGCGGCCTATAGCGTTTAGCAGACGGCTTCGGTAATTTACGAGGTCCCAAAGTAATTAGTCAGTCTCATGAATTGATTGGCTTAATTACTAAGGAGGTTTTAGCAGTGTTGACGTTTTAGCTATTTCAATGTAGGTACTGTGCTTAGATAATTACTGAACGAGGAAGTTGCGAGAATTTTGAAAATTGTTATGTTTTCGTAAATGCGAATATCCCGGAGTTTTGTTTGTAATTATCATCATGAATATAAATGGTAAAAAGAAATTTTTTTTCGTAAGTTCTTGCAAATGTAAAATTGTTGAAACTAAGAAACTACCGACAAACAAGTTTCCTTTTTGTTTCTTTTTGGGTATTTCGTCGAGGGTTTTTAACAAATCTGTAATAGATATGGTTTAATTCCCAGGATATTGTTCTGTTCATCACCCTTAAATTGTGAGTTTGTGTGATGTGGTATTTCAAGTAACAAAGCGTTTTATAGTAGGTACCGTCTATGGCATTAAACAACAATAATAAAATTTAAACTTTAGACGGGAATGCGTATTCTAGCTAAGCGTGCCAGTCAGTTAGCTAACTTAGTTGCTGACGTTACTGACCAATAGTTTTTGAATTTTTTCATTGTATCATCCTCTTCACAGCGATTTCTGCTTATTAAAATTTATTACCAAAATAATTATATAAAGTTCACATTACAAGGCAAAAATACTATTGAATGGTAATACCATTTAAGCATAAATAAAGATAATTTTAAATAATAGGTCACCTACATAATATCTAGATTGCGGTCAAGTGCTTAAAATCGTCACTTTCACATGTCGATAAAATATGTAAACATTGTTATCTATACGAAATCAGGTTATCTATCGGCAAATTGGTATTGTATGGTGCGTTTAGTTGCGAAAGAAAGGCGAGTTACTAAACCGTCGTTGAATTTTTTGGAAGTACGGTTTTTGTTAGGTAAGTTGCTAGTCGTTAATTGAAGTTTAAGATGTGCCAGACATGTTAAACAGTGCCGCGATTTTTAGGTAGGTAATATGTATTACTTCTTGTTAGTAAAATATAAGTTAAGTGTTAAGTTAAACCTTCAAACACTCGAACAAGAATACACTTTCGATGAAGAACGTAAAATAAAATTGTTACGAATAAATAACATGGTGTCTTATGCACTGTAAACGCGATAATCTAAATTAATTTAATAATCTAAGTTTATGTCATCAATAATACTTGAGCAAGTATAAGTCTCGTACTAAACGAGGCATAAAACGTGTTATCAATGATAACGTTTATTGATAAGATCTGTTTTTATATTGTGAAATGATGAAGTTACTTGATTTTCTTTCAATATGAACATTAAGAATGAAATTGTCTATAGGCCTAACGTTTGATAACTAAGTGCGGCCAAATACTGTGCAATATGATTTAATATTTAAAATCTAAATATAATAATGCACATACATTCCATTTTTGAGCACAGACCTCTTCCCTTATATTTAATTTAGTATAAGCATTGATCACCACGCTAGCTCACTGCAAGTTTTGCTATATTCAGCATTAAAAAAGTACATAAAAATGAATAAGAACACATTAACATTTGAAATGTCGCGGAGAACATAAAATAATAAAGTTCATGACTTTAAATGCTTTGTAATAATAACATTGATCTGTCTTCCTCATGCGAACAATAAAACTGTGAGTTAAATAGTGACAAAAACTTATTATTAAAGCCTCAGCTATACAATGCAACATACGATTCTGATACCTAGGGATGTAGCACAACTATTTAATAAGTCTCTTTTGTTAAGAAAGTCATTTCAAAACATCATCTTCAAGAAATATTTACTGCTCTGTATGCTGACTTGTATAAGCCAATCCAACCGGACGAGGTGTGTTGCGTGTACAATCATTGACAAACATTTATGTGATCCACAAATGATTTTTCTAAGTTTATAAAATCCCTTGTGGCAGTTGTGGCACATGGATTACATTAATTAGGGAGTGAGTCGATTTCAAAAAAACAAAAGTGGACTGTTACGAAGGCAGAGATGTAATACATATTAATAAGTTAAATACTTCTTATGTTAGATATCTCATTAATAATTAAAGGTATAATGTCTTTTTTTTCTTACAAAAGGACTTCCGTAGCGCTACCAATATTTTATGATACATTTTTTTCTTTTGTTCCGAATATTTATAAAACGCCAAAAGAGTATTCAAGTGACACCCACGCACCCACGCTTCCTCGAGACAAGTGAAATTCCTTTGCTGTAGCAACAACTTTTTTAAAACGACATTGAATTCTTTTGACATTCGGTTCTGCGATATGTCAAAGTCATAATTTGTGAGTGAAATGTTTTTTTTTTTGTATGAACAAATGGTCCAATTTCATAACTTTCGTATTTTATTGAACTTAATGGTTTATAGTTCAAGTGTTAAAGGTTTTTGGGCCAATTAGTCGGTAGTTAAAATAAAAAAAACTTATGTTTTTATACTTGATACCCAATGGTGGACAAAAGGGCATTGGCAAACCCAAATATGTATAATGAAAAACAAGCCATTAAAAATTTCTTTTAATATACCAGCGACCATTCCACAATCAATCAACATACCAGACTTATAAAAATGATCACCCATCAAAAACCCGACCTCATCTATATCAGCTTAACCTCAAAGCGTTTTCGTCAATTCTAGATAAAATAGGAACGCTACAGTTTAATTAAATTCTCACTACGTTTATATCTAACAAACTGGGTCAAACGTGACTGAGTGACGCTTTATTCTGATGACCAGACACTTTGCTTTTCGAAAAGAGGTCTAAATTCAATGATCGCGGTATGACACCGTTTACAAATATTTAGCAGGTAATGGACCAGGGCACCGATTCTGCTATTTATAATAGTCAAAGTATTAATGACAATTGATTTTTGAACTATTCCTATACTCTTAAGCATTTTGCCAATAAAAATAATTTTAAATTATTTCCGTGAGTGTTCCGTCCTTTACTGTCCTTTATATAGACGATGTTTCTTTTAAAAAGATTTAGAACTAAAGATATTACTACATACATATATATACATTCTATTCGTATTCTGGAATCCATTAGAGGCAAAGGCCACAACTTTTGAAACCTACTAGAGGACGCGTAATAAAACTATTACCTGGAGAAATTTAAAAAGGTACTAATTCGAAACATTATAAAAAAAATCTGAGGTCGTAATTCAGTTTGAGGAACAAGTCATCACTTTTGATGGTGTCGTTGGTTTTGTTTGTTTTTCTGAACAAAGCAAGTAAACGTCATTTATTTTTATTGTTCTCCTTGATTCAGAATTCTCTGTTTTAGGTATTAAGGTATACTTAAAACCTTATGTAGGTCAAGTAACTGCGCAATTAAAATTCTTATTGCATTGAAGATCAGATGTTTTTCTATTAGTCATCGACTCATCATCGACCATGTGGACAATAAAACAACTTTGTTTTACGAATGAGGACAAAAGTTAAGACGAAAATAACATTGACGAGTAAAGATGTATGCTCAAACGACCCTTATGTAAGTGATGTTCCAAAATGTTTTATCTCCAGATATTCAACATAGCTCTGATAGAGATGTCATGATACGTAAGTGTAACTCTTTGCTCAGTGTCCATCTTAAACATAGGTTCGCTAAATTGAGGTAAAATAACAACATTTAAATGTCCGAGAAAAAAGCCTGGAATATATTTATAAATATTGGACCTTCAATAAAGTATATACAAAGACACAAGAACACCAAAAGAGAAGTGGAGATTTTAATTATGTAGCCTTAGTTAAAGGAGATCGTGTTTAAGCATGTGTATGTCTAATTGGTAAAAACTAGCACCAAAAATAAAATCTTCGAACCAGTGAATACCAATACTGCCTACCAGACCAAAGTATAGGAGCATAGCTACCATCCAGACATGCAATTTCCTAGTAAACCCAAGACTATCGATGTATCTTTCCAGTTGCTATGGTAATTTCGGGAACTTGAGGAAAACAGGGCAAATCAAGTGCACGAACCCTCACAGGCAGACCGCAGTTATTGCCTTCAGCCTTCTTGTTTTCTTTTTAACGACTATTTTGTTGAAACAATGTAAGCGGGAATAAAGGAACAGCTAATCGGATAAGGTTTATTTTGACTAAAATCTCATCTATTGTCAGGACTTTAGAACCCAATAAATAGTGCTGGTGTTCTGTAACACAGGTTTGTATTTTTTGTATAAATCTATATCACCAGCCACTCGTAAGCTTAAGGGATATTTGTTTATTTATTTAATTAATATTTATATGACCTACGCTAATGTAAAAATACCTATTGGAAGAATGAAAAGGTTTTAGGTATTTTTGAAAATTGAACAGTCTTTAAGGGCCGATCACATTGTGTCCCCAAAAGGCTTTATTCCCAACTACTCGACTTTCAAAAACCGTCTTTGTGTTCCAAGCAGGGATCCTTATTATCTTTGTCACAAGTACACTTACGAATATATAGAAAAAATCCGAGTTCAATCTTGAAACACAAGCGTCAAGAGCGAAGGCTTTAGCAATTGACCTTTAAGCTCAAGTATCTAATAATATAAAAGTATTTCCGTACAAAGACGCACCTACCACGACACCGAGAATCGATAGTTTAGTGCTTAAGTTAAAACTAAGTGCAGCAGACCTTGATATTAATTATATTTATAATCTTTAGTTGGCACACAATGATATTTAAATTAACTGCAAGGATAGCGGAGTGTTTGAGGTTACCTGGCCAAATCCTCTAAGCGCGGATTCAATCCCCCCGTAGAACAAGCGTTCGTGTGATCTACGTATGCTTGTCCTGACTCTGGGTGTCCTTGTGCATGTAAGTCGTATGTTTATGAAAACCCCCGCGACACAAATATTAAATTCTTAAAGCGGGTTAGTTCTTTCCCAGCTATGTGATATTGCTTTGAAAATATAGATAAATTGATTTAAATTAAATATCTAGACACACGTGCTTCTATTTAACAGTCATTCTCTTAGTGACTTCTAAAAAAAAATTGGCGCTAGTGATCCGCCTCAGATTATCCGCCTCTAAATCAGATTAAACGAAATATTTCAGATAAAAATCGTATAACATCGACACGCTAAGCGCCTTTTATAATCTTCTATTTAAAACTCGTGATAATAGCCGATTGTACTCGTATATTTATAGAATGAATCACCAGATTTAGTTTTGGAAAACGTACTAAAAAGCAATAAATTGACGTGAAATTTCCTATCGATTTCTGAGAATTTGTCTTTTAGAGATAGTAGGAGGAAACTCAAAGGTTATCGCTTGGACGTTGTGTGGCGTTCATTTTGATAAGTCTGACAGGATCTTTGACTTCTCATGTACTTAGAGAGCAAGCTGTTAATGGAAATAAATATACATCATCATTATCCGAGTCTTTTCCCAACTATGTTAGGAACGGCACCAGTACCAGTGTTTTACAAGGATCGACTGTCTATCTGACCTTCTCAACCCAATTGCCTGTGCAACACGTTACTCTTCAGACAGACAGGTTTTCAAATTTTCTAGCCTTTAACTACCCGTAAATACTGCCAAAGATCTATAAATAACAATATTCACTATTAAAGGCGCCTTCCAAACACGAAGGAACTCGTCATGACATGGCTGGTCACCCATCCACGGACTGACCGTATCAAGAGTCCTAGTATTAGTCAATATTTGATTGAACCACTTGTTCAGTTGAAGCTCAGTCTCCTCCAACTAAATATGCATAAGTGTAATAATAGTTATCGATTCGAATAATTTTGTCTCCTTTGTGTTACTCATTTGTTTTCTTAGTACTGCTTGCATTATTGTTTTCTATTTCTGGTTTACTCGTAAATTCCTCTCTTGGATCACGACTCAGGATACAAAGATCCCTTGTAACGTCAGTGTAAACCTCAATGACGTCAGTGATGATCGACTGATCCAACTCATCTTGACCTCAAAGTTTCTAGGTAGATCGTGACTGAAAAATGTTAGTCATTACCAATATTATCGTAGCATTGTTTTTAAATAAGTCTAATTATTTATCATCGTGGGGTATTGAATTTTTTGTAACGGACCTAGTAGGTTGCCTTGTTGTACTCTTTGTTCCTGAATTATTCGTTCTACTTTAATATTATCTAGGATCATTCAATAACTGAGTTTTTGCTTACTATTTTCGACAACTCGAAGTTTTTGCTAAGCACACTCGTTAATTATATTTGTGAATTTCATTTTTAAATTGAAGCTATCAAGATGAAATAAACACCAACACAGAAATACATAAAAGATCATAACTCATCATAACGTTATAAATTCTCACATTATGACACAAATTATATATCTTAACCAAATAACCCAAATGATAAAATACAATAGTAAGTAAAAATCGAAACCGTTACTCCTTACTTAACTGCGCAAAAAATTATAAATTCCAACTAACCCGTAAAGCTTATTCAGAAAAGTACCGTTTTGTAAAACAATGATTATTGCTATGTAGGAGTATTATCATAAGCTCATGAATATGTATAGGTCTGCCTTGACCGATTTGTCCAACTTCCTCATTGAAACAATTGCTTTTGAATTTCGGATGAGCATCTCCGAATTTCGAATTTGAATTGCTTTTTTAATGGCAAATTGCTGGCTGGTAAATGGTTGAAAGAATGAAAGGGGGAAAGGAAATATTGTATTCCACATTATGGACGAGTAAAGTAGGTTTTATATTGGAAACAAAACAAAACACTGGCCGCTTTGTTTAGTTTAAATGGTCGAAGAAAAAGGTTGGGCATGGGTCGAAGGACTGTATTATTTGTAACAGTAGTAATGTAATGTCTCATCGTGGTATGAAAGAAGATGATTTCAGACTTCAATAAATTCAGCCACCAGATCCACTGCTACAACATCCTGTCCTCCGCCTTCCACATCCATTTGCAGGTGATCGGTCCTGGTTTGCTAAGTGGTCTCCACAGACTCCTGTGCTAATGACATGTGTTCCTTTTCAATATGTATACAGGTCTTCTGCTCTGGTCTCATCATGTCCTACTGCTTTCAATCTTTCGGCAGTCATGGCCATGTCCATTTTATTATGATCTATTTATATGGGTTAAGAATAATAATAACAAGTAACATATAACTGGTTTTTATGATATATTCAAATGTAATGTGTGAAGATTTTTGCTGAGGTTAACTAAACAATGTCTTACTGTTGCGATTAACTTACCTCATTAGGCAAGCTGTGTATTTAATATGCCAAGGTTTTTGTGACAAGTGTCATGTATAATTATAGTATGAATTTTAATAGAAAAATTTTTGTTTATTGCAACTTCAAAATATGAAAATGACACGTCGTGTAATATTAAAATTGACACAACCTCAGATGCATTGTATTTTTCCTTCACTAAGTTTGGGTCCTGTTCTCGTTCTACCCGATTTTGAGCACAGTGTTTGAAACTATATTTTTATCTACAGGTGCACCCAATAACCATATAGCAAACAAATCTATAAACCATAGGTAAGATATTGGGTTAAGAAACTTTAAGTAATTAAAATTAATTAAATTTTTCACGTTAAAGTAATCAAGAAGTTTGTTAAATTTATAATGAGCAGGTCATTGTCAATTCAATTACGATAATTTATAATAATTATTTGCTTTCTACTCAATATTTGATTGCGTAAACCGTAAAAGGACTAAGGAGGTCAGACGTTTTAAAATGTTACTGTCAATTAAAAAGTATAATGAAACTGGTTTGGAATGGAAACAAAAGAAAAAAGACGGTTTTGAATTTAGAATTCTGGCTTTTATGTTTTGTTGTACATTTAATTATATCTTAAATTCAAATGATCAAAGATGGCGAAATCACGGAAGACCAAGGATGATGTGAGTAGACGATATAATAAATATGGCAGGAATAGGATGGATACTCAGAAGAAAAGGGCATACACAAATGACGCCTTGCCCAGTATTGAGTTCATCAGATGATGATGATGATGAATCTCTTAAATTGATATCAAGATTTTTGTTGATGTCTCTTGTTGGTAACATTTCGAAATATGGAGTCACATTTGATTTAAAGCGTGATTTACAGATTTCGATTATCTATGTTTAAAACTGGGGTCGAACACTACATCTATAAGTAACACCATTGCATTTTTTAAAGAGAATCAGCTCTCAGCTTTCTCAGCTCTTCTTATAATTTCATATCTTATTTCGTATTTAATTTCTCTACAGTGGCCGTCTCGCTTCCACGAATAGTAATAGACTTGTAGAAGAATTATCTTTTCTCGTCATAAATTTCTGACTCTTAAAACTTACGACCAAATGTAAAATCGACTATGCATATCATAAAACTGGTAAATAGGAGTCTATTGTATTGTATGTCTATTATGCTGTATATTTATTTTTACTGCAACGATCACCTAACTAAAAATTGAGTCGAATAAACGACTCCTCTATATTTTTTCTTTAGTTGGGTTCTGGGTGTTTACTGGGCATCAAAGATTACCATGACCATGAGATTTCCGATAGCTAGACCTAACAATCTGATTTTTGGTATTAAAAACAAAAACTATTCCAAATTTTGTGCTTTCACAACTTTTTGCTTCTACAGTTAAGTAATATAAGCATTCAATCAGTTTAAAAATCCCAATAGTCATATTACATTATCTACAAAGATGACAATATCTTATCAAAAAAACTTTGCATGTTTACCTATTTTTTCAAGGACAGTGTGTCATGCAAAATATTATTATTGCTAAGGAAATTGACAAACTTAATAAGGTTATCTGTAACTCAAGGTAGAGTTTAGATTAAACTGGATAAATATACTTTGTTAGTACGACAGTACTCTTTATTGATGGTATTAAAAAGCTACTGTATGTCTACTCCGAATAAAATAATGTCTATGTGCCTACATTTTAAGAGGATAAAGTAAAGACATTGCATATAAAACTGACGACCTCCGTGGTCGAGTGGCGTACGCACCGGTTTCAAGGTGTCGCTAGCTCTGAGGTCCCGGGTTCGATCCCCGGTCGGGTCAATGTAAAAATTCTTATTTCTACATTGTCTCGGGTCTGGGTGTTTGTGGTACCTTCGTTGTATCTGAATTCCATAACACAAGTGCTCTAGCAACTTACTTTGGGTTCAGAACAATGTATGTGATGTTGTCCGCATTTATTTATTATTTATTTATTTATAAATAAAATACATCACAGTATTTTTTTTGTTTTTCGGGGTGAAACAATAACGTCTTCAACATTTAACAGATTTTAAGGAAAAAAAGGCTTGCAATTGCTAGGCCTCCAACATATTAGATACTGCTCTTGTAGCCCGGAGTAAAAGTTTCCATGTAAGAGCTATGAACATTTTCAATATAAGAGTATAATTTTCCATGCTATGCACCGTTTCAACACTTTTTATAACAGTTCAAAATTCTAAACAGCTATTTTTAGGTATTGTCAGAATTTTCTTTATATAAATAGATGTCGATATAAGAATTGCTTGTATCCTTGTGCATACAAGTTCGTAAAATAGTCACCACACAATCAGACCTTGATCCATTCTATATTGAAACCCGACACAAAACCTCTTTGATCAAAAACTTCTGAAACTTGTTTCCATAAAAAAAGAAACATTTAATAAATAAAACAATATTCAACAACCGAAAGTGGAATAAATACAAGCTTTTTAAAAGAGATCGATTTGACTGATGCTTCAGTGACATGGAATGACATTTTCAAATTGGTCTTTATTTTAATATAAATAAAGGTGATTTTATAAAAACAATTATTGTTAGTATTAAAATGACGTCACAAGGCGACTGAAGGAGTGAAACTAGTTTCGAGTCTGACCTCTATTATACTACGCTGTACTGGCTATTTCTTGCAAAATAAGTTATCCTCTGTGTTTTGAGTGATTTGATTTGACAGCAGGACGACTCATTTGTTACTTGAGAAATAATATTGAAATTGGACTATAAGGCTATCTTTGGCTAAGGATTAAGATAAGTTGTTGGGGTCAGCTTCTAGCCTCATTCAATTTGTCTGAAAACCGCCTTTTGTGAGGAAGGACTACTTATTCGATCCGAACAACACATTTCTAATGGATGACACAGTATCACAGGTTGACGAAAACTAACCAACATATACCTTTTATTAGTTCCGAGGACGCTTATTATTGTTCTTCGACCATCATCACGAATAAGTCCATTAACTATAATATAATATAATATCATGGGACAACTCACACACGGTTATCTGGTCCCAAGCTAAGCAGAGCTTGTATTATGGTAACCACACAACTGATAAACTTACTTATATATTTCTAAATACATACATATTATAGATAAATTATACCCAGACACCAGAACAAATGATTATGCAATCATATTATGATTGATTATGATATCACACAACATTTATTCTGGGCGGGAATCGACCCCATAAAAACTATAAAAATAACCAAGTAATTGCATATATTCGCAAACAAAAATCCAGCGTACTCTAATAGAGGTCGTCGAGTTTCAACTTTCGCGACCTTTACAATGCATTTATTTTTCTTAATTCATTCAATTTTCGAATGTCGTGCTTCAATACAAAACCGCTTCATTTGTTTATTTTTAGAAGAGATTTCTATTCGACTTTTGTTTTTGACTGTTGCTCATTATAAAGAATGTTATCATTGTTCGGAATCATAATACGATTGTTTCATCGCGTTGTATTTAATTCTTAAGGGCTAATGATCAACATGTTTGATCGTTTAAGCAGCTGGTTTGAAAGGTTTGGCAAACATTCACGTGTTTGAACCTCTTTTGATATTTTTAATGTGGGATACGCAACAAACTCGTATCGTTTGATCCAAACATCATTGGTTGTCTTGGTGGCTTGATTGATTTTAATCATTATTTAATATGATTGTGTCATCGCTTGCTGAATTCTTTCAGAAACAGATTTATGTCAATGCATACAAGCATACCTTTAAAAAATAACAACCTCTGCACTAAGATATTTAATTGTTGGGTCGCAGGGATTCCACAAACAGTCAAGTCAAAATCAAAAAAGTCAAAATGTTTATTTGCAAACTAAGTGTAAAAAGGTCTACAAAAATAATTGGTACAAGACTTGGTACAAGACACAAGGGTTAAGAACAGGCAGATCATAAAAATGCTAGGTTTAATCACCGTAACCTACATGGTGATCCAACCAGCGATACATCGCACTGTAGTGTTCTTAGCTTCATGACCTTTTCCATCCTCAGTCAGACACAAAAACATTCAGTCTCTCTTTTTTAATCTCCTAAACTTTAGTTTTCCTATTAATACAACTGTAAAATCCAATCATATTTAAACTGTCTAATGCCATTTACACATAAATTTCAAGAAATAATTTTCATCATAATTTAGGTATTCAATTAAAATGTAAACGTCCATTGACATTTATCAAAGCAATGACTACATTCTAAATGCTTAAAGATGATTGAGAAACTGAAAGCGAGTACGTAAATAATATTTAATAATAATAAGCGCGAAAGTTGGCGAGATTTATGCTTACTAGGTATATTTTTACGCCAGAACTACTGAACGAATTTGAGTGATATTTAGCACAGTGATAGTTGATAATGATTCTTGAATTTTTTATATTTATGCCAATAAATCCATAGGTATGGTAGAAACTCGTGGTGCTGCAACTGGTTTTCAGATAAATGTATCAGTTACCGATATAAAAAGTTTAATCAAATTTGGTCTAGTGGTTTAAGCTATAACAGGTAATAAAGATACATAGTATGCACTTGACAATCAAATCAACAAAAAAAAATATTTCCTATTTTTATTTGCATCGCGTTAAACAGACCCAACTCATGCTCAAGTCAATGACTCTACATATTCCTACATACCTATAACATCTTATAATTTCCATTATCTTCCTTCTTTGTATAATTGGGGTCACCACAATCATATTTATAGTATTATTTATGATCAACATATGTTAATAAACTTGACTCTACAATACTCTATATATAATTAAAATCGGCATTAAAAATGGTGGTACTGTGATCGATGTTCAATACTTCTGTGCACAGAAAGACGATTCTTTTCGCAATTGTGAGATGATAACAAATTGTTCAAATTAATATTCAAGTAACGGTTTGGTACGTAGAGTTTTGTTTTGTTGTATTTAACAATTCCTCAGCAAAGCGGTTAGGCCTGCGTTCTTTGAATTTCCTTTAAAAAAATCAAATCAGAAAAGGTAGGACTTAAAATAATTTTAGGCCCAAATTGCATAATGCTTTTTAGTCTAAAACGTATACCATGATCCAATACCTAATTTCAAGTCTAGTTATTGCATAAAACCTCAAACGTACCAATTATATTTCATCAAAATATATTCAGTAGTTTACCTCATTAAGGGCAGATTTTTCAATCGCCAGATAACTTTTATTCGACGAATATGTTTGACGCTTTGACAGGTTTTATATAAAAAATATGTCAAACGGCCATATTTATTCCTCAGATAAAAGTGATCTGATGATTGAAAAATCGGCCCTTAATCAATAAAAAAGGGATATAATTAACGTCTTTTAAGTCTAGGTATTGAGCAAATTGCTCAAACTAAAAGACGACAATTTTATGTTTTTAATTATGTAGAGTCGTATTTAATCTAATTAGTAAAATTTATGGAGAGTAACGGGTTTATTATATAAAAGGTGTTTATTAAAGTTTTAATTACTTTAGGTTTTATAATAATAATAATAAAAACTTGGTAAACGTATTTGTAAGTTATAAACTTAAGAATAATTGTGCTTAAATCATTTTTTCACTTTTAGAACTTGAGTTATTATAAAAATCTTACTTAAACTTAACCAGTATGTACTGCAATAAACACAAGTTAACAACTTAGACAGACCAAACCTGGTGTCTAGCCAAACCTAGAGTTCTTAACCGGTCTTCGGACCTGACTTAAGACCTAGACGGCTAAAGCAATACCTAACTTGCTTCAAGATCTGACGACCTCTTTACTAACTGACTGAAAACCTCTTTTTTCAACAAACTGACTAGTTTTCTTGTTAATAGTTTAAAAAAACACTAACATTTTACATAAAACTTTATAACTGTAAATAGAATAAAACCTATTTGAAAACTATAAAACTTAAAAAAGACACCAAATAGGTTGTATGTTAAATGAGAGCTAACAAACTAACAAAAGAGGTTTAATACAACTTTCAAATTAAGTTTACTTACCGAAACGATGAAACTTCCTTGGTTAAAACACTGGCACTGCACAAAACTCAACACATGAGAACCATTTAGATTCCTGTCAATGCAATGTTAACTTTCTACTTCAACTCGGCAACTTTTAAACACAATTCCACTAAAAATTATAACGAAAACAATATTCAAATCTCGTATACAACATGAACGACACTTAATTTCTCAATAAAATGTTTAGTTTGATTTATTTTTGATACGTAAAAGTTTTTTTCGATGTTTTTTGTGGAGACGTGCGGTCCCCGCGAGCGTTGGTTTGCATCTGGCTTCGGAGTACTTCGGACGGGCTTGGCGAAACGATTGACCTTCGCGACTCCGCTTAATCAAACGCAGTGGAGTGAAGTTGGCCGTAGACCGGTCTGCTTTAGGCAAAAGTAGTATTTTTTTCTTTTTTCACTCACTCATACTTCAAGAGTTTTTTTTTTGTTTTGCTGGCTATTATCACGGTGGGTTGCGTTTGCGGTGTAAGCAGTAGTGTTGGGTGGTTGGCTTTTGTATTTTTTTGTAGAATTTGATATACAGGATGTGAGATACTGGATTTACTTTAGTTAACTCTGAATATTAAAATGAGACTCTATTTTAAGTTTAGATTAAGTAATAACTACGTCAATCAATTCAGTATTAAGTTGTCGTTAAGTAACTCTGTCAATAAGAGAAGTAGCGACTTGTCGAGTTTTACAAAGGTGATAAGAGGGGACTCCGTATTCAGGTATACTTAACATGTTTAAGTAAAATACAGCCTGATACTAGGGAGTGATTAAAAAACCATACAAAAAAATCAAACGTATAAGATATAGACATAAGATGCGTTTGCCTAGATGCTTTAGCATTTATTTTGCTAATAATAGCTTCAAAACATGGGTAGGTAAGTTCAATGAAGGCAAAAACATTTAAATACCCTATACTAATGAATTAAATATTTTAAACTAAGATGAAACTAGTTTTAAACAAAACAATACTAAAAACATTGCATTATATCAACTTAATATAAGAAATATTAATAAAAAGTTATTAGAGAAACATCACAAAAACGCAATTGTTCACCTCGGGGCGTACCATCACCTCTTAGAGTACGCCTGATGCAGTTGTTGAAACGAGACGACACTCTACAAAATGTAGAGCGGTATCTCTTTCTCACGATTGCATTAGTCTTTTGTAATGAGGACCTCGTTTTCACCGGAACAAATTTCCGTCCCTTCAGACGCTTTTGCCATATTTATTATTAGAATCAAAATAACAGCTCCTAATATTATCTCCTTCTACCTGTTTCATTTTAATAATACTGTTCTTCGTGCTTGGCAACTGGACGTAACTCAGTTGCTCATGTCTTTTCTCAGCTGAAGCATACCTCTCATTTTTGTCTAGCATTTGTTGTGGAGGGAAAATCACAATAATTTTCCTACTCCTCCGATTTACTACTTCTGATTAATTTCGATGCGGGTTCCAAGACAGTAAATTGCTTCCTTCAGACACATCGTGCCTAAGTGCCAAATGGTTTTTGTTGGTTATCATTGTTGTTCCTGGTTTTCAAGACTTGCAATAATGTGTTGCAATGTGTGGCGAGTTATAAATAAAAAATAAAAAAAACTGTACTAATATTGCTTTACAAGATGTTGGTAGGATTACTTTAGTTTTTAAGATCTTGGGTACAATTAAACAATTGTAGAGTCGTACAAAACATGATAGTACAAAAGGAGGTAATAATTATGAAATCTCACGTGAAACAATAAACAAAGAAAGTTCAAGAAGTTCTGTTAGCCATATGAGTTTATATTAATTGATATTATGGATACAATTATGAAATAATTACATGTATAGCCCAATACTGTATTCGAATTAAAATAATGAAGGATAGGTGAATAGTTATTTTAATATTTGCATGGATAGAAGAGTGTTAATGGACAGCACGCTTAACTTTCTGTACGCGATGTGTAGGTTCGATCCCCGTGTAAGACACACTTTTGTGCAATCCACGAATTCCAATGCTTGTTCTGAATTTGCGTGTCTTGGTACATGTGGCTTTAATGATTGGGAAATATATAATTACTGTTATTTATTATAGAAGCCCAAAATAAGCTTCTATATGAAAATGATGAAGAAGCAAAGAACAGATTCAGAAAGCGAGTATTTTAACGGAAATTTTGCAAATAATAAGCTTACATTTTGACTATACTCAACTTTATCGTTATAGCAATATGGTTTAAATAAATCAAGAAACAGAATTGTGTTTCCACAAGTATATCACAAGAGTTTTACCATTTCTAGTTCATTAAGGACCCCTATACCACAGACATCAAAACCAGTTACGAACAAATATAAAAGTTCACAATAATGTTTTTGTATTCACATTGAGAAGACAATGGATTTCGTTGGGTCATCTTCGATAATAATTTATCGAAACTATGCCAAAAAAATAGTATAATCATTTAACTTAGCTGAATTGATTGTCTGAACTTCAAATGTAAACTAATTAGGTTGAGTAGGTCGTAACTAATAATATTCGTGATCAGACTTGTCATTAATTAAAATATAAAAATAGGAAACTGGAGCTCTTTGTCACAAAATTAATTGATGCTCTATTTTTTTTTATAATTAAGAAACTGGTGATAATATTGCGGATCCGTGAGGAGATTTGTGTGACAGTTCAAGCTGCAAAAACTAAAAAATGGTTTGGACTCTTTTCATTTAAGTAACAAGGTGACATTTTGGCATCCTTCCCTAAAATATAAATAATTCAAACTTACCATTTTTTTATTAGACGTGTGCTAGGTCTTCTGTATTTAAAACACTAGCTGTTGCCCGCGACTTCGTCGGTAGAAGATATAATTTAAGATTTATACCTGCCCTGCTTTTTCACATTTTCCATTTTATCTTCGTTCCTATTAGTCGCAATGTGATAGTTTATAGCCTAAAACCTTCCTCAATTAATGGTCTATTCAACACAAAAAAAAAAATTCAATTTGGTCCAGTAGTTCCTGAGATTAGCGCGTTCAAACAAACTCTTCAGCTCTATATATTAAGTATAGATTAAAATCTGGAATCGCACACTTACTTACCTAGCGTGATCAAAGTTCAAAACATATACAAAAGGCAGAAGACAAGATACAACATGTTTTCAAATAATAATTCAAAATTTCACAATAAACTTACAATTTGCTCATTCTGAAATAAACCACTTCCTTATTTTTGAGTACAAAAAGGCTGAGAATGTCTTTCCCAGAAGTTTTGCAAGTGATTCATTAAGGGTCTCGGAAAACGGTGTAAGGTGACTTATTTAATTAAAGTTAACATGGTAGCAATCATCTGAAATAATACATTTAGGTACTAAGTAATTATATTCTTCAAAAAATCCTTTTAATTTTTTACTGCGATCATAAATATTACGGCATAAAACAACTTATTCTTCAAATTCAAAAACATCACGCTTCTTTCGCAGTCTTAGATGAAATAATTGAAATATTTTTTGGAGTACTAATGAAGCATCTATAACAAAAAACACTTTTTTTTGTAGTCTCGCAACTGATATGGATAAACTAATAATATGTCAAAGTCAATTCGATACTTGCTCAACCCCACTTTTGAACGAAGAAGGTCAAACACCTCTACATTTAGATAACATCGCTATTTCAATCCAAAATCAACATAGCAACATTAAAACAAAAAAACTAAAACCGAAAGAACATTAAAAAATAAAACGAAACTTTGATTAGGGATCCCACAAATCAAGCTATCAGAATTATAAAGTTTCATCTTTAAGAGAAAGAAAGAAAAACATTTAACTCAAAATCGAATATAAATCTTTCATTGAAACATGTTTTTTTTTATTACAACCTTTTATTTAGTTTCTCCTGTCTCGTTCTCTGTCTGTCGGTCTTGAATCAAATCTTGCAAGTTGAATTTGATATCCTTAGTGTTTCGCCTCATTGATATGAAATTTTGTCAGCATACATATATTGCGTAAACACAACGGTAGTCATAGAGCTTCGCTAAGAACATCATTGAGTTAACCTGTCACTTGATTACTGGGACACTCTTGTCCTAGTTCTAAAACAATGGAAAAAGAGGAGGAAGATCTTTGGCAAGCCCTGGAATAATGTATTAAATAATAAAATATTTTTCACTTAGTTTGAAGCCGCTGTTAAGTTACTTGCTGTTACTGTCAAGATTTTTAATTTTATAGCGTTGAATGTATTTAACTGCAAAAATAGAACAAAAATAACCAAAACAGTTAAACATAATGTGAAAAGAAAATGTCGTCATTTTCAAATGGAAAAAATGTCTTTTCAATCAGACTCCAATTACCGTCTCAAATTAATTTATAAATTACAATTGAGGATAAAATAATAATTAATTCTCTTACATTAAAACACAACTTATCTCTCAGTTAATTAAAAACAGGTAACAGGCCTCTTATTCATTCCGAAGCTCAATAATAACTCCTTACAAAAAGCTAAATTGTCAAATCGATCAAGTCTCAAAATGCCAATCACAAGCTTTAATCAATAACGTAATAAAACGAACAGTTATACACACCACGGCGATGTTATAATCACACTACATAGTGACGGACTGCGCAAGAGTTCAAAAACCCTATATAAACTCAAAACCTTTCTTTAAAAGTGTAAATTTATTCAAATTTAAATAAAAAAACGTCTCCTGTAGCTCCATCCTTAACACGACACCGCGAGCGAAAGAGATAGATGTATAACAATCCATGTGTTAGAAAGAGATGGTTACATTCCTGTCGGGTCCCGCTAAAAACCCGTTTAACAATAGGTAAGTCGTATGATGTGATGCGCAAGTGCAACGGTTTTGTAAAAAAAGTTGTTTTTTTTTTCGTTATTTAAAAAAGAAATTGTTTTGTGTTTATTGTAGTTCTATATTTAGATAATGTGATGCTTAATGCTAGAGCTGGACTGGGAATCGAGTTTAGCCGAGGATAGCCGAAGTGACCCGAACATAGACCGATATAACTATATAGGGGACTATCGCGCTGTATTTCTTGAATGGGTAGGCAGAAATTGTATTGCGTTTCACTTTACAAGAATTTATTATTTATTTGCTCTTTAAAATAATTGCGGAAAGGTCAATGTCAGGCGTTAAATAAGAAGAAACATTGAAGACAAGTAAATAGTAGATTTACGTCTTCAATTTTTTTGAATTTTTGGGATCTGAAAGTCCACTCGCATTTCATAAGGTGTAGTCTTTTAATTTTACTTCATCTTCAGTGAACATAATCAATATCTGTTATAAGGATGCACAACATAATAAAAAAGATCAGAAAAATAAAGAGTTGTATACCCAACATAAATACAAAAGAATCGCAAGAAATTAAAATTAAGACAAGACAGCGAATTAATAAAACACAACAAAATGATAGTCCAGGCTTTTGAAATAGAAATATTTCTTTTTGAACTTCAAAAGAAAAACGTGCTTTAATACTCTGCATAGTCGGTAAAGAACCAAACTCGCTTTTAACTCATTTAGTGCTAAAATAAATTTATCTAAATACAAAAGGCTGCGCCCACAAAACAAAAGAACCGAACATTTGCAACTTCTTTACATTGTAACAAGTAAGGATGGTGGTACACGGAGAACGGAAAAGAAGAAGCGATCCAGAAGTTTTACACTTCCATCTTTCCTATGCTTAGAAAGTACCTTAGCACTTACTCGAGTCTTCGTTACCCAGTATTGTTAAGGGTATGCTGGGTTGAGGTCACCACGTCAAACCCACTGAAAGTGACGCGACATTTTTGTGATCCACGAATGCTTGTCCTGAGTTTGATGTCTTTGTGCGTGTGTCTTGAATGTTTCAAATCTCCAGGATTCAGTTCCTTAATGCGCGAGTCGTTTATAAAAGAATTCAAACCTCTCTACCCTTTTTAAGTTGTTTGAACTGAAATTGAACGAAAAAAGATAACAGAGGATTGTATTATTCCCCTGGTGAAGTTGATGGCAACATCCACAAACAGTATATAACTTTTTTTTTATTATGCTTAATTTTAATGTTCAGCCAGCAGCACTCAATTCTTCAACTTAAAAAATACTGCTAAAAAATTATCGGTTTAATAATTAAATTATCGTGCAAAACAAAACAAAAGCAACTCTCAGTGCGTCACCGTCTTAAAACAAGCCACTGTGTTAACAGTTCTAAGAAACCAAAAGTAAAGGGATAATATGACCGCGGTTCAGGATGCAGGAAGCGACAGAAAGGTACACGTTATTATGTTTGCAAGTAATTAATTACGAAGATTTAATTTGTATGAATACACCAATCTTATTTGAAAAGATAATCTCTTTCAAAGGTTAAATTTTACGATGCACAGAAAAGTAGAAATAGACTTAGGTTGTGATGCTGACGTGTGATAAAATACTATAAATCGAAAGCGAGTCCTTTTTTGTTAAAAAATATTTTTCAAAAGGCAAGAAGGGTTTTGGTGCTGGAGAAAAAAGAGATCTCATAATATGACATTAATAATTCTCACCCAATTAATTGGCTTTTGATATTCCCCTCTTAAACCTGGAAGTATATGCGTTTCGAAAAATATTGTGTATTTTGTTGGTGGTAGCAGTTTATTCACTTGCGTACAAATGTCACCTTGAGATATAGACGTTTGTGATTCGGGCTATCAAGTCCTGCTTTCATCGCAGTGTTCTTTTTATCAGCACGTATTTCCACTGTTTTAAACAAAACAATTCTTCTCAATTTATTATAGAAATAAAATTGGGGAACTGATAACTGTTCTCAGTCTAGGCAAACCTGACGTGCCGCAGATTTTCCCGTTTTTCCCAAGATCCCAAGGTTTCCAAGTTACGGTCTTTAAAGTATTTGCATGCATTATAAAGAAAATAGAAAGAAGCAGAGCTTACATTATTTTTTGACCAGTATTGACTCAGCACAAGCTAAGGTCTTCCCTCAAAATTTTTCCTTCCCTATACTACCTCAAACCACCACTTTTCCCTGAATATTCTTTAGCGGTTCCGTTGCTTTACTAAATCTTAGCAACTGGGTACAGATTTCAAAACAGTGATATTATCTACATAGGATAAAGTGTACCTGTACTTATAAAGTGTGCACTAAATAAACTCAATCCCTACCTAACACATATCGACCAAGAATTACGTGAAAACGATCATCCATCCATCTTAAATCCCGTGGTATAAATGTGAAAAAGTCTTCTAAGTCCGAAGCTTTCACTTAAAAACATTGCGAGCTCTGTGGTTCTATTATCTAAAGGTGGCTGCTAATTAGTAAGCGAAGGTGTTGGAAACAAAACGTTTACCTTTTTAACTTTGTTTTAGAAAGAAAGTCTTTGTTTGTTTGCCTCTTAGAGCGTTCGCACATGAGGCGACGCCAGCATCCTATACCCGACGACTTTAGTTTTTAAAGACGAGTGTTTCGTGCCAAGTTCTATAGCTTTCTGTGGCTTTGAGATTGGAGTCTTGGAGCATTGGAGACGTATGTTGTCTTGTGTATGAATAGCCTCAGATTGACTTACCTTGTAAGGGTATGACAAGTTTGAAAACTTTGTTGGTGTACATAGGTGTTTTAGTATTACTATAAAAGTGGTCTTCGCTCCCATCATTCTTGGGATTATTTTGTTTTTTTTTTGGTAATAAAAATGCTACAGTGTTCACATTTCAGACTGTCTAAAGACTTTCGGGTGCTCTACCGGATGTCTGACTTCTCGTTTTGAATTAAACATTTTCTGCAATTGCCAACGAAGAGAGTCTGTCTTAAACACTCTTTGGCGTCTTCCATAATCCCCAAAAGTGTAGCTATTGAAGTGAATGAATTAATGTCACTGATACTGTACTGTTTCTCTTCCACAACTTAAGCAGGCTTTCTCCAGAAGTGGTAAGTGACCTCAAAAATTTCTCCCTAAAAATTCTCATTCGTTCTTTGGACAACGCTAATAGATTTTGCAAGACAATGTACATCCAACTCCTGATTCCCGAAACCACGTAACGCCATCACCTAAACAATATTTGTTTAATCAAGTCACTTTATGGTGTACCAACATTATGGGGTGCGGAGTGACGTCAGAGGTGGTAAATATTATCCCAGTCATTATTTTGCTTGGGAGGGATTTTTAATTGAGTTTTCTAGGTAAAGGAGGTTTTGTTTATATTACGATGTTTGGTGTAGGAGTGAATGAACTGTAGATGTAGTGGTCTAGTAGAATTTTATTATTGGGATTTTCCTTGACCAAATCGTAATCGTTTTTCTTTTTAGTCAGTATGATGACTGGGTGTTGAAATTCTTGAAATATTTTGTTTAGTTAATCATTTTTAGATCAGCGATACAAAATACTTAATTATAGTAGAATTCAAAGGAAAATGCAGTTGCGTACTTGGTCTTTACTTTATTTTTGAATTAGAAATCTGAAGAGTTTGAGAATAGTAAAATTATAATTAGTTTCATTCGTTTTGTAGGATAAGAAAACGTTCGTAATGCAAATATTACAATACGACTGCGTTCTTCACTATGAATAAGCCTAACAAAAGACAATAGTATCCCAACGTGAAACACATCGATACATTAAATCATTTACTTACGCTTTTATTACATCCACCCTTTGTAGAAAGCAAACTCAATAACACAGTTACCTCGCTCTTATATTGATGCAAATAGAGTTCATTTTCCAATAGCAGCAGGGTCCACCCTTCGTCTAAAGCAAAGTTAATAATGCAGTTACTTAAAATTTTATACTGGAGTAAATAAGGTTGAAATTTCAATAGCACGGATGCTTGATGAGAAGTATTTGTAAAACATTCAGAAGTTCTAGACGACACGAATATGTTTGGAACGCGCCTTGTTTCTATTATTTATTGGCTTTTAGTTTTTTAGATAGAAATCTTTCCATAATATATTTTTTGTTGGAAAAAATGTTAAAGAAATGTTTGGTTTTCTACTGTTCTTTATTCTCAAAGGTTTTTTCTTTTGATCTGAATATATGTAAAATAATCTTTGATGTTAGAATACAAGAAAAATATCTACAAAGAAATTTGTGTTATTACTTCAAATGATAACAATGAAAATTCAACCCTGTCGTTGAAAAAATAAAGTATATTTTTTTGCCATCTGGGGTTTGGTCACACGAACTTAAAAGCCGTTAGCGAAGTAATAAAAAGGCTTTTCACAATAATCTACTAATTAGTTGTGTAGTTTGGGACAAGTTTTATCATAAATAAAAGTTTTTTAAATGATTTAGTCAGAAAACAGTACTTTTAGAAACATGAACAAGCTTTCTTGGAGTACCCAAATATTTGTGCTACACGGGGACTGATCCCGCGATACGTCACGCGTATGTTTGACTTGACTACATTTTCTACTCGCGGCTCTCAAGAAATGACTGCTCTGATGCAGTAATTTCTTGAGAGTTTAAAAACATCAAGAGAATGTCTGATTCTTAAACCATATTCTTTTCCGATAGTTGACTAGGTGTTAGTTCTTAAAGAATAGCAAACATAAACAAAAGGTTTATCCTACATAACGTTACTATGAAGTGTCATTTAACTAGTATTATTATTACATTAAATAAATGAACCACCCTGAACCGGTTTACAGAACATACCATTACCAAATTACCCCAAGCAATCAGTCCTGGCTTCCGCATGTAAGCGGTGAAGACAAATAAAAGTCTTGGAAAACCGAAATCTTGTACAACAAGTCGAATATTTACATTCTCAGGGGCCTTAGTACTATGTCTTAAAGTAACGTTGTAGATATGGAGTAAGAGAGATAGAGCTCCACATAGCGTATAGTCGCATCTCTGTCCCACAACTGAAACATTTTTTATGGAAAGTGGTGGGGTCTCAGAATTCTTAAGAAGCAAGTAAAGTTTGACTCAGATTGGTAATGCTAAGGGTTCCGTACAAAGAAGCAGAAGGAAATAAAAAAATATAATCATTGTCTTAAATAGTTTTTTAATGTCACTATTTGTTGTTATTTCGGAAACAGAAATGCGTCACTAAAAAAAAGCTTTTAATAAATTTCTGTCAATTACGGATGAGATACAGATTTGTGACAGACTGATAGAGAAAGGAGCTTCAAAAATAGGGTTCCGTTTTTATATGAATACGGAACTCTAAAAAATATGTTTATCCTCATAAGCCTGTTGACCTAGAAATAGTGTCTGTCGCCAGAATCCTCACATAACACAAGTTTTTATGTGTCTGGATATAAAAGAATACAACTTACTTACAGTCTTTGGGTGCTTGTTATGAAATACGTAAGGTTTCGCTACATTAGACGCGATACTTATATTGTTTAATTATAAGTTTCGTAATAAGCAATTTTCTTAGTTTATTGCCATTGATTTATGTTAATATATTGCTATTGAATATTGATATACATTCAGTCAAAATAATAAAGGTGATGCGCAAGATGGCTGGCAGGAGCTGGATGTGAGCAGCCGAAGATAGATCTCGATGATGATGATGACATGATGTCCATCAGTGGACGAATATGGGCTGATGATGATGATGATGAGTATATAAAGTATGAGGGAAAATGTGGTGATGTTTAAATGAAGCAGAATGTATGGAAGTGGAAACATTTAAGAAAGTATTCTCCTGTTTGCGATCAACTGGTGACAAGTGAAGAAAAATTACTATCAAGTATACCTGATCGGTTTACGTGACATAAATTGGCCCTTACTGTGCTGAACACCGCCATATTCCATTGATTTATACCCCATTAATAAAACCAACTATTATTCATCCATAATACATAAGAATTCAGCGTTAGTTTAAGTAACACGCTTTTTCCAGACCGAAAATAGCTCAAACCAAAAATATGTTACCCTTGATGGCCTTTGCCATCAGGACAACAAAACCTTTGTCTCAAACATGAAGTTCTTGGTTTGAATCAAACATTTTTATAACACAACTGGTTTGAAGTTTGTCATACATTGATGTGTTTGTAGTTCAAGAAAATATTACTGTCTTTTACACGAGGCTTTGCCAGCGGGTATTTTAACTATCACGGTTAACATAAAAAGGATAGTTCCTCAAGCCAAGCCAAGTTTGATAAAAAAAGGTTAAAGCAGTTTAGCTGTAAAATAAATGTTAAAGGTGGATTTTCAGAAAAACCCACTGTGCAAGACGTATCGCTGATTCGATCCCCGCTTGTAACAAGCGTTGTGTGATCCACGAATACTTGTCCTGAGTCGTGGTGTCTCTGTGTATTTGACTTGAATATTTGTGAAACCCCCGCGACACAAAGACTAAATAAAAAAGAGCGGGAGTTGTAAAAAAAAAACAGAGAGGACTACATTTTTGTAGTTTGCCTCATTTTAGCACTGGTGTTGAGTTTTTGTTTAAAGGAATCTTAGGAAAAAGCAGGTCAAACTATCAAACCGCTTTATCGTCTCACTACCCCTTTAGGAAGAACCCGAATCCATATTTCAACACACGTAGTCACCAAACCATTTCGAAACCGAATCTAAATATAGCGCAAAAAACTTTGTTTCGAGACATCTAATCGTGGTTACACACGGAATGTTCTAATTATCAAATGTTTGTATAAATATAAAACTTTGGCGGTTTTCAGTGCGATTATAAAGTTTTCTATTCTTGTTTAAAACTGTAATTGAGATTAGCTTGATTCAGGTCTGTAAACTGGTATGGTGGTACGTGGTGAATTGTCACGGAAAAAGTTTTACTTGAAACTAGCTGCCTAGTAGGTATCACATTTTTAATAAGGGCGGTTGCTGCCAAAGCATGTTTTCCCTGGGATACACCGAACTTAAGTATTCCGGCGGTTTTCGTTGGTTTCATTGTAGATCCTGGCTTACAGTAATTAAAAATACAATTAATGTGTGGCAGGCTAGTTCCATTTCAAAAAAGGGCGGTTGCTGATGTTGAAGCGAGATAGGTAAGACGTAAAGCAGCGACTCTTTCCTATAACTGCATCAGTTTTTATGATGATGGTAGGATTTATGATGGAAAATAATTCCGGTCAAGTGCAAGTCGGCGTCGTCGTGGGCGACCTAGGAAGCGGTGGCGACACGACCTCAACGCTTACCAACCAGGCTGGTTCCATGCGGCCAAGAATAGAGAGTCGTGGAAGGATTTGGGGGAGGCCTTTGCCCAGCAGTGGGACACAGTAGGATAGGAAAAAAAAAGTGCAAGTCGGACTAGTAACACTGAGGGTCCTGTACAAATAAGCAGAAAAAAACCATTTGTAAAACCAAATGGTTAATAGTGCCTAAGACTAATCTAGTTTTATATTTTTTTATTATTGTACCTTGTGGCGTTAGAAAATATATAAAAATATTTCCATTTAAACTAGTTTCTAAGATTAGCGTGGACAATCAAACAAACAGATAAACATAAAATATAGCAGGCCGTAGCAGAAACTCAAAATTTATATGAAAGACGAAAAGAGTTTTAAGTGCTAATGAGCAACAACTATCACATTTTACCCTTGAAGGTTCACACGTGAGTGATTCTTTGTGTTTCTGATAAAGACAGGTTTTGTTTTAGAGGTCATGTTCAACAGACGGTTGATAATATATATTTTCTTTCTCTTACAGCTTGTTCATCAATTTAATTGTACATTTACTCAGTTTACTCCAGTTAGTGAAGTAACTTAAATATATTTATTTATGGTCGAAATACCGGAGGTTCTTAGTTTTAATCTGTTTAAATCGAAAGGTTGCCTATTTGTTCTTTCACCATCAGCCTAGCGTTTTCCCAAAAATATTGTTGAAGACTTCCAGTCTAACCAGCTTAACTTAGCACCCGTGTATTATTATGACTGTCAGAATTTCTAGCTTCTTACTAATGACGACTGTCGATGCATAACAGCCCTGACCCAAGTTTTAACGTGCCGTCCAAAACACGGAGGAACTCACCCGACCACGGATCGACCGTACCAAGCGTAGCTTAAGCTCCATGGCTTGTATGGTATTACAGTTTTTCTTAACGACTCCTTCTCTAATTTTTTTAATCGTTGTGTCGCGAGGGACTCACAAACATTCAAGTCACATGCTCAAGGACAACTAAATCTTTCCACTTAACTAATCATTACCAGAATTTGCAGATCACACAGTCAAAGGCTTGGCGTTAGATGAGATCGAACTCGCGACACTGAGTGCACGGTGGTCTGACGCGGTGACTTCAAACACTCAGCTGGCCTCGGTGTCAAAATTTTCAAAACAAATTCATTCTGACTATCCACCACAATACTTTGAAGTAAGACATTTCACTAACACAATTTCTCTGAATATTTCTCCTTTTGTAATTAACAAGAGCAATTATAATAGGGATGACAACATTTTTTTCAATGTCATTCAGGTAGTTTAAAAAATAAAATAACGGATTTGTAATTTTTAATTTGTTTCACAAATATCATCATTATCATCATCCACAGCCTTGATCCTCCCACTGCTGGGCATAAGCCTCCCCTTTCTCGTGACAACGAGTCTACGATCCTGTGCTAGCCTCACACAAATATAAATTGATCAAATGACAGTGATGCGCGTGACGTCACTTCTCTTTTTAATTTTTGCGAAGTCGTTATGTCACAGGTCACTCGCATAAACTTTAAAGCAGCTTATCTCTGTATTTTTTTCGTTCACAAATACATGTCTAATATTTTTTTTTTCAAAACGTTTTAAATGAGTGTCATCCCTATTGCCACGGTCATATTTATCAACAGACATGCTCCATAATTACACACGGATGCTATGTCTCTGCTCGCCCCATAAGTCACGAAGCGTGAAGGATGTGACATTATAATAATGTCGTTTCGTGCTAAAACATAATTAGGCATTGTCGTTCGTTAATTTACTAAGTTCAGATTACTTTTTGAAATGCCATGGGAATTTAATTATTTTAATGGATTTCTATTCTTAGTTATCTGTCGTAATGATCGGCCTAGTTTGTTCAGTTTAGATATTCTGTTGGCTAGACGGAATCTATGTTGATAGCTGTCTTATCTTAGCATGTCAATAGATTGTTAGTCTGTTTGTTTGTGTTTAAATAGTTTTGTTGATAATAACTTTAGTACTTCGCCGTCGTTTAGTTGTTGCATTTACTTGCTTGCATGTGTGTGCATGTGGTCGTTTCTATGTACACAACTCTATTGTAACCTGACCTTAAGAATATGAAACAAGAAAACAAAAAAAAGCCAAAGATGCTGGGTGATATTTTTTTTCATCCCTCTATTTTTTGTTGCGAACCTTAACCGATCATTATTTGCAAATACTTTAGGTGCAAAACCGGTAAATTGAAAGTAAAAAAAAACACCTCCATATAAAAATTAAAACAATAATCTTCACACTATAACTAAATTAAATGCAACAGAGAGAAATCCAACTCGAACATCTAAATTC
The DNA here is from genome assembly GCF_003590095.1 of Trichoplusia ni. Taxonomy (NCBI): domain Eukaryota; kingdom Metazoa; phylum Arthropoda; class Insecta; order Lepidoptera; family Noctuidae; genus Trichoplusia; species Trichoplusia ni. The sequence goes on along the minus strand of NC_039489.1, from coordinate 4,915,417 downwards.
AACAATGTTAATTGTTTTTTGCTCTTCATATTTAAGATCTCTTGATTTCCGGTCATAATTTTACAAACTGCATCAAAAGTACCATTAGTATCGTCACCTAAACCAGCAGCACTAACTGTAAATGTATCAATGAATGAAGAGGCAATAAGACCCCGTTCATATAAACCAGATCTTTTGAAATTGGTTGTAGCACGCAATCTTACTTAAAACCGTTTGTGTATTAAGCTGGCAGCATTGATGAAATTTGGAAAAAAAGAAATATTTTTTAGATTGAATGTCTTTGGTGACTGGTCGTACTGCTGACCTTGGTCTGTGCTTCATTAAGTAAATTATATGTCATACCTCGCCATCCTTGAACATAGTTTGCAGCGATTCCTTAATTATCAATTCATATAATGTAGGTATGCACTAGTGTAAAAAAGTGACTGCGTGCAAAGCGGGGTTTGTGGTGCAGTTTCTTCTTACTATCAGTAAATGATACTTTGACCTTCAACATGTGCTACTAGCACATGTTAGCCTCAACTACTTGAATAAATGGATTTTGATTTTCGAGCATAAATTCCGGTGCTAATGAATATATGCAGGATAAATGCCATATGTGTCATACACAAAGTGGTAATGCTTGTCCTGAGTTTGGGTGTATTTGTACATGTGACTACTATATATTTGAAACCCCTCGCGACAAAATAATTAAATACCTCAAGCGTTAAGTACCCGGCATCACTCGTAACCCCAAAATTGATTGGAAAGCGTAACTATTAAATAAACATTTAGAAAACACCAAAGGAGGTTTAAATTATTCCTAAAATATACATTTCGTAAATTCACTGATAAAATCAGAAAACAAATAGCAAGAATACATAGCCTCCAACTAGTTTTCCCCCTATTAGCACCTTGAACAATCCAAACACAATATTTCACCAGTAACATAATCCTACCGTATCTTTATTTAATTACAGGCACATTAAAATAAATCCGGCCATAATTGCTTAGGAAGTACAGATTGCGGGTTGCGTGACAAAATATAAGGGTGAGGACATTGCAATGTCACGGTTGGCATCAACACGCTAAACGTGACTTATAGGCGTCAAGGTTTAGTTGGTCTTTTGAGGGACAAAACCTTGCAAATTGTTGGGTTGGTCCTTTTGAGTTGGAGCAAAAAGTTCGGTTATAGAAGAAGTTTTAATGCTTTGTTTTTTAGTCTAATTTATTTTTGGCTGATACAGAAATATAGACATATTTCATATATTGTGCTTTGCGAATCCGTACGTTGAACTAAGAGTATGGAGTACGAGTCAGGGATTATTGTTTTTGGCATTTCAATACTTATTTTTAAATGCAAACGTGTCCATATACAGAAATGAGTAAATTCTTAGATGTAATTAGTCTTTTCCAAAAATACTTGTATTAGAGTCTCGTGCAAATTTTTACCAGCTGATAACAATTTTGTTTGGAAAACCTTATTTAAGTCTACACGCCCAAATATATTGTTTTCAAATACAAAGACACACACATTGACCATTCAAATTATACGAGTATCTTATCTCCCTAAAAAGAATCAATTGTACGGAATGTCTTACTTTTAAAAAGACAATGGCATACCTATGTTAATTCAAGATAATTCTAAGAAAAAATAACGGTAAAGTGGGAGTTGGACTCTCGATACATTGAGTTCCGCAGGTTTCTACGAATAAATTGTACTCATTCAATTTATGTCTTACTAATCATTGCTTTACTTCGATTTTAAGTTTTAACTAAAAAACACGGTTTTTGGGATACAGCCGCACTGACAACACAGAAGAACTGATAGCAGAGCCTTAGGTATAAAGTTTCGTTTTTACCTTATCAAGGGATGCAAAAATTTACTCACGCGTATTTATTGAGTTGCCCAACTAATTTGAGACCAAAACGGAGTCTTCCTTCATGAGCTAACGCGGCGATGGGGTCGCGAGTCGAAATGTCGTTTTTCCGTTTTGGTTGCGAAACCCCGAAAACACTGAGCATTCATTATGGAATGTCTCAAAGGTGTATCTCAAACTATGAGTGGTTTACAACTTTTTGTCGGATAAAACAATTGACAATTGAACAGATATGAGCATTGCTGTGTATGATGAAGGCAGGAGGCAAGCTAACGAGAGGTGTTTTTGTAAAATACAAGCTTGTGCTTAAGTCAGGTATAAAGAAGTGGAAAATGTTTAGTAAGATCAATATGTATATTGTTTTCTGCCCTCTCGATGCCTCCTAAGGGTCATGACTTGTGCCCTACGAATTGTGCCCTAAAGCACTACATACGCAACAGTCTTCAGCCTTTCGACCCGTTATTTGATTCCCGCCATAGAAATCTTTCGTCATCGTCAAGATGGCTGGACCAAACGAGGTCATGTCCTTGAAAACCATGTGCACTATTTAATACCTATTTGCTACTATTTACTACTTTTAGTTAAATAACTGGTACCTTTTCGTTAAGAAATTGATCAAAGCAATAAAGTGGCCAGCATACCTGACTTTTGGTCCAGCCATCCTGACGCTGACAATTTTTCACCACATTCCATAATAACCAGTCCATTGCAATGGTTATTTTTAGGGAATTAATGTTTAAAATAACTGATCGATTATTTTATTTCAATGAATTTCTGGATGATGTTAACAATATTGCTAAGTGATCATTTCATTTGTAGTCAAGTTGTTCAAAATCACTTTTGGAGTTATAAGTTGCTGTATAATGAATTAAGAGTTGAAATGTTGAAGTCTTATCAATTCTGTCAATCGAACTATTAATTTGTGCTTAAGCGTATATTTCTCAGAAACTAACGAAATTTTTAGGTTTTAAAACAATTTTAAAATATATAGCCCACCAAAGTTCCCAAAGTGATTAATCTTTTTCAACAAAAAGTATTAACTCCTGAGGATCCTGAGGTGTTTTGCAAACCCGAACAGACGGGGAAATAAAAGAATTCGCTTTGGTTCATATGGAATTTAGGTCGACGTCTCGAGACCTACTACCTCTAAATATAAGACTGTTACTTGTGTGGGAGTGAGAGGGAAGACGACACTGCGTAGAGCGGCATCTTGCTTTGACAACTGACTTTCTTCTTAAAAGCTGGTGGTAGCAATGATGGATGGGTTTTCAAGATTAAGAGGCGAACGAATTGGTAAAATTATTAATTTGGACTAAAATATTTTAATTTGTGAGAGGGATAAAATTCTCATTATTTTGGGTTACTATAAGATCTTTAAATAACACATTTTTCGGTGTAAACGATAAGTAGCAACGCATTGAGCAGTACTCCGGAACATAACTGTTTTCACAGCATCAAGATCCTAAAATTTTGGTTTTTCCAAAAATTTGATCAGTGGCCAATTTTTGTATTTTTTTTTAACGTTTTCGCATTCGTACGGAAACCTCAATCCTAAGTCCTCACTTACAATATAACAGTTTTTTACGCTACTTCCAACAGTATGCATACTATCAATCTGAAATATGTTCTACTATTAACAGCCCAGTATTGTCTACTTCATTAATATGATTTATTGTCTCAAGACTATTTCATTTCTTGCGCGAACAACGGTAGCGTATTAAATTGGAATTCAGCTTTCTCTTATTCGGCGACATGTAGACTAAGCGCGAACCATTTAAATTTTTATGGGTCTATCTGACTTGTTCCTTGAAATTGATGGTATGAGGCTTTCTACATCCTATAGAAACATACTACATAGATATTTTATACATATGTTCTTGCGGATGTGAATCAAGGAAAAAATCGAAGTATTACGATTGTAGATTCGAAGTCGGGATTATAGACGTAGGCGAAAAGGCAGCTGAAAGGGAATTTGGCGGGTCACGTCAACGGAATGAACTATGATAACTGGCCAAAGGTCACTAGACAATATAAGCCAGTACATGGATGGCCCCACCATAGTCGGCCTAGGTAGCGATGGTGGGACCGATCTAAACGCATAACTTGTCGGTAAAATTTCGTTTTAAATAACGGGGTAGGTCTTTGTCCAGCTTTAGGAGAGAGTAGGCTTGATAAAAATACCGAAATTAATACAATATTGATTTTGACTTCTTTCCAGTCCTTGATTCAACATTTTGCACTGTTTAGTGTTTTTGAAGAACGTTATAGCACTTTCTTACCTTTTTGTCACAGCAAATGTTTTACATTCAGACACAAATCCCGTGATAGCAAACTTTTATCAGTTGTAGTATTTTTGTAGTTCGTGCGGACAAAGTTGCTTGTGATTAACTACCTGGGAAGCACTGTGGCTTTGGACTTGACACAAATCTTAATGTTGATAGTGGTTCGAATTCACGGATAGCCGAGTGGTTGAGGTCATTAAGCCAAACCCACTGAGCGTGACGTGTCGCGTGTTCGATCCCCGCGTAGGACTAGCATTTGTGTGATCCACGAATGTTTGTCCCGAGTCTGAGTGTATTTGTGCATGTGACATGAATGATTGCTAAAGCCCTCGCGACACAAAGATTAAATTACAATAATGTGGCAGTCGTTTAAAGTAAAAATTGAGGGCTTGTAATTTTAAGTTGTATGTTGAATAAGTTTCTGTTATTTTAAATGTTTTTTTGCATGAAAATGTCCAAGTCCGAAGTGTACCTACCCACCCCATTGCGCACAGAAACTTAAAACACTTTACAAGAACTTTACTAGTTCGTGCTTAGCCCCCTTCGTTAAGAATGCAACGCATAACTCGGTGAAACAAACAGACAAACATCCTTTGAATATTAATGTGCAAGGGTTATAATTTTATTGTTTAACTTATATAATTGTCAAGTACTTGCAAGTTACTGTGCGTTAAGAGTACGTGGTTTGAGGGCATGCCACTAAAACTTGAAATAATATTGTTAAAGAAAAGAAGAGAGACTCCTCTCTACCCCTTGTTGTATAACATCATCATTCTAGCCTTTTCCCAACTATGGTTGGGTTGGCTTCCAGTCTAACCTGATGCAGCTAAGTAAAACTCAACACAGTAACCTGGGCAACACAGTACCCGAGTAGTCTCACTAAGGAGACTAGTTGCCAGACTTTCTAGTTTCTGACTACCCGTACGAGCCCGTAATAACTTGTTAAAGATGTATGAATAACAGATAGGTCCCAAAATATAACGTGAGTTCTAAAAAATGAAGGAGATCTTTATGTATATGTATATGAGGGGGTGACCCATTACCTGTTATCAACTTTTACACCCATATACACGAGCTCCTCAAAAATTAGATACTTTAACATAGTGAATTTAAAAATAAGAACGAGGAGTTCTCAACGTCACTACGACTCTACATTTTGTAGAGATTTCTTTCATGTGTCTATTCAATTATTAAGTTTAGTAACAGTTCGCGTAGTTATCTTGTCTCCTCACCCTCATGATTAAAAACTCTGGTTAGGTCCAGAGCTAGTCCGGCAATCCCGGTAAATACGCGTGAGTTAACCTTAAAGTTATTAAATGAATAATTATGTAGCAATAGTTTACGCATAATCTGAGTATGAGTAAACATCTTTACCGCCACAATGGCAGTCTTTGAAAGTGTATTCAATAAAGCAATAATGGGGTCTAATCAAAGGCAAACATTCACAATGCCGTGGGTCTGTGCATCTTGTAGTGAAGAAGTAAATTCACTGATATTAGAGGTGAATGACCGCTCCCTCTGTCAACTGGGACAGGGGAAACTGTGGAGGCGAAACTTCTTTGCGTATTTGTTTTGTAATTTTGAAATATTGAAATATTGAATTAGTCATAATCTTAAAGTTTTACGAAGTAGTGTCACTAATAACTTTGTATTGTGGTTGTGGAGGTTACATAATAAAATTCCTCGTATATTTTTGACTTTTGCTCCGAAAACCTGTACTATAAAATTAAATTAAATAACTATAGCAAATCAGCGTTGAATTTAATTCTTGAACAATTTGAAACATGCACGCTGAATGCAATAAATTAAAAAATCTTCTAAAAACACTTTCACTGTATTGGGACAGAAGCAAATAATTCAAATTCACTCCATGATGCTATTAAACATTTTACAAGACTTCAAATTATTTTCTTCAAAACATAATCACAGACCGCTCAATACCTTCCCTATCCCCACAATATATTCCACATAAGGCCTCCGAATGCTCATTACGGTATCCATATTGGTCGCTCGTTATCTCCTAGTCCATATGCACGACTTCTGTGGAGATACTGGATATATAGGGTGTTGTGGAGCCAGAGCTTAAGGCGTTAATGGTAACGGGAATCATCTATAAATAATACTAGTGGAGGTTAAAAAATGTGCTCATTTTTCATTAGGGCTAAATTTTCTGAGGTAAAAGTCTCTACTTCAAATCTGCTATGCGTGATGTGTTGCGGGCTCGATCCCCGAGTACGATAGTTATTTTTGTGATCTACAAATATTAGTTCTGAGTCTAGGTGTCTCTTTGAATGTGACTTGCATGTTTGTGAAAGCCTCTGCGAAATTAAATTAGATTAAATCCTTTAGTGCTGAAGTTGTTAATATGTGGTAGACTTCAGATAGGCATAGGTCATTTTTTGCTACTATAATATGATGTTCAAATAAATCCGGTAAGCCAAAAACCACCTTAATTTAGCTTGAGAACTCATTCGGCCTCAGAAGTAAGGAATATCAGAAGGTATATTAGGTTCTCACCTTCATTATGAATCTTATGCTAGTCCATGTTATCATAGCGTTGAGCAGTTGCTATCCACAATCCATGCATGAATAGCTACGACCCTATCAAATACGAGAAACGTTACATGGCGGTTCGGGTTTAGTTAGTAAGAGTATAATTCTACCCACTTCTCCCCCTAGGCACTGAGTGTCAATGAGGATTCAAATAACCAAAGACAGTGCCGGCGTTAGGGGGGGGGGGGGGTGATGGGGCGATGGCCCAGGGCGTCAAATTCTGGGGGCGCCAAGGTCTGAAGTTGGAGTATCTTGCCTCTCCTGGCGCAAACCCTCAGAACTGTGCTCTACGCTAGAGGTGGAATACTTCCACCGCCAAACGTAACGCTAAAGGAAAGATGAAATTATTAAAATAATTTTACTTGGGATCAGCAAAAAACTAACACTTGATATTGCTTCCCTCAAGTGGGCGACACAATATTTTGGCCCGGGGTGTCCAAAGAAATGTAGCTAGTTGTCTGGTAAAAGTTACAGTTAGTCTGATAGGAATCGTCAGATCTGCCCAGCTAAAACAGTAGTAACCTGCCATCAATTGCCATTGTGAGTCTGGAGCTGTCAGCTCTTATTCTTCCAATTTTAATATTGGCAAAATCATCCACTCTACTAGAGAGCCATAGGAGTCAACATCTTTCTAGCTTTTCCAAATATGTTGGGGTTATGTATATAACATTCCTGTCTAACCATAAGCAGCTAAGTACCAGTGTTTAACATGGAGCGACTTGCAAAAACCAATGGATTTTAATTAATCAGCATCAAAGATTCTAGCAATGTCACTTGTCTCGGACCAGCACGACATTATTAATATTAAACAACAATAGTCAAATATTAATCAATCCAGTCTAGTAGAGTCTTTAAATTACATTACTAACCTTTAAGAGACATCATTATTGCAATTGTGGGAGCGGGACAGCGCTCTACAATTCTTATAGTCGCGTCTCTCTTCACCAAGTCAACTTAAAGTTATGATGGCCCCCAGAATTCCATGTTTTTAATCAGAGTCTCAGCGTGAGTGGCTATTATAGAAAACACTTAAATATAATCATTTCATGTTTTATGCAGCTTGAATACCAAGCTAGTTATCTTTATGATTGGATTGGTGTTAATGTTGTGGCTACAGTAAATATGAAATATTTATTGAATATTCAAAGTATGTAGTTAAGGCAGTCGAGATAAAAAAGCAGATCTCCTCATTCTGATGTGTCTTTAGATGTTTATTAATCGCCTGAGGTGAGTAACTAGCAAAAACTCAATGTTGTAGTAATCAGGCAAAATGTTTAATATAGCGCCATCTGTTGAAATATTGTGGAACTATCAAAACAGATGAATGATTGGATAAATAGACACATATTACAACGCATTGCATATAAAACGATATATTCATACCGTATATCGTATCTAATAGTATGTATTTAAACATATAACCGCCATTCCTTATAACCGCCATCTATCACGCTTTGCTTGTACTACCTTTTGCTAACATTAAGGCCTACCATTGCAGGTGCTTTAGTACTGACCCTCACCGCTAGATGTCACTATTTTCAATCATTTAGCACGAAGACTAACATGAACTAAAAGGCCTTGCTATAAGGATTCCTAGATTTATTACAGAGCTGTAATATACTCTTTATTAGACCATACATCAAGGCTAAATTGCAATTTAGGTCTACATTAAGAATATTCCGTGTCGACCATTTTATAGATAGGGTAGGTAACTACCAAACAAGGGTAGAAACGTTTATTTTAGAGCTAAAGAAAAATATATTATCGTTTATATTGCGTGAGTAGCCAAATAAGTATTCAAGTTCGAGTTAGGCGCGACACTGAGGGTTCTTCACAAATAAATGGATTTTAGTGACAATTAAATCTGAGTGTGGGTAACTACCATTTCATTTCTCACCCATCAAATATAAATGGCTGTTATAAACGTGATTATTAATCTACATTATCTTTGCAGTATGTGGTATTATAAAGGCAACAGTAAAAACTCATCTGTAAAAATATGAACTGTTAATATTTGGTTCCGTTTTGCCCTTTGGATACGGAACCCAGCAGAAATCACAGGGTCATCATGAAAGGGTCTATAATGACCTTGTTACCTTGTTAATTTGTCAAAACAGTCATTACGAATAATTTAGTCACGTGGCTCATATTTATCCTTAACATAGGTACAAAAATACGTTTTCTATACCCCGCATTTTTTTACATAATAATACAGAAACTTGGCTAGAAGGCAGAACCAAGCGGGGCTACAAAAATAGGTCACAGCACTTAATGAACAAATTAACGATACAATGAAACAAGCACTAAATACTAAGATCATCTGTGCTCAATAATGAACTAAAGACAATTAAAATAACTGTAAAGGAATCGTAAACGGTTGATAGCCAATTGAACAACTGCCGCGTTTAACAGCAAAAATATAGCCGAAATACATTTATATTTTATTACTTGTACTTTACATGTAATGGAAAATGTTTGTCTTTTTGTTTGTCCTGAAATGTCAGTTATGGTGGATCCACAAGGTACCAACTTCACATAGACTTTTGCCTGCGCATCAAATCAGTGCAAAAGTGAGTGATTGGAATACTTTAAGACTGAGTCGATAGTTTAAGTCAGCTCAATTCTTTTATTCCCTTTCATTCAATGGAGAGACTTCTTCAAATAACATAATAGTTGATAGCAGCCCCAGGTAATGTCGAAAGTACTGATAAGCTTGACTTGTTTGATGACAACTAGACAGATTTTAGATTTAGATCTAGTCAGCGTTACATAGAAGTAAGATAAAAATTCTTTGCCCTGTTATTGGCAATGGCAAGAAAAACATACTCAATAGTAGATTTGGTTTAAATACAAAGAGTTTTCAATAGCAATCTGCGTCTGAAATAAATTTTGTAAAACAAGTCATATAATAAAGAAAGAAATAGAAGAGCATTGCCAGGCCCTCAAACATGTATCCAAATAAAACTTTACACAATTGAAACGATCCCACTTTATTGCCATAATAAACAACAAAATTATGCCAAAACGTAATTTAGTGACGGACATTGAACATTTTACGCAAAACGCCATAAAATTGAGGCACTAAAAATTATTTAATAACTCTAAATGCGTCCTATATTGAGATGGATGGATTTAAATTGATCAGTGAGTGATAAATGCAAAATCTTCGAAAATGTTCATTGAATAAACAAGAATTTTATGGGTCAAGGTCTATGGGGAAAGATATCTTACATAGACTAGCTGATACCAGCGGCTCCGCTCGCTATAAATAAAAAATGATCCCACGGACACAAAAATCGTTGTAAAAGCTAGCCTTGTTATCATCTAGATTATAAACTGTAGTAATATAGTTATGTTAACCAAATTTCTTCCAAATCACTTAAGTGTTGTTTGTGTGAAAGAGTAACAAACATCAGGCCATACTTACAAACTGCGCCTGTACATTGTAAAATATAATGATCTGACCATTGCGGAAGAGAGACGGCGTGCTGTACGGAAATGGCATCTTTAAACACGACGAGACGTTTTAGCGAACGTAGTGATAAGTGCATAGTGCGTTTCTTATAGTTGAGCAACGAGAAGTGAAAAAAAAATATTTTGTTTATTTTTTTTTCTAATAAAAAGTCATCAAAGACTCCTTCCGCTTTGTATCGAGCAGAAGGGATTGTCGGAATTTTACTTAACTCAATCATCAGTCAATTTTATTGATCTACAATTGTACCACCAAAGCACATCTAAAAAAAGAATTTAATTCCGTCTATAAAAGCCACTTAAGTCAACAAGGACGAAAATATCTAAAAACACATTCTAAAACACAGCTGGTAAACCGAAAATAAATCAAAGAAACGACCTAGCAAAATGAAACCTAACTTTGCAAACCCTTACAAATCATAGCCGCAATTTGACCTAAGATTTTTTATTCAAAAGTTATAAAAAGAGGCTTGGAGATGTTTAAATCGTATTTGCAACAAATAAATGAAGTAGAAAAAACTATGCGTCACAAAGTTTTCGCGTAAAACCCCTTTTTATTGGCAAGTCTGGTGGAGGTCAATTGTGCGTCCTAGAAACGTAGTGTGGTGCAAGGTGAAGGTTCATGCTCTTTCATAAAGATTTTTGTGTTATCGCAATAATGGGAAAAGTTGAAATGGGTTCATTAACAACATAAGGGAATTTTTAAGGCATTATCAATCAAATTATATATCCCCATGTGGCCAGGGATTGTTGTAGGCTTTGGGGGACTTTTTGAATATCAAAAGACAAAACCCAGTATCACTCGCCTTTCACTGTTTCAAAAGTACTCCAGTTACATATAGACGAGAAACAGTGACATAAACTCCACAGAACAATAATAATATATACTTTACCATTAAACACAAAACAATTATTACTTGCAACTGGTGTCTAATAAATATTACGATTCTTCCTAGCATTTATATTTTGACTGACTGACTGAAAAAAGTAGTTTTTTTTGGTCCACTCAAGCAACCCTCATTACCAGAACACCAGTCGCTATTTCTTCCACCTTGCCCCGAACATCGCACAGTTGGCCAATAAAACACAACCGCTACAGTATGATAATAAACCGCAGATACCCGACGAACACATATCGTTCGTACTGTTTGCCCTTTATTTGCTTACGAGTGACACTCCAAGCCACTTGCCTCGTTGGTCAGATAAAGAATACTTGAGAGCGAGTGGGCCAGCAGTCAAGACATCTTGATGTAAGATCAAATAAAGTTGTTGACTGTAATTCTGTTGTTTATACTTTTTGAGGGCCTTAAGGTCTCGAGTATTTGTCGAGAGCAAGTAGGTATATTAGCAGCGTGGGAAGTTAATAAAGTCTGTCTATTTATATATGAGATATCCTCTTCGAAGGCGAAATCTAAGAATGTGCATAAGATATGTAGGTTAATAAAAAAGTCCTTAAGGTAGTTGAGCTTTCGCTTTTGATTTTCTTGTCGTTTTCAAAGAGAAAAATATATTTTTACTTTGGTTGTGAAAAGGATTAAGATTTAAAAACCAAAAAAATAGTCAAATATTTCATAACGTGTGGTTGAATTTCACAGCTCTCGAATTAAAGTGCATAAAAAAAATACATTTACAGACTACGAAACAGTAAAAGACAGACATAATATATTCGAATACTAACCAACCATAGCATTAATTTGAAACAAAACATATTTTTCAAAAGTTATGAAAGCGTCTCAGAGGAATTCAAGTCACACTCACAACATAATACTGTCTATTAGACTTATAATCGCTTATCAAAGATACCACTTGTGCTATCTAAGCACACATAACTAAGCATAGAGTTCCACAATTTATCACTTTTCTCCCATAATATTTTTTGTCATGTCACTGGGAACCTTATTAGATATTTTTGATTGATATGCCGGGAAAGTTGTTTGGAGGTGGATCCATGGGGTTGGTGGGTTCATATTGCAAAGCAAAATACAGACAGAGTTTCCCGTGGCTAATTGTGATTTTTCATCACATTTGGTTTCATATCGATGTTTCTTCAAGCAATTGACCAAAACTTTTTTTTTACTTGTAATGATAGGGACTACGGATATGCGAAGAGTCTTTGCCCAACTGTGGGCTCTTAATTTAGGTGGTAGAATAGGACCCTACATAAAACTTTTTGTGCTAAGTAATTCTGCAAAATAATTTTTGTAATAACCTCAATATTAACCTGGCAACAGTGCCAGTTGCCATGCTAGAATTTGTCCCAAACACCCAGAAAATAATGACGTAACATTTAATAAAAAAACAACAATTCCAAAATATTGGTAAACCAGAGAAAAACAATCAATTTGATGAATGATTCCATCAAGATGTTATTTTAAAGGCCCAGCCAGTGTTTACTGTGTAAACTTTTTTGTTTGCGTGCAAATTAGGTGACGCGTGAAAACAACTTACTTACGTTTTGGGGTTCAGTGAAATTGTAGAGAAAATTATTTATTTTATATACTGTACAAGGGTCAACGTAGTGGTGGCAAAGATTGACCTATTTATTATCGGAATTCATTGTGGTTGTCGTCTCTATCTGCGAGGCTACCAGCTCTTAAACTAAGAGTATGCATTTATGGACCATTCTCCTTCTGACGTCGCTGTTCTCAGGGTTAAGGGTCGTGATGCCACAGTTTTTCACGGATGATGCTTTTCTACTTCTTCCTTGATGATTTTCAGCGGCATGAACTTCGGCCCTGTCATCTTGTTCATGAAAGATAGATTTACCAACCTGACTTGATAAAAACTCGTCAAAACAATCTTGACAAAAAGTCGTACATGTATCCTTACACAAAAACGCAGAAATTTAGTACAACATTTCGTATATTAAATGTTTCCTTCCCTCAAATTAACGACGTGCTACTAATAAAACACCCCTAAATATAGTTATGCATACACTTCAGACCTTAAACTTATGATCAGAACCCCAAACAACAGAATAGTTCGCACATCACAAATTCTTTATTTAATTTCCACCCAACGTTGACAAGTTTGTAATCAAATTCGGAAAATTTATATTCAATTTCGACGGCTGAATGTAAAACAGGGCCGTCCGTGTTTTCACGTTGGATTCGCCCTGATCCATGTTTGTGTATTCTTGTTTCAAAATATCAACATGACTAAAGGTAGAAAATGTGGAAATTTTGGAGACAGATGTTAGTGATTGGTTTTATTAGAAGTGTCTCCACGATCTATTCTTTCTCTATTTTATTGACTTTAGTTGGTTGCTAGTAAATGTTCTTTCAGTAAATGCCTCTTCTATTATAAAAATGTAACGGGGATTGATCATCCGGCTTTGCTGACCTGTTCTTTGGATATTTTAGGTTTCCATTATTTAGAATGCAGGAATACAAGCCTGCTTCCAAAACAGGTTAGATTCTGATTTTGATTCGGTTCTCTAGAATGGTATTATCGAACCAAACCATTCATTGGCCTAGCCTTTTCCCAACTTATTATCGAACCAAACCAACATCTAGAATAGCGATCCCGTGTTATCAGTATCTTTAGCTGTCAATCGAGCGTAGCTCAGTCATGCCCCTGCACGGATTGGCGGTAGTCTCGGGTTTACAATTCAGCTTGATTCAATTCGATTGAAACATCTCTCGATTCTGTCTGAAGTAAGCCTTCAGGTTTCTTCACTAAACTCGAAACAAATCCTCATCACATAAGCGTAGTCGCGAAAAATATTCTTCAACAGAATGTGTCTTTTAAAGGACTAAGGAATTCAATCCTTGTGACATGGAGAGTCCCGTGCTCAACGACACTCACACTCAGAATAAGCATTCGAGGATCACACAAATGCTTGTCCAACGCGGAGATTGAACCCGTGACACTTCACGCACCGTAGGTTTGGCGTGGTGACCAATACCACTTAGCTGGCCCTCGTTGCAGTCTAGGTTTGATATTTCTTTGCGACAAATGACATAACTTCTTATAATGGGGGGAAATGTAACTTGTCTGATTAAATCTGTTCAGAACCATATTTTACAGGAAACAAGAGTAATAAACAATTACACAACAAACCAAACATTGCAAAACGTATCTAATATCCAATAAACCACTGTTTATACGTAGGCTATAGAGTAGTACAGAGTATATAGCCCGAGGCAGACCGCACCCTTCGCAAGTCCACAATGAATTAAATTCCTTACGGGTGGCGCCTTGTATTGGTTCACGTTTATTGTGCATATTAAAACGCTGGAGAAGGCATGTGAGATATTATCTTGAGATCTAGAAGGGTATATTCCTATATTGTAGACTGGACAGGCGATCAATATCAATTTCCTAATTGGAAATTCAGATTCTGGTAATAATAAAGCGTACTAAGTTAGTAGTCAATATGAAGAATAACCAAACTTTAAGGTGGGCAGGGCACTTTGCCAGACGTGGTGGAAAAAGTTATGAGTAAGTGGTGGCCAAGACTTAGATTGTATAATCGCGGAAGGGCGAGGATGAGATAGCAGATGATATTAAAAAAACGGCAGGAATAAGTGACAGACGAGAAGATCATAAATAAAGGTACGGAGGGCCAAAAGTGGGCTATTTTTGAATGATGATGATGATTATTTGAAGATTGACATCGTCATAGTATGAAGAATGAGCGTTGACGGAATAATTTCAATAGAAAGTTCAGATATTTAGAGATCTATTTTCATCTTTGATGTATTCGTGGAATCTAGAAATTAATGATTTATCGTCTCGAGAGGAGAGAATACTAGGTTTCGAGATATGTCCTTGTTTATTTGAAGATTTTTTTACTTCTCAACTGTTTCTCATTTTTGTTTTAAGATTAAAGGAGCGAAGAAGGATTAAAGGAGTTACAGGATCTCCTAATCCTATCATAATACTTGGCTCATTACAGGCTTTTATTAAATTTAATCTGTACTGTTGTCTGTCTACCTGTTCTTCTGTAATCAAATCTAGCAAGTTGAATTTGATCCACTTCCTGGATTCATAATAAGCTTTTGACAGCGTATGTATACTCCGTGATAATACAATATTATGACATGATATAGAGCTGATCTGATGCTGTACGTGAAGGTGGCCATAACAGGACGTCCGTGAAAAACGAGTAAGATTCGCTTGAAGTCACTTTTCATATACTTTGATTCCAAAGCAAAAAAAAAAGAAATAGAATTGCTTGCTTTTCAAAAAAAAGTTTTATACACGCCTGTTTGTTATGATGTAGTATTATGGAATTATCATCATCATCGGCACATACTCGTCCACTGCTGGACATAGGCTTACCCAATTGCACGTATCGAGACTTATCTTTGGCAGCTTGGGTCCAGCTCCTGCCAACTCTCCACAAATTGTAGAGTATATAATAATACTTATTTTTTTATTAATTAAATATAAAAATGCCTTTTAATTGTAATTAATATAATAGCTGGGTGATTGTAAACAATCAATCATTCATATAATTTGTTGAATGCCGATTCGTTAGCCTAATTAATTTCATTTATCCAATAACTGTTACCTCACATTCTGAGTTAAAACTAAACCAGAATTAATTTATAGCTAATGCAATAAATTGAACAATGTTCTAAAATTAATGAGAATAATTGAACAGTTGATTAATTATACGATTGTGGATGGGGAATACGTTTTAGCGTGTATTTATGTGTTTGTTTGATCCTCTATAGTTTGAATGCTTCGGTGGATTTTAGCTAGAGGTGGAGTAGGGTTTGTGGGAGTTTTCAGTGATCATTAATAAGGTTAGGAAGGAAGTAAATGTCAAAATTTTAACTGTCTGGCTGACAAGCTTCATGACGGAAAGACAGACAGACAGATGGATAATGGTACTCTAGTAGGGTTCCGTTTCACCCTTTGTGAGGAATCCTGAAATAATGTTTTAGAAAAAAAATGGCAAAAAATACTTTCAGTACATAAGTTTGTCGTTACTTTGGAACTGAATTAACATTTTTTTTGCTGTAAATTAAATATTCACAGCCACACCGCTTTTCTTGAAAATTTCCCATAAATCAGAGTGATAAGCGAGCTTTATCCAAATGCGTACAATTAAATCAAATGTTATCGAAATCTAGATTAATCCGGTTCAACGGAGCAGTTGTGGTTGATATCAGATCCGCCATTTTGAAATTTATAATGGCCACGAGAAATGGAAGTAGGAAAAAGAGGTTTTAAGCTTCAGCTGAATTTCGTGAATGGTTTATAGACCTAATTATACAAAGGCCTGCTTATCCTAAATAACAGTAATTTATGATTTAATTTTAAATATTATTTATTTAGCCTGAAAATATTCTAAAAGACGTTCCAGACCAATTTCTGAGATGAAAGTTATCAAATTTATGAATAAGCCAAAATGGATCTATCTTGTGACAGTAGAAACAATTATTCTAGTCTAATGGACTAGAATAATTCCTTAATAATTTAATTCCTCAATAATTCTTTGATCCTATGTTAATTGGGAAAAAAGAAAATACAAAAAAGATATATTTCGTTTTCCGAACTTTTTTCTTCATAAATTAATCAATATTATTAATAAAATATAATTCGGAGCCCCACCAAACTACACAGTTTGTCTTCCGGCATCGTCCAGCGTCGCGACGCGGCAGGATCGCGAGTTCGACTCGCGATCCAGCCGCGTCTGCTCATGATGAAGGACTCCGGTTGGGTCCGAAACTAGTCGGGCTACCCCGATAAATACGCGTGAGTAAACCGTTACATCATTTAATAATGAATCAGTCTCACGATAGTTATTATAAAAATAGACCGGAAACCATTCATCGACGGAAATAATAATGTCAAATAAGTTTATAATGTATGAAATAATTGTAATAGCACCAATGAATAAACCAGTCACATTCACTTCGTTGCCGGAACCAAGTCACCATGCATTCGCACGCATATGCATTCTCGACATGCATATGGCTACTTCGCTCTCCAATTCTAAAGCCACATGCCATCTATACTATATAAACTCCACAACCTCATATAACCGAAATTTGGACATCAATTATCATCGTATCTATTCATCATGCGGAAAACAGTATCGCAATATCCGAATCTAGATAGAGCTAGTCCGATGATCCGAGACCGTTTCACCCACCGGTGACCGGTGCCCATTGAAATACAAATATAATTGTGTAAAATATTATTGTGCCGGCATGCAAATTCGTTGCTGCGTTGATTTCAATGAAAATAAACAATAAATGCGTCAGTTATGTAAATTCGATGTTGCGGCAATTGTTTGAAGCTGTCGTTTTGCGGTATTTCTAGTTCGTCGGTTTGTACGAAATCGGCAAAAATTACTGACCATAATCTCAACATTCATATTTTGAAGAATTTTGTTAGTGGTGTCAATATTTTCATTCAACTGTTAAGGAACTTCTTTTTCGTTCTTCTTCTCGTTCTTCAGGAATAAAAATCATACTTTAACAAAGCCTTTCCATTTTCATGAAAATGGGAGCATTTTGCCACATCTAAGGTCTTCATACTTAGGTGTCACTATTCCTTACAGTTTTTAAACTTAAAACTTCCGCATTAATTCATGTAATCCTTCTGCAACAGCAGGATTTATAAACATTCGAATCACATGCACAACAACACCCAGACTCAGAAAAAGGCTTTGTGGATCACACAAACGCTTGTTTTCTGGAAACGAACCCGTGACTTCTTTGACGGTGACTAGACCACTCGGCTATTCGTACAGTCAAACTTAAAACTTAAAACTTAACAATTCATATACTAGACAGTAAAAAAAATATTCATTTTATGACTTTCTGAAGCTTAACATACTCCACTCAAATTCCGGTAGACTGAAGGATGCCCGATATCAAGAACAATTGCGGCATGAACATTAAAGCCGCACATTTTCCACATCGTTACTTCGGTTACGTTTTAAAATTCATAGTTTTGAAATGATTTAAATAATACCATGTATGGTTGTAGCTATTAAGCCGGATTTTAATATCTAATTGAATAGAAATATGTATGAGTATCAATAGGGATGTTCAGTTTTGACGAGGTGCAAATAAAAAAATATTTTCTTAATTAGTAGTTTTATAAAAAGTGGTCAAGTCTATTCAGACTTGGACTGGAAGACTGGAAGATTCGTTGGTTTATTTTCATCGAGAATTCATAACCGTAGTAATTGTTGTTTAACCTCGATCTTTAGTTTTAGTATTTGATATTTACAACCGCATCAGAAATAAATCGTCAATAAAGTTTTTACAGTCTACGTGTCACGGTTTCTGAGAAATAGAATGGGAACATTGTTTCGAGGATTCGAAAAGCTATTACTGTAATTTGCAAAGTGAAATGAGTCGTTCATCTGTAACACTAATAAACTACACCAAAAACATTCATTCACAAAACCAGCCTTTAATTAAAAGCCAATTAACCAACCTCTATACAAAACTAGCGTTAACAAACAAATAAAAACACAAATTGAACCAAGCAAAACCGTCAAATCGAAATATTAATTCCATTTGTCAACAGGTCAAAGCAAACTGTATAAATTTAGAAGGCGAAATAATATCATGATCGCCTACTACCCTTGGTCCTTCGAGTCAAATATTTGTCCACGATCAAAAGGCTCGCTCTTTGATCACACAATACGAGATTAGGCGTAGCGAGAAAACATCTTAGGGTATCCCAGGAATTTAGACAAACAAAGCGCCGATGCCTTCAACAGGAACGTCCACAAATGCCTGGAACACGGTAAAAGCGATTAAAAGTAATTGACTTGGGATTTTGGTGTTTCATTTGGACGTACAATGAACTTTTGTGCGTTATGAGTTAAATGTTTGTTATTATTTAATGACCTTTCGTTTTTTTTTTAGACTAAGTACTCTAAATATATGTTTTTTTTTCGGTTTTTAGGATTCGGTACTCTAGGAGTGAAAACTAGACCCTGCGACTGATAATATTATGATGATTTAGTTCTGTTGCCATTCTAAAATTTATTTATTTGTTCATATCAAGCCTATTTGTTCGAAACCCACAGTGTCATGAGAGCGATTCGCTCTTGACTGTTTTTTGTGTTACCGTAGGTTCCGAAAAAGCTCTATTGTAAAAGTTGATAGTATGTGGTTTTTGTACTTCAAGAGCAAATTTTTGGTATCATGCCGGCTCTACCAAAACCTATTATAAAGAAGGTAAAAAACCTATCTAATCTTAAGTATATATCTCTATCAAGAACTCCTTTCCAAGTGATTAAACTTTTATATAAAAACAAAACTAAAAAAGCAACCACTAAGGAAACAACAACGAGGCAAGTAAACCAGTATTTCATGTACATTGCTGTCTCTAAATCATTGCGTATAAACCGGGCTAAGATAACACCCAGTTCGCACGCAATTTATGCTGTACTATAAAAATGTTATCCCACAGCGTCACTTAAACAAAGAAACATTGTACCGGGATTTACCGCCCAAGGGCCCTACCACGTCTTGAAGTAATAATAAGCAGTTGTTGGAGAGACATGGCGCTCTATGCTGTATAGTGCTGCCTCGCTTCCACAGTTGCATTTATATTACTTAGCTTTTAAATGGTAGAAAATATTCGTAGTAATAGTCCTTGGAATGCTAGTATTTATTTGGAGATTTCTAAAATTAAGGACGACTAACTTACCGAGAGATTATTGTTACCCCTGTTAAAGATTAACCAGTTATTTTTAACTGTCAACCATAACGGATTTTTAACAGTTTTTAGGGCAAACTGTTACACAGGGTTACAGAGATGGATGTTTATTACGCAGCTCGCAATTGCAAGGTGTTTACTATACGAAAGAGAGGCATTTAGACCTTTCTTCATATAATGGAGGCAGGTGATGAACTTCTGCAAATAAAGAAAAGCCTTTTCCACTTTTCCTGAAGTCTTACAAAACCTTTATATCGATAAACCAATAGCCCATACTTGGTCATCTACTCACCCGTTAAAAAGCTAAAACCCATTTTCTGAAGCTGATATAAAATTGTCTCCGCTCAGCTATGGGGCTACGTTAAAGAATGAGGTCTATTTAGCGTTTAGAGAAATTTATAGGAGCAATCAAAATGCGCCGCGCTTGCCTTTATATTGAAGCGAAGGACAAGGCTAAGTTCCTTAATGTTTCTGCTAGCCTGGTACTTTTACAAGGTGAATGGGGATGAGAGAAAGCAGTTGAATGACCCAACTTTTTTTTTCTAAACTCGTCGATATTAATGTTACACAGACGGCACTGCCATTTGATATGAAAATTGGTAAGGTTGCCTTTCATCTTGGTTTACAGAAAAGGCTATTTACCCGACCGGGTCAGAAGAATGGTAATGATTTTTTAGCTATAATCGACATTAACTGGAGCGAAGCTGCAAGAAAAGTGGACATGAAGTTCTGAGACTAAAAACATGTCTTTAAAGCATCATCTAATATGCAAGATTCTCGTGGCACGGTGTGCGTAGTACTCGAATTTCTTCGAAACGGCTAAACAAATTCTTATGAAAGTTTGTGTGCATATTGGGTAGGTCTGAGAAACAGACAGCATGTATTTTTAATACCTCTAAGAGCACTTTTGTTCTATTCTTGTATAATATATGTATTTTCTGCATAATGGCAAAACAACGTTTGCTGGGTCAGCCAGTAATATAGAAAAATTTTCTCTGCGCAGAATAAACAGGATTGCCATCATTTTGAAACCGACGGACGTACTCAGTTAATTACGGGTCGGCAATAATCAAAATGGAAAAATGGATCATTATTGCCACCAAAATCATAGGCATATTATGTTCTACAGCTAGAGAGATCATAAGGCTTTAAATCCTCAAAATAACTAGGACGATAGAAACTGCTACTGAAAATAAAATACCATCATCATCGGAAATCTCAAAGAAAAGAATTATTTAAAAGCATCTCAAACGATTGGGAGAAAATTGTCTTGAGGAATGACGATACTTACAAGACTAAAGTCCAGTTATGCACCTGTTGAATGTTCTTCAACAAAAAGCAACCAGTGTCCCCTGTTTTCTCAAAAATAGTTTTATTCGACGCTGAAGGTTGAGCTCTTAATCTCTTGTCTGCTTGAATTGACTTCCTCTCTATCTAGGTTGACTTTGATATCAGATTTTAAATCTTTTTGTTTTACTTCTTGCAGATACGTTGTGTACTTTTCTTTTCATCGTTGTTTTATGAATGGCATTTGAATTTGAATATCATTTTTGTAACCAAACAAACAATATTTTCTAAAGTCTATTAATTTGAAATGAGTTTCTTAGTATAGAAGACTTTCTTCTTTAAATCACATTCACGTTAAGTGTACCCAACACTTATATCCTCATTTAGACTTTGTTCTCTCAGCTAATGTTGATTCAAAGCTATACTTAAACAACGTTACCTTCAATAGCATGCATACATACCACATCCCTGCAATTAATTAGAATCCTTCTTATGTCCCATCTTAAGAGCCATCTCAGGACCATTTGAGAAACACTAAAGCAACTAACACTAGAAAGGTTTACTATAGTAATGAAAACCTACCTGGGCGCCTACCACGACATCTTATGGTAAGACAGTTGGATGTGTGCCAGCGAGATGTCGCTCTACATCATGTAGTACGCCATCTCGTTTCCACAACGATAGGAATGTTAGTTTAAGATATAGTGGTACGGGGTCTGAACGTTTATAGAGCAATGAATCTAGTCTATTACCTCCACTATACATTGTTGTTTTATTTCTGAATACATATGTTTGAGATTGTGTTGTTTTATGCTTTCTGCTTTAGTGCCAACCTGGGATTGATACGGATTTTAAACTCGCTGCAGGTACTATAGGTAGTGGCATATTCTAACTCAGAATCTGATAAGTAAAATACATGTATTATAATCTGCATTTGCACGTCTTTTTTGCTTTTATAATCTTGATAATTTTTTCTCTATTATTTTTTCTCTTTCAATAATCTAAAAACTCATGTTTTTTATTGTCACTCCATGAAAATTTTATCGTCGTATAGTTGTAAATTGCATTGTCATTGGGTTTGAAGCTACCTTGAAAATTTCAGCCTTCTAGCTTATCGGAAATTGCCTCAAAATTGAGTTGCAAAGTGTGTGTTTAAAAACGTGGAAAAAAGAGTGCCACAGATCAAAACATCCTCCATTTTGAAGTCGGTTAAATATACCAATACCTGGATATTTTTCCGTCTGATTTAATTAGATTTT
The DNA here is from genome assembly GCF_003590095.1 of Trichoplusia ni. Lineage (NCBI taxonomy): Eukaryota > Metazoa > Arthropoda > Insecta > Lepidoptera > Noctuidae > Trichoplusia > Trichoplusia ni. The sequence goes on along the minus strand of NC_039489.1, from coordinate 4,893,061 downwards.
CCAATTAAAACTTTAGTCGAACCGTAATGACGTAAATGGCAGCGGTGAATAACTTTGACAATTAGAATTAGAAAGCTGAGTGTACAGAGATAAGACGACTCAATTAATTACCGGGAACAAGAAAATGTGGATGCGGTAAGTACTTATTGATTTTCAATTTATTTTTTGATTGAGAGGACTTAATTTTGGAACGTCTAAGTATTTTTTTTTCAATGGCACTTCTTTTTTATTGGAAGTAATATTAAATTTTGAAAAAAAAATCGGCCAGCTCCATGCAATTTTTCAGCAACTAAAGGCAATTTAGTGTAACTTGGGGAAGGAGCAGTAAATGTCAATAGACTAAATTGATTGAAAGGCAAATTAATCTGCGGACACCTATTTGTCTTTTGTGAATTGACTAGACTTAAAAAAGGCTAATGTTTTATCAATATAATTTTTGTTGCTGTATTATATTAGTTATTAGTATATTAGTAAACAAAAGTATCTAACAAAAATAAGTACCTGATGGTATTTTTAAAACTGCTTTTAATCTTGCAAAATAAAATGATGGCTGTCAACCTAAGTAAATTTAATGCTGAATATGTCTTAGAAAACAAGGTTAGGAGAACCTGTCAAGTGCAAGTCGGAAACAAAAGGTTCAGTGACGACATAAAAATGGTAATAAATTATAATAACTTCCGTGAGGTGCATTCATAATTATTTATTTAAGCCAAGTACCTAAAACCAGTTTGACTCGAGACCCTATCGCCGAGTCAATTCAGGACTAAGGACTACGGTTGGGTATCGAAATTAATCGGGCTGTCCTTGTGTTTGTCCATAAATGGGCAAACCGTTGTAAAATAAAAAAAATGACCGAGATTTCATTTTAATTTCCAGAAAACCTTTTAAACCTTACTTTGCTTACTTAAATCATTTAAACTCTTGTTTTCCTCAATTACTTCTAAATAGGTAATCACGAAATTAAATAGCTACAGTCATTGACAAATGAACTGACCAACATCTGCTTATAAATTACCCATTAAACTTCGGGTACGGATTCCGAATACATCAACATTTCCAACGATCACACATAAATTGAGAAAACTACAGACATAATATTTACAGACGCCAAGAAATACTCAGTTTAAGCCAACACTTCACATCAATGTTTGTATGTGGATAGAGTAAGACATTTTAGGAGATTGGATAAGAATTTTCTTCGTAAGTTGTGTACTTAAGTCTATTTCCCGAAGAATTTTGAAGAGATTTGTTTGGAATATGCTCTGAATTCGACTTTAGATTTATGTCATTTGATGTTCAGGTAAGTGTTATTTCTTGAATGTAATGAGGTCTTGCTACTTTTTGAGGTTCCCTTCAAGAAGGGAATAATGAAAAATCTACTTTCGTCCACTATAAAAGGGAAAGAACAGGCAATTTTAGCAAAGGAATGAGATTGAGTACTGATTTAGGCTCAGTTGTCAGGAGCTGTTAGCAAAAACACGAATTAGCGGTCAGGTTGTAATAGGGTCCTCATAACGGCTGCAAACTATCTAATAAGATCGCGGCCATATTGTGATCCTCGCAATCAGTGAATGCAAACTTGCCGTATTGGAGTCTGATTGACGTTGTCCACCTATAAGTACATAGCTATAGCTTCCGATAGTAAGAGCTCAAAGTCAAGTAATTCGAAACAGAATGTATGAAAAAAGAAGAAAAAGAACGAGTTGTCCGAATAGTAACCGGTAAGTTTTGAGAAAAGCAATGGATCGATACTTGGTAAGACAAAAAAAAATGAAAACATTTTTATAATGTTTTATAGTGACTTTCAATAATTTCGTTCCCACCAAAAAAATATACGCATCCAATTCCTTTGACAAAAAATCAGAAAGACAAACCGCATCATTCACACATTCTCCATGAATCTTCTAAACTCGTAGCCTCACAATCAATAGTGCACCGACACTGTATTAGCACAGTACGTCTGGTCCACAAGCTCTTATACTGCAAATCTGTAGATACACTCCTCCATAATGTATGTGTACATTTGAAATGTAGACTGATGTTCCACAAAAGAGTATTCTGGCGAATCTGAACTGGAACGAAAAGGAATGGGAATCAATTTTGTTGGTTCTAAATTTACTGAAGATTTTCCAGGTGTTCCGATTCTAGAAATGTTTGGGGCATTGAATTTTAAGACGAATACGCTTTGGGCGACGTGAGTTGTAAAATGGATCAAAATTTTGTATAAACTGCAGATGTTTGATGAAAATTCTGTGGTTGTTGTCGTTTTGTCCGCAGGTGTTGGTGTAAACTAGTTACGTGGTTCGAAAAACTTTGTGTTTTATGAAATTCAGGAGATATTTGTTTCGAGCGATAGATTTACCGTTGCTGTAATTCTGGCAAAAGAAGAAAAAATCTTGGTTATTTTAAACTGTAACTTAATTGGATTGGGAACGAGCTTCTGATTTGTTCAAATATTATACACAATCTGGAAGCTCAAGTTAACGTCTACATTTTCAATGTCTTATCAGAATAATTCCGTGTGGTTTCTGGACGAATATTACTATTTATATTTTGTTCGCCGCCGGAATTATAGATTTGGTATTGAACGTACGAGGAAACTTTATCATGGTATAGGCGTTTTAGAGATTTTTATTTAGTTTAGTCCGTTTTGAAATAAAATGATAGCTGGAAAAGCAATAAGATGATCGTTACTAAAATACAATATACTTAACTGACTTTTTAAATATTTCCGAATAAAATAGGAAACATAGACAAATAATATTCTTATCGGATAATTTTATGCGACAGCTACACGCGTATTTATATTATGAGTGACTTTTAGTAATCTAATGAACAGCAATGGTAAAGGTCAACATGCAACAGTAATAATGGGATAGCCGAGTGATTACAGTCAATACGCCGAATCACAGCATACGATGTGTCGTGGGATCTACGCCAACGGAAGATAATCATTGTAATTCGTGTAATAAACGCATGATCTGGGTTTCTTTGTGCATGTGACACAATAATAGAATTCAATTAGAAGACTCAAAGAAGTATTTCGACTCGAATGCCCAAGTATGTAATATAGAAGCCCAGTTCCGCCCACTACAAATAAAGTCCAAAGTATCAGATTTCAATAAAACCAAATGCATCTCGGACAACAACCCTGTATAGACATCGAATGCAGAATAGAAACTCAATGTTTACAGACTTTGGGTCAGCATTTTCTGTGAAAGCCCCCACATAAATGTACAAATGGAACTTTAAACGTAGATCGATACTTTCATTCAATGGACCGTCTATGGAAAACATCGAATAGGGTTTGACTGGAAATGCTGAAAATGTTCTGTCGAGGGATTTGGGGAGTTGGTTAGATTCTGTTTGGTTGGTGTATCTGGAGGTGGTAGTTCAAAGACTTGACTTGACATTCTAATAGAATGATTGTTTAGTTATAGTAGTGAACCATGCTTCACGTATAAAGACACATATGGAACCTATCTTTGATATTTGTTATTGTTAGGATCATGCCATAAAATTATTATCTTAAACTTTTTACAAGAGCTTAACGGATTTTTTCTAAGTATATTGGTTAAATGCCCCACATGCATCAGGATTATCTTATGTATGCATTTCCTTAATGATTGCTCATTTCATATTTAAGATGAAGAATGCCTATGAAATAGAATAAAGTCAGATAGTCACCTATTAAGATGGAAGAAACCTTTCACTTCTGTGATTGACACAAAGACCTCTTTTTTTTTAACGGTTTTATTTAGCTCACCCCGTTTGTTTTATTTATTATTGTCATTTGACCACTTACATTTTTAAAATTTAGTATGCCTCTTCCAGTAGCATTGAAGATTTTCAACCAGTAGATAGGCATCTACGGCTACAATCGATAGATACGCTGATTCTATACTCTACTCAGTATAGTGCACTTGAAGTTAAGTTGACGATACAAATAAAGATGTGATAAATTCTAATTCCTAGCATTTTCTTATAAAGTTGCTACGTTGAAGTGGAATTTTGCTAGTCACGTCTGTCGTATGACAAACAACCAATGGGCAAAATTTACCACCGAATGGTCCATGACACAAAACCGGCGTCAGCGAGGCAGACCCAGACGGAGATGGCGGGATGACTTGGATTCGTTCTTACCGAACTGGACACTCGCGGCTCAAGAGAGAGAAAAGTGGAAGAAGAGTGGGGAGGTCTTTGCCCAGCAATGGGACATTTCAGGCTAGTAATAATAGAAATCGAGGCTGAACCCGCGGCAAAAAGCTAGTTCTCAATAAAAATAAGAAAACACATCTTTTACCACTTTACACATAACATTCACAAAGACACACCTGCATCCCAGATCTCAGCGTGTATTTTCGTCTAGTCCCAATAAAACGGTAGCAAACGTGTTGACATAAAACAAAGAGTTATCCAAGTAATCATGAGATTGCAAGACGGATTGTGTCCAATATAACTTGGTATTTGTTTTCTATGGAAATCAGAGGTCGGATGGTCCAAAAAGATTGTTTAAATGAGATTTTTTATTACCGGCTAATGATGTATGGACGTATTTTCGGTATCCAGAATTGATGTCTTTATTAGTTTTAATGATAAGGCAAATCACGTCAATGCAGCTATATTTTACATTGATTTAACTTTGCTAGATGCTAATTAGATTTGTTACCTCTCGGAAGGACCTCTCTGATAAAGTTTTTAATTAAGCCAAAATGTCTTTAGGAAAAAGATTACAATAACAATACATTGACGTTGTTACCGTCAATATTCCATGTATTAGCATTTTCATTCAAACTATGTTGGAATCACCTGAATCAGTCACTGAATTCAGCTGGATTCCGTGCATATATATCCTCCACAACCATTTAAACTGGTTTACATAATCTACATAATTAAAAAAAAAATGTAGGTCTATTTTGTTTTCTTACTGTTCCTATCCATACAACCTCCTAAAACTTGCAGCACAAAACCCAAAATCTTTTCGTTCCCAAATTTATTCCAGTACTTAACCTGTATCAGTTGTCTTGTAAACATTTCAGGGTTCAAACAACAATGGTTAGATAGATTTTACTGGAAGGTAAACTCATAAAACAGGGAAAAGGGTGTAAAAACTGCTTGATAGTGCGACGGAGGCAAGTAATGGGGTATTGGTGGCATCGCGCTTCTGATGGCCTATTAATTCCATTAATGGTGTTTCCTATGGTTTTGTAGAATTTATGGTGGGTTTAGAGATGTTTATTTCTTATGTTTTAATGAGTATGGATGGTGTATTGTATATTATAAAGGTTTTTTGATAAGCTAATGTTATGCTTAGCTATAAATATGTGGATGTCATATGTTTAGTTGGGTTTTTGGGTTTAGTGTTAGAGGTAAGATTACTGATAAATCTAAATTGTTCTAGGTACACTTGCTTGATGATTTCTGGAGTCTACTCGAGTTTGACCAGATATCTTTTATTCCCTACTTGTATACTTTGATTGTTTTCCATTCCAATTACTTCTGGTTTGAATCAGTTTCAAACCAGAAGTTCAAGTTAAAGGAAATTATAATTATACCAGCGCCAAACCTAATTTGGCACTCAAATGGATGTTACGACATCAAAATCAGTTGGATTTAAAGAACGAGAATGTGTTTTATTTTGGTCCAAAAGTTTTATCCATTTAAGGTCCGAATTGCCAGATTCGGATTTATTCAAATTTAGACCGAACTAAAGGGAAAATATATTTCCATATTCAACGTTGTTTTTTAGACTTCTTGTCAAAACATTAGTCACTCACACACCATCAGGTAAACATCTTTCTCCCCTACTTCTACGCGAACGGCCGTTTCTTATATTTTACTTTTCTTTTATTACTAAATCAACGTGGATAAAAATGTCTGTAAATAAATTGGTGCAATAAAATGTTACGATACACACTACTCATAATAAACGATACCAATAGGGATGGGAAATGTGAAAATTTATTTTGGGATTAATGGTTTTGCTTTCAAAAATTGTTTTCTAGTTATGTTTAGTAGGTTTGTTTCTTTACTGTTTGCATTTTTTCAATACCTATGTCATATTATCATGAAAGTATTTTTTTATAATTATGAATTGGAATATAGCTTGCAAGTGGTTTCCAAGATACTTAAACAACATTTAAATTCCGAATTATTTCTGTCTCTTATTAATTCATACCTAAAATTAAAACTTATTTTCCTACATACGAGTACAATACCATGAAACATACAATAAAACGAGAAATATTATTTACCTTTATACCCATGGACCACCGTTAAATCCCGGTTCGAAACCCCGGGATCGTCCCATCCCTAGCTTCATTGCTATAATAAATAAGAATCGGCCTGCTGAATTTCAGTATACTTTTTACAGTTACAGCATAGGACTTTATGACCTTAGCTTGTGTAAATGAGATTTTTATGATCTAGATATGAAAAAAATATATTTTCTGTACATCTCGTGTTCCGAAGACGTATTTTTGTCTGTGGCAGTGATATATAGCCTTTGTTGGTGAAGTTTTTGGTATAATTCTTTATAAAATATCACAGATCAGTTATAATCTATTGGTATGACCGATTGACTTACAAGGTCAGGAGATCCTGTACTTTTTTTCTCTATAGGAATGACATTTGGAGCATAAGTTTTCGAAATGCCTGAAAAGCCTGATGTGATTTTATGTCAATCTGTTGTCGTGCCAGATAAGAATACCTCAAAAACTAACTCAATACATTGTTGTTTGTTTAATAATTACACAAAATATATTCAAAACCACATAACTACTTGAAATAACCGTTTCCATCCCGAATACAAAGCGATGAACACTTTAAGCCGGGCGTGCACCAATCAGGGCCGACTATCGATGCCGCATAGCAACCGTTACGTTAAACCGGCCAATTACCGACCAGAAACGTAGTCCTCACTGAATATAGCTTAGCAGCCACTTTGCCGGATAGAGTTTGAATTGTTGGTAAACGTGTGGTAATTATAGGCTGAAAATACCAGTTTTAGAGGAGTGGAGTTGAAGAGAAAATTATGATGTTCAATTGTTTAGAGATTCTAACCTACAGGGTAACGACTATTAATGAGGCTTCGGTGTCTGTCTGTATGTTATTAGGCTGTATGTCAGGAACCATGATACTTAAGTAATGCTTGGGAAATATATTGTTTTTATTATAATATAAGATAACATCATGTATTTTTTTAATATCATTATTTTGATGTTCTAAAATCATTTGGAAAACAATTTTGCAAATGTTTTACGATGAAACAAAGTTAATTTAAATTGTCTTCCTATTAGAACTGAACAAATACACATACATGGATTGTTTTATAAAGTTAAAACCCAATTATTTTTACAAAACTGTTATTTTCCTATATAATCCACTCAATATAACTTTGTTGGCCGGCTTTCTATGGGATCGATCACTTTAACTTTTTTGTTGGTCTCATGGGTTTTCTAACATTATTTTCAGATTCAGCCGACCTTTTGCTGAACAAGAGTTGGTTTGTTTAAAAAGGATAATGGTATTTTATAAATACATTTAGAGAAAATTCGATACTTCAAATATAGGAAGATTGTGTAATGTTTAGATATACCCCTCTTTAGTAGAGTAACTATGATATCTATAAAATTAAAGAATGCTCATGAAACCACAAATTTGAGCATAAAAAATGTTAAAAATAGGTTTTTGGTGAATATTTATTGTAGGCAAAGAACCTTACAAACATCAATCAAATAAAGCCACTCTCAAAAGACAAAATCGTAAATGTCGTCATCTGCTGATCAATTTTGAATTTAGTTGAGTAAGTATATAAAAAAAACATGCCTAGGAGTGGCACGCATTTAAGACATGGTTAGACACCAACAAAATACGTTACATAAATAAAACATATTACTACTGAAACAACAGCCAGAAACACACCAATCCAAAATAACACACCCCTAATTCACACACCAGAAACATAATCACTGAACCAGACTAGACTAGATGCAGATGCTAAAAACATTTCCAATCCCACAATTCGCATCGTGGCATTACAAAATCGATCGCATCGGACACCACGTGGTTGCTAACAATATAACCCTAACGAGATATTTGAGGGCACGTCTGACTGGCGAATTCAAATTGAGTACGAAACGTTATTCAAATTTGAAATTATTGCGACTACATTTGTAGAGGCCAGTGAGCTTCTGGTGTTGGGTTGCAAGTTCTAAGTCAGGCTTAGGAGAAAATTTGAATTTAAAAGTCATTTATCTTTGGCTACTAATTGTCACTGCTTGATAGGATTAGACTGGACAATACCATGTTTCAACCTGCAACGTTTCTTATGAACCTGGACGTAGAGAAGAAATTTAAATGGCGAAAGAACATCGCACTTTACTTACAGCACGAATAGCTTTTAAACAACCGTCTCTTTATAGAGTATACTCAAGAAATGACTGTAGAACTCTCCTTAGGCTGGCAGCAGAAAATATTTATTAAGCAGCCAGTGTTGCTGCTAGTAATGTTTCACAAAGACACCATATAACAAAACGATGAAACTATCCAGAAGTCATGGCAGATAAAATACAACTTCCTCAAACATAAATTAAATTAAATGTTTAAAAAATCTGCTTTTTAAAAGGGTTTTAAATGGCTGTCCAATTATTTTTTCATTTAAATATTATTATTTATGTCATTTTCTGAAACCCTTACCTTTTTGAGTCCAACCCGCACTTGGCCGTTTTTTTTAACAGCTTTTAAAAAAAAAGTTAATATTGTGGATCATTTAATCTGTGGATCGCAAATGTACATAGTAAACAAAACATTAGTTAATCTCAGCAACAAAATTGTTTACATCGAACAAAATGAGTTGAATAACTTTTTTAATCATATTTTCTTTGTCTAGACACCGCTAGTTGCGGATACAATGGACACAGATTATTTGTATCAACTTTAAAAGACATTTGAACAAAGTTACAGACTAATATTAAATTGAGATCAGCTTCAGTATGTGGACTCTTAAAGCGTTCTCTTTTATTAAAACATAGTTCGTAAAAGTTTGTGAAAAGATTCTTTTTCTGTCTTTTTTTGGTGGTTATACCGCTGAATTAAATGATTTTATTAATACCTGGGATTATGTTAAAGTTGGATCCTAATATTATTTTATTAATCCATGTGTTTCTTTAAGAAGAAAATCGTATATCTGACTTCAAATAAAACTTCTAAGCCAAACTTGATGAACTTTAATGGAATGAAATGACAGCTATTTCATATTTAATGAAAAAAGAAATAACTAAATAGGTTCATTCCATCCGAAGTTCTGAAGAAACAAATATAAAAAAGGTATATCAATGAATAAAGAACCTCCTCATTTTGGGGGTCGGTTGAAAATGGAAATGCTTTTCTAGTGACCACTTTTCACCACGTCAGAATTTTATTCCTATAATGGAGAGTCAACAAACTCCATATTCTATATGATAATCTTACAAAAACACTTTTCTATTTCTTGCAACAATTGAGATCAGTTCAGGCTACGACCTGCAAAACCTAGTAGTACAATAGTTTACCTATTTACAAGAGATACGCTGTCTATTTGACTCGAGTAAATTTTATATTGCAAATGTTTGAAACTTTAAAACGATTTTATTCAGTAAGCTGTCAAGCATCTAAACTAACTTTACCTATGCGTGTACCATGAGGTTTTAAATAAAACTATCGTCATTGTGGGAGCAAGATAGTGCTCTACATTCCGCGTAGCGCCATCCCGCTTTTGCGACATTATGTGCCTACAATGGGATGTCATGGTACAGGTACTGCAATATATTGAATACAAACTAAAACTTCATACTATAGTTTTGAATAAGAATTTTCGTAATATCAAGCAATAAACCATAATGAAGTCAGACGTCTCTATAAGCGATACGAAATTGATATTTATTGATATTGAAATAAAATTGAAAATTGCATTTTTAGTTTCAGTATTGCAATATTGTATTATACCTCTCATATTTTTTAGTCTTCATATAAACTTCGATTATTTTCATTTATGCTAAACATTAAATAAAAAAGAGGAATTATTTCTTTCGATAGTACTGATAACCGAGTGGTCACGAAGCCGAACACACCGTTCGCGACGTGCCACGGGTTTGACCCTCGCATAGGACAAGCATATTTATGTGATCCACTATTGCCAGTTCTGAGTTTGAATATCTTTTGGCATGTGACTTGAATGTTGGTAATATTCCCCGACAACACAAAGATGGGAGGAGGATTGCCAAACACGGGAGATGTTTAAAAAAAGCCTTAACCTTACATTTTTAAAACAAAATACTTTTCAAAACATTTCAGACTTGAAATACCACATCTTAGTTAATAATCTGATAAAGTACTTTAAGAATCAGTTTAAAACGACCTATAATGCTATTTATACACAAGGCCACTTGTTACTAATATCTGTCAATTTTAGTCTCTTACGATATCTGTCTGTATTTAACTGTGAAAGTATGTGTATTCAATTTCAAGCTTAAAGTCAATTTAAAATCTTGCGGTGTGAGATACTTTTACTACCGCATGTATGAAGGACGTTATTGTGAAGCCTTTTACGTTTAAATAGTAGAATGCACTCACGTCCAATATAAAAGACAAGTGCTCTGTATTTAAGGACAATACTTGTGGACGGAGTTGAAATAAAATTCTATTATTTAAAGTGACAACGTTCATTGAACTTTTTATCCGAATTATTATAGCAATTTTGATATTGTTAATTAAACGAGGCGTTATTGGTTACTTAAAGCCCAACCTGCACCGTTTGCTTACAAATCCGAGTGCGAAATTGTCTTTTAAACCCCGACGAAAAAAGGTTGCTTTACGTTGGACGTGATTGACTGTCTATGGCATCATTGCTCTTGAACGGATTCTGTGATTTTAATTTAATTTGTCTAGTATAAAAGGTAAATACTAATATTCTGAGATATGTTGAGTTAGTTGTTTGATCAGTAGAAACATATAAAAGTTATGGGGTTTAAAACTGTGAACAGTCAAATCAAAAAACAAAATATATATATTTTTTAATTTATGTAGGTATGCCGTTTACAGACCCTTTTTAAAATTTTACAATAATGGCGTTTGGTGCAATTTTTTCAAAATGTTATTTTTGTTATCAATAAAAGAAATACTGATTTTTCATAATAATAGTATGGAAGAAGTTCCCCTTAAAGACGTAGACGATATTGGGAGTCTGGGATGTATGAGAATTAAATTATATTGTTGTATCGTGTGCTCTAAGTCTGAGGAGTACCGCTTTATCTTAGTGGTTAGTTACGTTAATAACATAAGGATATATCGAGTATAGATAATACAATTTATGTAAAGCCTACTTTATATGTATGTATACTTGTTAGTTTTTCTTTCAATTAAAACCACTGAACGGATTTAGACGAAACTTGGTACACCGATAGTTTTTAACTGGGATTAAATTAAACGTTTTTTAACGATTTTATGAACAGCTATGTTCATAAAATTTAAATTTGTATGCTTCCTTCGGTAAAAATATATATATATTTTTTTTATGAATACTTTCAAATAATTCAAGGTTTATAATTGCAAAATTTGTAAAATGAATCAACTATTAGGGCATAAAAATCTGTCCAAGAATCAAAATTACTAAAACCAGCAACAAAAAACCAGACATAATGAAATCTACAAAAGGTAGGAATTTTTCAAATAAACTCCGCACTAAATTTTGACTGTCCCATCAAGGGAGATCATCGTTCATAAGTTTCGGTCGGTAAATGTCCGGGGCGGACGTGACGTCATTAGGGAGGACGTGCGCACTAACTAAGTTAGGGCGAGAACATAATGGTGGGAGAAATTTATGTTTTACTACATATAAATACATGTGAAAAAAAAAGAAATGTGTCTAGATACAGTTTGAATCTATTTAATAAACCAAACTTAAAAAAAAATATGTTTAATTAAAAAAAATGTTGATTTGTTCACAGAGGTGTCGTAATTCTATGATGTGTAATGTGGATTTGAATGCATGAGGTTTAAGTTCGATCCAAATGCAGGCAAGTTTCAAAGTTTTTGACCTTTGTTAATACAATTAGTATTTTTATTGGGTTGGGTTGAGGAGTTCAGAATTGAAAATATTAATCACCAGCCCGCAGGGAGCAAGCGTGGTGATCAATGCTCTAACCATCCTTATACGGAAAAAGGCCTGTTACCGGCACATTGGCTGGTAGATTTTAACATTGGTATAAACGTTATTCACGAGAAGTCGTTCTAGAAGCTGCATCTTGAGTTTCAGGTGTTTAAACTTGAGCCATGGCAGTTGGCACGTTTGCAATTTTCAATACACTTTTTTTTTTAATCGGAAAAAGAATATTTCCGATAAGCAAATTACTTTACCTTCTATATCTATTTTTTTTTCAAACCTTTTTTTTCAAACTCATTTTTTTTTAGTTGTTGAAAAGTAGTAACCTCAATATAAACACACCCTAACTACATACGACGGTCTCAATGTTCCATGATAATGTAATTTACTACAAATATCTAGATACCGTCCTATTTTAATGGCCTCTATTACATACGATAATGCGTTATGTCTAACATACGTATTTACTCAGATCTGGAACCTAGGCAGTATAACATAGATCATAAGCTATTGGAGAAGTGCCCCTACGCTGCTGTATTTTAACTAGGGTATGTTTAATTGTTGTTATAGTTTCTGGTATTTTAATGACGTAATACACCTTCAAAAAATGTGTTTTTGTTAGGTTCTGACTGTACTTAGAATGAATGAATGTTACCAAACTTAATAATTGTTACGGTTCCGTAGTAAAATAAGTCTATTGCTAAGGCTGTCTTGTCCGTCCGATAGACAATAACTGACATAGCTAGAGAGTAAATTTGTTTTTTTATGTTTCTGCTGGAGCAAAAAATACTGCAAACAATTATTTTTCACTAAAATCGCTTGAAGGAAATTGAAATGTTCTTTTTTAAATCTACGTGTTGAATTAATCCCAAATCCCAAATCAATGGATGAATCAGAGCGTTTTACAACGCAATCTTTACGCTGATTTGTCCATCCTCAAATTAATATTAAGAACAATCCTTTGATTTTATCATCAACCAATGAAGATGCAGCGAAAATTAAGCTCTTAAACCCGTCAAATTCATTAATGCTTACATAGATCACTACCTCCTAATAGTACCACGCACGCGGTACCTGTCAACCATTTCCTTTCACTTTTCTGTTCCATGGTTTATAACGTTGTAACTGTAATTTGATTTGTGGAAATCTGTTGATTGACGGTTTATGTGAAACTAGCTAAACCCCGAGGCTTTACTACGGCAGTTTATCGTCGTAACATTAGTTTAGCTGTCGTATGTTAAATCATTATAATGCTGACAACTGTAGGACGATCAGATTACCCTTACTGCTTTTCGTTGCTGGACAGTCAGTTGTCATATTTTTCTACTGGTCTGTCTATCTCTGACTGGTTGGTCTACTGAGTTCAACGCACATTGAGTTGGATATATTCAAACGCGGATTGATATCTTTTAAAAGATTGATTGAAAAAAATATACACCGTGATTTTTTAGTCGTCTTACAAAAGCAGCCCAGTTCATGTATCCAATGACTACTAGAACACGTTCATGATAAAAAAATAGATATTTATGAGATTTGAAAAAAAAAAATGCAATTTTTATTCAATATTATGATGCAATTCGTAGTTTTTTAGAAACACAGCTCTGTTGCGAGCGCGGTCCGAGCCTTGTAACAATGGTGAGGGGCGCGGGCGGCAGCGTTTTTATCATTTTTAAGAGTATATTTCAAATTTCTCTTGTTTAATTTTGTTCGTACTTATTATCTTAGTTGATGATAAAAAAAAAATCGTGCCTAGGGGTATTTTACGTCGGATACATGAACTGGGCTGCTTTTGTAAGACGACAAAAAGAAATCACCGTGTATATTTGAAAATATGGCGTGTAAACATATGTACTTAAGGTTAAAGTTTCGACAGAAACTGATATAAAGCAAGCATTTTGTACAATTTTGTATATTTCTGTACGGTGTAAAAAATACGGGGTACTCCAAGAACACGGTCCTACAGGGTGTTTAACTAAGACTACTGCAGGTATAGAAGTGAAACGCTTGTGTTAGTTACAAAGGCCGTCACGCTTACTCAGTGCAACTGTTTAAGAAGTGCAGTATAAGTTAAGTAAGTAACTTACTAAGCCAGCAGTCCTGAAGTACACTTTGATAAATAATAGTGTTTTGTGGAGGTAGAAAAAGCGGTCGTCAATCTAAAATTGTTTAAATAAAATTGACTGCAAGGATAACCGATAGGTCACCACCCCTAACCCACTCGGCGCGACGTGTCGCTGGTCTCATCCCCACGTAGGAAAAGTGTTTGTATGACCCAAGAATGCTTGTCCTTCTTTTAAGTTTGGCTGTCTTGGTGCATGTGACTCGAATGTGATGCGAACCCCGCAATACATAGATTAAAAACATGCAAGCTGGAGTAGTTATTCTAAAAATAATAATGAAATCTTTTACAATACATTCTTGTAAAACCTCTTAAGTGTTACATTATCTTTAACAGAACTATAAACGTATCAAATCCTTTCAAAACGAAACATCCACAAACAACCTTTCACATTAATAATATCACATATCCAAGTTTATACATATTTTAGTAGTTCCAGTATTTTCTACGTAAATACGGCATAATGAGATCTCTCGGGGACAACCTGTTGACCCAGAGTGAAATAAAATAAACAACAAGTAAAATTATTTGTTAGACCTCTGTACGGCCGACATGTGTAACGCTAGTGTCCTTGGAGAATCTATTTTCCTTAGTACAGAAAATCTTTTGCTTGGATACGAGAAAGTACTTAATGAAGAAATAATTTAAAAACATAGTACAAATGGCTTATTTGTAAAAACAGTAAAAAATATCTTAATAATAATCATCATAGGAGTTGATTTAATCTAGACTAAAACATTATCATATACGAGCAAGACGTACGAAATCAAACATAGGGACCACCCGAATTAGGCTTATTTAAAGACAACAAAGAATTACAGTGTTAATTAAAGAAGTATTCTAGGTATATAATAATACATTATTAAATGATTTAACGGTTTACTCACGCGTATTTATCGGGGTAGCCCGACTAGTTTCGGACCCAACCGGAGTCCTTAATCATGAGCAGACGCGGCGGGATCGCGAGTCGAACTGTTGTCCCGCCGCGTCTGCTCATGATTAAGGACTCCGGTTGGGTCCGAAACTAGTCGGGCTACCCCGATAAATACGCGTGAGTAAACCGTTAAATCATTTAATAATGAATCAGTCTCACGATAGTTATTATAAAAATATAATAATACAGTTCAGGCATTTTGCCAAAAACTTTGAAATCTGTAATAAGCCTGTAAGATTACGCCGTGATCAATACTCAAACCTTCCCTGTATAGAATGAGGCCTATTTCAAACAGTAGAAAAGAAAAAAAACAATACACAAATTTATCTTAGTCCCATCCCATCCTACGCTATTTATACATCGCTCAAAATATTTTAATTAACCGCAAAAGAAATATCTCGTTACTAATTAAAATCAACTTAAATCTAGCTAATTAGACTTCATAAAGTATTCATTTACAAAACACAGACTTGCCTGTATCAAAATATTAATGTTTGAAAAACGATGGCAGAATACGAAATAAGCCGGAGAATAACATTTAAAATAAATAACAAACTTCTTTAGAAAATGTATTATTGAAGGTAATAATAGATAGGATTAGAAGATCATTTAATTCCTTTGAGTATAAGCCTGCTTATTTAGAAGTATAATTTTTTCAAAACTATTGACAATAATATTTAAGTATTTATCACCGCTCCCTTTATTTATCTCTTTATCTTTATTATAAATGGTTAAATTCGAAATTAATTAAGCTAAGTCAAAACATCACCGCAAAGTAACTTGCTTTCAAGCAAAAACCGCATCGAAATCAGTATTTCCGTTCAAAAGCTAAAACACCACAATCAGATAAACAAACATTCGTTATTATCAGCACCTCATTGAAATTCCTAACTTAAAAATAGAATCGAGTAAAGACTCCTTTTGAACTTTGAAAAATCTCTCCTAATCCATAGTTTTATACACTACCTAATGAACTCTGAACCAACCAAACCAGAAAACCATTTCATGTGAAAGCACACTGGTCCACTTCAACTAATACACTTACACCACAAATACAATCCAGTGTCGAGCTCAGGCAAAACTATTCAAAATGAAAGGGACTATTTTCATAGATCTTTCGAGCGAGAATCAAACGGATGGACGGATTCGTTGTAAGAAAATCTGGCGACTCAAAACTAGGGAGAGACGAGCTGTGAAATTTCTTTAAAGATTTCCAAACCATTGGTCTTGAACAAGGTACGTTAGTTGAAAGTGTTGGCACTTGGCGAAGCGTCGAGCTGTTTTATAAAGGTGGCTTATTAGGTGACAACTTTGATTATTTTGGTGAACTTTGGCTGGTTAGTAGGCTATAAAGATCGCTTTTAGCAATAAGACCGCCTTTTGTGGCACCATTTAAGTAATTATTTTTATCGTATCCGGTAATTATAGGATGTGCAATAAAGAAGATTCTATCTACCTATCTATATTATATTACCAATTAAGATAGAAACAAGTTCCATTCGTTTGCTGAATTTAACCTTCAAATTATGTTTGATATTATCTTTGTACTAGCTGTTGCCCGCGACTTTGTCTGCGTGATTTTCAAGATGTGAAAAAGTATGAAGTTTAATAATAACAATCATCGCAAAAATATAATGCAATATTGAAAATGAAACACTTTTTTTTACATTTTAAACTTGCTTTTTTATTTCTAAATTATTAGGAATCTTGAGCGGCCCAAAGACTATCAAATGTTTGAATCAAACACATTTCATCGTTTACGATACTATCCTGGTGTCAAATATTTCACAGCTGGTTTAATGACTTTTTCTTATTTAATCCCAAAAAGAGGGGTTTATAACTTTGACATATCTGCCTGCCTGTCTGTCTGTGACATCATAGCTTCCGAACGAATTGACCTATTTTAATTAAAAGGTGAATTATGTGCAAGTGTTCCTTTAGACACATGTTTGACAAATCGAGCCGTTTAAAAATAGGAAGGGATGCAAGTAGGAAAAAATAACAGAAGGTATAACTCAGTCTTAGCACTGCTGCTAAAAATGTTTTACTTTCGAAATTTTCCATTTACTAATTGGGTGGGTTATGATTTTCGAGCACGTCTGTTCTTGGGACGGCCTACACCTGAAATTGCTTAACGGATTATGACAGTGATTATGAGGTATCATAAAATTATTATTGTACTGTAACCAAAGAGGTAAACCAGAACCATATTACTGAGGCCCCGTTCGTCTGTCTGTCACCTGGCTGTTTCTCAGGAACAGAGATAGCCAGACAGTTGTTATTTTCACACACTATGTTTTCTGACGATATAAAGAAGATGTAAAATTATTTTTGTGGACGGAGCTGGTGAAGTGAGAGTCGGGCTCGGTAACTGTGGATTTTACATAGTATCATAAGATATAAGATTTTGCAAAATTGCGCCCAGATAAACGGTTTCTTGAAACACGTTGTGTTTGATTGTCCTCTTAATATTAAAACTGATCTTCCTCACAAAAAGTTGGTAAACGTGTTATCTTGGTCCCCTGGTGTTTTGATCATGATTTGCCTTTAAATTGCTGATAAATAAATAGCGTGATAATAAAAAAAACTATCAGACACCCCTTTTTTTTAAATTGACAATGACAAAAATCTGAAGTATAGGATATGTGTAATTTGTGATGTTACGACAAAGCAAAATATAAACATAAAAGTGACTTCATGCGCATGAGTTCAATTGAATGTACCAATTTACAAAGAAAAATTACGTATTTTATTCGTTAACCTACCTGACGATCATTGAAGTAAAATACCGTCATCCCTACTGCATAAATGGAACTTAAATAAAGACTACATGAGGTTGGTTATGAGGTTACGCTGTCGATACCGACAGCCAAAATGAATTTTCCAGACATTGTATGACGGATGTAAGTGCTGATAGCTACACGCTATTATCAGCCTTATTGGGGAAATTTCCAAAAATATGTTCCCAATCCTCGTCGGCTTAGCTTTGGGATCTCAGAAACTCATTCAGTCTCGTTCCTTCCCCTGTTTTTACCAGGCTACGAAAGAAGAAAATTTTAAATAAATAGAGATTACAACAAATTGCCAAAGGATTTTTTGGAAGGACCACGTGTGCGGTCTCTGTAATGGCGGATGTAGACCGATCAAATCGTTAAAATATTGAAAAATCCCAGGTATCAGTAGACATTATTCTATCAATAGATACATAATGTCTATTCATTGATAGCTTTGGTCTTATAGATCTTTCACATTGCATACCTATTATGCAGTTACTAAAGTTTTCTTTTTTAAAGTTTGCAAGTTTTTTTATCCGAAATACTTTTGGCCTATGTAATGTTGCAAATTTAAGAAAAATAAATGTTGCTAGTTGTTACAGATGAACCAAGGTAATAATTAACTGTATCGTTCAGTAATTTTTTGTTACGCATAATTATAGATGAGATCAATGTGAACTACATGCAACTTTGGGTTGAGTGTCACTACGAATGTTTTGATCTTGAAGTAGCATCGCCAACATTACCGAGCTAAAAACATAGGCATATACTCCTATCGTAAATAAATACAAAATCATATTACGGCATTGCACATTTGAACTTGAGTCTTTTTAGTACATCAATAAAAATAAAAATAATTTAAGTTCCTTTCTTCCAAGAATGTACCGATTACGGTAACAATTGCATGAAAAAAACGCAATAGTTTATTTTTCTTTTATTTTACTTGTGAAATAGTCGCAGTAGGCCTATATCAGACTTGAAAGAGAATAAAATGACAATTTTTTTGAAATTGATTTATTTTTGAAAAATCCTATTTTTGCTCTGCCAAAAGTCTTAAGGTAAATAGCGTGATGTTTTTTGTGTAAATTGATGACCGTGCTGCCTACTACTCAATGGGGTGAAAATACACCTCATAATTGTATTAAACGATGTTACGGGTGAGTCCAAATATTTAAAACTTTACTGCTCATGCCCCCTACAGAGTAGCGTTATGGTTTTTGTATATTTGTTGTATCATGTGTACGATAAGGTTCATGCAAAATTTGAACGAAATATATTCAGTAGTTTATGAGATAGTTTGATATTTGTTTATAGATATAAAAGGCTCCTGCTCACCCTCTGTAACGAAAAGCGAGATAATAAGTAAAAAGTATGTTGACCGGACCCTTTGTTGATATTCTCTGAAAATTTGAATCAAATCTATTCAGTACTTTCCGAGATCTTTCCGGACATACATACAGACAAACAGACAAACAGACAAAAATTCTAAAAATCATCTTTTCGGCATCGGAATCGTTCGTAGACCACCCTGCAATTATTCTTTTTTAAAAATATTCAATGTACAGTTTTCACTTTTCTACAATTTTATTATATGTATAGATGTAATGCACCTGTAGCTACATGTGTTTGCCACTGAACTCTTCATAAACGGCTGGTTCAATCTGAATGCTTTTTATTGCATTGACGCTTTGGATGAAATATTAAAACTGAGTCTTCAACTTTCGGTAAAAGTATCGAAAATCGCTAAAACGGCCCGAAGACGTGTGACGTGTATCCTAACAATTTAAATGGCATACTACATGTATGCCATTTAAATTGTTAGGATAAATCCGGTAAGACTGAAAGTCTGTTTCAAAAGAACTTTAGGAGAAGTTACCAACCTAATAAAAAATGTGACAAAAACAAAACTGAACTTTTTTTACTGCAAAAATACTTTATTTTGGCGCACCCAATGCACTTCACGTCTATGAATTAGTTCTAAACTTTTCCATGGTCTCCAAAACACTTTTACCACCATTCAAATAGATCACAATCTTGGATTCAATTGAAACCAACCCACATTACTCCACACAATAGAAAGGTAATTGATCTAAGATACTCTTAGGATCCCATTGACAGTCAGAGAAGCGGGAAAGGGTACTATCGAATGGGATTCCACACCTCAATGATTTATTAATCAAGTAGGCTAGGTGACCAGTAGTCAGGTTGATAACTCCTTGGTTTCTTTTGGAATAGTTGGTCTATTTTCAGATGTAGTTTAAGATGTAATTCTTTAATCGACAAAGACTAATCTGGATGGAAAAAAAACTATTAAAAATTAACTTCTGGAATGATGCTCTTAGTTTCTGATATTGCTCAAGATGTGATTCTTAAATAGACAAAAAGTAAAGTCTGGAAAAAAAATAACTTCCTTACAAGTGGATTTAGAAGTAAAATTATTTTAGACCATATCGAAAATTAATTAGCGTCTATGGCTAAAATAATTTCGTTTAAACAAAATCAGCTACAGATGCAGCAAATAAGAATTCGTAATTGCTCAAACATACAGAATTAAAAGTTATACATGCATATAAGATCTTAAGTAAGGTTAATATAGGTAAGTATGTTATGGTTACTTTCAAACATATTCCTCTTTTGTTTGACGAAAAAACTCCATCATAGTTTTCAGTATGTAATGCATCTTATTTTATTACTCAAACCAATACCAAAAACCATCACTCATCAAAAACTTAAAAGCAATAAAAAAAGCCATAAAAATACTATAGTAAATGCAAAACACCGTCACCTATTCTGCCCATAAAACTGCACCCGTACAATAAAATGAACCTTGGGAATATCACGCGAACATTACGAATAAAGCCGGCGTTCAACAATTCACATTAGAATTTAGTACAAACCACTGTTCGAGTAAGTTCAGAGTTACCTGAACTGGGCCGTGGTTAATTAGTCAAATAATCAACTAAGCTGTGGTTAATTTTAACTGAAACCGGAATTTGTTTGGGCTTCGGATATGTTTTTAGGAAGGTGTTTTGGTAAAAGGTTTTAATGTTGAGGATGAATGTAACGACAAAATTATTTATGACTATGGACTTTTACGGGCTCAAATTGTTACAACGAATTGAATTTGTATTAGTAACAGGTTTAAGACAAACAAGCATCTGTATAAAACCGCATTGATAGTTGTTTAAATGCAACGAGAAAGATTATTCACTATCAAAAATCGTTTTGTCACCGTTTTTGCGGTCATAAACGTTTCGCACATTAGATAATTAAATGTGATGCCACTGTTTTCCTGGTCATTGGTTATTGTTATTGTTATTGGTCCAGTAGTTTAAAAGATTTTGTACCATTAGGTTTTTGTTCTTGACTTTTAATCATCCCCTAAACCTACTAACTATTCGCAAAGCATCAAGAAATTAGATGTTGCCCGAGTGCCCACCCGATACAAATCAAAATGTTTCCACGGGCACATAAAATCGGGATATAAACTATCATATTTGTGTTAACCCTGGTTATAAACTATCTGTGTACCAAGTTTCGTCTAAATCCGTTCAGTGTTTTTGGGTGAAAGAGGAACAAACATCCATACAGATAAACTATCACGTTCATAATATTAATAGAATAGAAATCGTAAAAAGACAAACGAGCAAAAAACCCGACAAATCCAACATTCCAACTCGTTATCACAATTAAATACTAATCTCTATTTGTTCTAGAACTATGTAGAAACGAATGTAACGAAGCACTTAAAAAGATATAAAAAGTAAATCTAAGAACTTGGAACTAATAAAAGAATTAATCTGAGATTAAAACTCTTTGCAGCAAGAAGCACTGAGAAATAGGAATTAAGAGATTCGAGACTGCCCGGTCGGGGCTTGATTATAGACTGTAGTAATGAGGGAGATAGCTGAGGATCCCACGAAGATACTGTTTGAACTGGATGTGAAATCAAGAAATAATATTCACCCAGTGGTAATAAATGAAATGTGGAATAGTTGAAGTGCAAAATTAGTTAGTAGGTAGGGATGTATTGCCTTATACGGAATACGGAAGACGTTGCATGGCGGTGCAGGTTTAGTCTGGCACAACCCGCTCTTATCCCCCGAAAAAATGGGCATCCAAGAGGATTTCGACAATAAACGTAAAAAATGGGTAGATTGCCTTAAAGGCCGAGTAGGTTGGCCAAAGTAGTAGTAGTAGGTCAAAGTTTGGTATTTTTTAGTAGACCTTTGCGTATTCGGAAAAAACCAAGAAAAGTGTCAGTATGATTATTTTCAATGTCTAATTCTTTTCAATGGCTAATTTAATTTTAATAAATATTTTCATTTGTAATATAAAGATGACTTGTGGTAATCCCAAGTTTAGAAGCACTTTTGTCATTTCTATCGTCACTCATTGCTTGTATTTTTTTTCTCTACATCATTTTCGCCTTGTGAGGCGTGAGGACGTTTTTCCAATTCTCAAAGATGTTGCTATTTTTATCCCCAAGCTTACTTGTTCCACAAAACTCAATTTATCAATTCCGACCCATCGTTTACCTTTAAATAATTTAAGTCCCACAGCTATATCTTCCTGTTAAAGTCAATTTATATAAAGTTCATCTTTGATTCCCTTGGTACACCGTAATGAATAAATCATGGCGCTCAATTCACAAATTAAATGGTTGACAGCTATTATCTCATACTAAAACATTTAAGGTATTTCTGAGGCAATTGTATTTTCGGTGTCATTTATTATTTTGGCGTCGTCGAAAGATATCTCAGTCTGATACTTTTAATTATTTCATAATTCTGTTGATGTCAATCCAGATTGTTCCCCATTATTTTGGACTTGGTTGGATTTTAAAGTATTTTAATTGTCTGCTTGTTGATCACATTGATTATCTGGTGGATCAGTGGCAGGTTGTATTTCTTAACGATTGAACACAACCGATTGAGATACAGTGTCGTATCATACGGTGACAATTGAAAGCCCCTGAAATTACATTGGAAATGAGGATAATTAGGTATAAATTAATCTTCAATTCGTCGCACGTTTACGGCGTTAATTCTGAAGAATTACGACCGGTTGCGTATTAAATAATAAGAAAAGCTGTAAATAGAAAAATCTTGTTACAATCACGATTTTAGACAGTTCCTGAATTTTCTATTAAATTACAAATTGTTGGTACTTCCAGTAAGACCCGAGTTCCAAGATCCGTGTCACAGAGGTAAAGAGTTAATGGCTCGAACAGGGCCGTTAGGGTTAAGTGTAACTGTACTACACGTGTAGAACTCAATGGGTTATATACGAATAGTTCTTAAACATCTGATTGTCTATCAGAAGTAGTTTGTTAGGGATCTGTGAAATATTTAGATATGGGCAGTTTTTCCCACGTTTTTATACACTCACTTTCTGTTTGATTGTCGTTCTGATTAGATTTTTGTATTCTCTCAATTTTGAGGAACTTCCCGATAAGCTAGCCGGCTGAAATTTTTAGAGTAGCTATAAATCCGATGACAATGCAGTTACAATTGTAAAAACGGCTGGGCCAATTTTGATTCACAAACGTACATGACCTATCTACATTATATGGTCTGTACGGTAGCTACCTTTTCGAACTGTTTACTGAATATGTTAAATAATTCCTGTGTTACAGGGATTTCTTGAGTATTCAAAAAGCTAACTGCAAACTATTCAAAAACTTCATTGTGGCTTAAGCTATTGAAAAAGGTTATTTAATACATAATTTTAGGACCATTTGGGATTCGACTAAAATCTTCCCAATTTTGGGTGGCGTCTCTAGAATGCCAAAAAGAACACCATCCATAACATCGCAAATGGATAAAAAACATAATATCCTTCGGATAGGTAACGGTTTCAGTGATATTTAATCGTGATTTTCCTTTAATACATAATAATAATTCGAATCAACCGTCAGCAATTTCCAACACAAAAAGTAATAAATATTTGTTGTGAAAGTTGTCTGTTGCTGAAGCGTCTAATTTGAATATTTCCTTATTCGATGTTACTGGTAACATGGGATGGAGGTAGCACTTATCTTAATATTATGATGATGTAAAGAATAACGCCTGTTATGACGGGCCTGTTGGTCTAGTGGTTAGTGACTTAGGGGTTCGATTCCCGCCCAGGACAAATGTTCTGTGATGAGCATGATCATTTGTTCTGGTGTCTGGGTGAAATTTATCTATAATATGTATGTATTTAGAAATATATAAGTAAGTTTATCAGTTGTCTGGTTACCATAACACTAGCTCTGCTTAGCTTGGAATCAGATAACTGTGTGTGAGTTGACCCAGGATATATTATTAAAAAAAAAGGGTCGGACTCGCCACGCAGTGTGTTACATATAAAAAGGCTAAAGTTTTTGACTAGATTTTTTATTTTTTCTAGTTTATTTTAGGACGACAGCAACAAGACATCGTGTGTAAAAATTAAAAGGTCGAAGAAGTAAAAGCAGACAGATGGACAGCCAACGAAGCCTTATTCATAGGGTTTTCTCTTTTAGGTGAGGAACCCCAAAAATGGAGGAATGATTTAAGTAAATATGTAATCTCAGTTAAGTAACGTGTCACAGTGAATTTTGGAATAATTTTCATGACTTTACATAAATTTCTGTGAAAGCACGAATTTGGTAGACGTAACACAATGACATTGATTCTTTTATAATTCATATTCCAAAGTCATGGTTCATTTTCACAGTAATAAGTGAAATAGTAGAAATTATTGCTCTAAGAATATCAGTCACACACTTTCGACTACCAATATCAACCAATTTTCTTATCGCGTGTCTGCTGGTAGAGATTTTTTATTCAATCAGCGGCACCCTTGTACATCTTTTCTTTTAGTTTGAACTTTTTACCGTATTGGTACATAAAGTATTAAATAAATGTTCGAGATATTCAAAAATGGCAATTCAACTTTGGATAAGGTATGTCTAAGTAGTTACCGCACCATGCACATGCAATGTTTTTATTTCATCAACATCCAAATTTTATAAAAAAAAACGACTCCCAAATTGTAATTTTTCTGTCACGGGGAATTCCAAAAAAATTGCTTGTTTTACTTATTGATCGAATCCGCAACCCGCCATACTCAATATATTATGTATCTCATAATGACCTTAACCACTCCGCTATCCAGCAGTCAAAATCTTTAAATACCTATCTATCTAGCCGGTACCTAAACACCCTAATCCAAAAACGTTATCCAGTTAAAAACAGCAAAATGGCACACCCAGTTCAACGGTTGCCCACAATTTATGGTCCAAGATAATATAAGTTCCGTCTCCACATTTAACGAGCGCTACAAATCGCAGTCCAGGCAATCTCTGATCGGTCGAATAATCATTTATTGGTATTCTATTTTACAGTATTTGTAGTAGCATACATTTCTCGCTCAGGCAGACACATTGAGAGAAATATTGGATTCGAGCTCCTTTTTTTAGGGTTCCGTTGCAAAAGAGAACCCTGTTACTGTGCTTCTGCTCTTAATTCCTTTTTTTGTCCCCTGTTACTGGGGCTTTGTACTTTGTTTGTCTTTCCTTCTGTCTATCACCAGGCTGTATTTCATGATCCCTGATAGCAGCAAAGTTGAAATTTCATGTATGAATTTTACTGTTATATCAATAAACAGCGACGTCAAATACCATTAATTTAAGTAGTAGTTTTTGTAAAGCTAATTTTTACGGAACTCTTAGTCTCGTGAGCCCGATTCGCACTTATCGGTTTTTATATCGTTGCCTTCGCGAAACACGTGTTCGTTATGACGCATTATTTTATCTTTTTGAAGTCTGCATTTTCAATATGGCGATTGTAATTGTCATCTTTTTTTGCATAGAAATTCAATTCATTATTGTTCAGGATTTTATATTAGACTCACATAGTTCTTTTCATATATTTAGTTCAAATATTTGAGTTCAAGAACGTTTTCTTTACTTTGGGATTGTTGGAATAGTTATAGATTTAAACGAGGCACTTACTCATAACAGTGCAACGTTCCTATCTCGGTCAGTGCGTGATGAATTGCTATGCATTGCTAAGCAGTAATCAAAGACGTGCAGCAGAAGACGTTGCACGGCGATTCAGGGTTGGTAAGAGTCTGATATTACTGGCTTCCTCGCCCGGCGAAGTGAGTGTCAATGAGGATACCTTGGCTTAGCAAAAAAGGTCTTAAATATATTAAGAGAAGACTAAAAACCCACGTTTTTAAATTTCTATATAAAAATTATCAAATTCGGTCGAGCCGTTTTTGTTGTTGTAAACCGCATTTGAAACTACCCTAAACATTTCAGCCTGCCAGCTTATCGGGAAGTGCCTTAAGTTGCTAAAAATCAACCTGAACGACAAGATGGCGAATTAAAAAGAGAAATGCGAAAATTAAATTATAGTCTTAGTCTCCCATAATATTCCAAAACTAATCATAAAGCAAACACTTAAATTATTTTGCCGAAATATAAAATTCAAGAGTCAAAACCGTACAAGTCAAGCATACCAATATTTTACTTGAAACTATAACGCTACACTTCAACAAGTAGAAATAAAAATGTACAATAATAAATTTAACACACAGATATGTTTAAAGAAAAGCCTCTTATATTTATTTAAGTCTTTACGCAAAGCTTGGTTGAAAATATCTTCTTCAGACGCATGAAAGCGTACCAAACGTCGTTTTCTCATTTTTATAATAACTATCGTGAGACTGATTCATTATTAAATGATGTAACGGTTTACTCACGCGTATTTATCGGGGTAGCCCGACTAGTTTCTCGCGAGTCGAACTGACTCGTTCGACTCGCGATCCCGCCGCGTCTGCTCATGATTAAGGACTCCGGTTGGGTCCGAAACTAGTCGGGCTACCCCGATAAATACGCGTGAGTAAACCGTTACATCATTTAATAAGTCGTTTTCTCATATTTGAAAAGTGTATTTTTTAGAGCTATTTTTGTATACTTTTTTGGAAGCCGACTTCGACGTGACTTGAGTAGTTGCTATGCAATAATAACTCGCCTTATTCTAGATTTATTTTAGTTAATATTCTGAGAAAATATGAATAATGTTAATGTATAAGTGCTTAACTTTATACGAACGTTGCTATACAGATAATTTTCAGTTTATTTGAGGTGACTGCGTTGTATCTTTTGAAAATGAAAATCTGGTATATCTTGTCATGATTAATGTAGTTCGTTTCCAGAAACAAAAATTGGTGTTACACTGGTGTTAAACTAAATATAATGTGTTTAATTATTAAAAAAAAAACTTTGTAATTTTACCTTTTCAATTAAGTGTGATATAATATGTAACTACTGATGTAAGTGTATTAGTTAAATAAAAAAAATGCATATTATCTTGCTCTCTGCCTTTCAAACAAAAAAATCTTCATTAATAGAAACATTTCTGTTATATGGAGCGTTACTTAAAACCGTTCTTCATATTTAATTTCCCTCAGCACTTTCACCCTTACCGCTTTCTCAGTCCCTTAGTAAAGCTCATCCCTTGATAAAGTGCCGAACATAAAACTCCAGAAAAACGACTCTTCTGTCAAGAGCAGGGGGGCAATTTATATTTCTTTTTTTTTTCGTCTGTTGTTCAGAGAAAAATTACGGTTCTCTTTATTAGGAGGGAGTAATTTTTGACGTAGCAATGTCACTGAGTAAGTTATTTGTATGGATGAATTATTGTTACTTGTTTTTAAGATTTTTCAGAGATTCCCATGGTAGGTACTTACGTCTTATAAATGATTAAAATCCTTTTCACGTGTCAGATTTTTTTTTCTTTTCTTTTTTTTTTTCATGGGACAACTCACACACGGTTATCTGATCCCAAGCTAAGCAGAGCTTGTGTTATGGTAACCAGACAACTGATAAACTTACTAATATATTTCTAAATACATACATATATTATTATAGATAAATTACACCCAGACACCAGAACAAATGATCGTGCTCATCACACAACATTTGTCCTGGGCGGGAATCGAACCCACGACCTCCGGTATAGCAGTCAGGGTCACTAACCACTAGACCAACAGGCCCGTCAATTACAAAAATTTTCACTTTTCGCGCATAACTCCTACTTACCCCAGTAAACGTTCTTTTGTATTTACAATGGGTATAACGTAAATGTCAATGCTATTAAGAGTTATTGGCAGGATACTGTGCAGGACCGCACATAATGGAGAGTTCTCGTTTCGGAGGCCAAGACTCACTTCGGGTCGTTGAGCCGAGACAGTTACTTAGTTATTAAGCGTTATCTGCAAAAATCAACAAAACAAGAGACAATATGAAAAGTTTCATATTACATTCGAATCAAGTTACATACAAAACTCATTTTATATTATTCAAATTGAATCGTTATAATTATAACTCTCTTGATGCAGCTATTTGTTACATTGATCTCGCTATTCGTGATATATTCAATTTTACAAAATATTTTTTTAAATAAGAATATAAGCCTGAAATAGTAAACACGTATCACCTTAACACGTAATTTGTATAGATAAATAACGTTGCCTGCAAATTCCTCCGATTGAAATCGAATTTCATTGATAAAAGAACCAACCGATTTCGTACTTTGATTGCCCAATTGCAGCCCGAAACGAAAGCTTGGTAAACGTTTGAACACA
Organism: Trichoplusia ni; assembly: GCF_003590095.1. Taxonomy (NCBI): domain Eukaryota; kingdom Metazoa; phylum Arthropoda; class Insecta; order Lepidoptera; family Noctuidae; genus Trichoplusia; species Trichoplusia ni. The sequence continues at coordinate 4,864,472 of NC_039489.1, read as the reverse complement.
GGCCAAAGGTTTGAAATTAATTCGCATGTTGTATCTTTTTGTTTGTAGGCGGAATTTTCAAAAGGCGCCCAGTCTTGGAGTGTATTTCTAATGACGTGGAACTATGCAAAGTAGAGACAGGCAGTGAATTAGGCATTCGGTGTTTGAGATCTTCTTAAAAAAAATCGAGTTTAGGAAAACTTCCACTCTTCCTTCGTCAAAGGTAACTCGTTTCAAGACATACTTGGTGATAGACAAAGAACAGATGGATATATAGCGATGCCTGGGTTCGGTTTTCACTATTGTATGAAGTATCTAGGTACCTTTGAAAAGGCGATATTCCGGCAAATATTAACCGTTATATAAACTAATATGAAATTGTAAAATTTACTTTCCGTTATTAAAATATTTGATGAATCGTTTATAATAGTAAATTAATTAGCTCATTCATACCGTAGTGTTTACGTTTGTAATCAATTAGGCATGAATGTTGATAAACGCCTCATAGAAATGTTATAGCAATAACAATTGTAGCAGAAAAGCTATTGTAATTAATGTATTTATACAGGCGTTTGCATTATTAATTTATTCATTAGAGAATGTAAGGTGTACTAAAAAAGGCTTGAAACTGTTTTATGTACATTTTAAACATTTTTCAAATATAATGTATCCTGTTTTTTAGACTTTGTCAAAATTTAAGCAATTCGGATTACGTCATCACAATATTTATCTCTAAAACTAAACGAGAATCTCCATATAGAAAAACCCAATGGAATTCTCGTATGCAGAAATAAAAATACATTGTGTCCTTGTCTCCTGTACTGTATGCAGTCACCTAACTGTACTCATCCATCCTTTTCTCGCACAACTAAAAAGACAGAGAAGGAAGAAAAACAGGAAAACGCTAAGAAGATGATCAGTAACTTGTTGGATTGGAGATGAGTCAAAAAGTTTATAAAGTAATATTATTTCTTACTTGTTGACGGCGATATTAGTAAAGTCATAGTCGTATATTAGAATTAGGCTGTCATAATGTGTTTGTGATGAAAGTAAGGTAAGATAGTGTCTACCTGTATTATTATTAGTTTTAAATACATCATAATATATAATTCTACCACTTATAGCAGTCTGTTGGCAGATGAAACTCCTGTGATATCAAATTTTGGATTTATTTATGCAAAGGTTTAAAGTACACGCAAATAAAATCATATTCAATGAAATACAGTTGATTCCAATTCAATTCAATTTAATTTAATTTTGTACAATTCACTTCAATATAATTAAATTAGTACTTTTGAAAACTTTGTTTGATGATTTTTATTTTTATTTAAAAACAAGGTTTTACAATAGAGATATTCATCTGTGTTATTCACCAAAACTATGTATTTTTTTTAAATACTGTACAGATAGTGCTACATCTCTTAAACTACTTATGTCGGATTAAGATTTTGATAATAAGAGTGTTTTTCCTTTCAGATAATAAAATTTAGACTTAATTCTAAAGTTAATAGCAAAAGCAAATAAAAACTCCAAAAGCGAGCAAAAATATACCGAAACAAAAAAGAAGAAAACACGGGTTTTATAATGCAACACTAATTCCAATTCAAGTGAAAACCAAGAACCAAATTCTGTAGTAAAAATGTTAATTCTACATATATTTTATGCCATAGCTCTGTTGAAAGTAGTGGAAAGTGTTAAAACTGTATCTATAGTAGGCAATCCTCTAGCCCACGCAGTTCCTTGCAAAGAAAATCGCGATGTTTTAGCTACATTCGAAAGTGGACGTCCACCGGGCGAAGAAAACCAGTACAATTTGAATATAATAGGAAACATGTATCCACAATCTCGTGTAGAATTGAAATTTGATTCGGATGCTACTGTTAATTTGGTAAGTATCATTTAGATCGTTCAATTAACTTCAAAAAGGAAAAGGTTTTATTTAATTCGCCTGTATGTTTTTATGTGTGTTACTTCTTGAATTTCGGTCTGAATGAATTGAAAACAATTTTGTCGATTCTTTTTTTATTGTATGTGATAAACCTGTCATTTCTTTAGAAACGTTTAGTGCTTTACTGAAGTTATTTTTCACCTTCATTATTTTTTTAGCATCCTTGCTTAAGATAAGTTTTTTTGTAGTCTAACTTGAAACTTTCCTTTCATTCACGGGATAACTTCATGGAAAGAGACGCGGTCCGGTATTGCTATTAAATTGTCTTGTCAGTTGCTTGTCGATCATAAGATAACCCCTATACCAAGTCACGGTAATTGTTAACCTATTAAAATATTTTTTGATTGTTTTTCAGTCTGATCCAATGAAAGCTAGAATAACAGTGAACACATACAAAAATGCGTTTAGTGTTAGATTCTTCAAACCTGCTAAGGGTCTGAATATTGTAAATTGGCTTGTCAGTTGCTTGTCGATCATAAGATAACCCCTATACCAAGTCACGGTAATTGTTAACTTATTAAAATATTTTTTGATTTTTTTTTCAGTCTGATCCAATGAAAGCTAGAATAACAGTGAACACGTACAAAAATGCGTTTAGCGTTAGATTCTTCAAGCCAGCTAAGGGTCTGAATATTAGAGTTAAAGGGCCTGCTACTGGTACCATACCTTACGTCGTAAGCATTGTCCAAGATGGAGAAGAGATCTGTGAGAATTACACAACCGTAAGTTTGAATATTTTGAAATGAATTTGACAGGTATTCCTTAGAAATACCTGCGTTATTGTCAAGAATATTCATAATTTTTTAGGATTTTTTAGCTTTTGGGGTAAAAGCCTTCTTGTCATTGACGTTAACGGGAATAAAATTTTATCTTTTGACTTAAAGTTTTCCCACTGATTCCAAAGACTTAATAAAAATATATTTGGCCTTATTTTAAACTTAACTTAAACATTAATCGTAGCATAAATATTTACGAATATTGCAAATAAGATTCTGCTAAGTCATCTGAAGATAAACCTGAGCTAATAGTTCTTTCTTGATAAGGATAATACTCACGCTTAAATATGAGTTAAAATGACAAAGAAAAAATTAATAAGCAAAGGAAAAAACAGAACTTATATAAGTCCATTCACTCTAAATTTAGATGACAAAACCATGAATTGATTTTAGAGTCTTTAATGAATTAAAGTTACTTATATTTTTTACAGGGTTACTTCGACGACCTCATTCAAGGCGTCAAAGGGTCGGCTGAAATCAGTTTGAGTGTGCCAGAAGGAACTTGTGGAAGACGAAAAGTAGTCCATACTGGACTGATTGTGAATGGCCTGCCGACGAAGCCTGGGGACTGGCCTTGGCATGTAGCCTTGTTCACTGTTGAAGGGGCTGTCGTGAAGTACATCTGTGGAGGGACTCTGTTAAGTAAAACTTTGGTTTTGACTGGTAAGCATTTTGATATACATTTAAGAAGAATGCATTGTATTGCATAACTTTCAAACAACGTCATCTAGCCGTAAACTGAATAATTTTTTTGATTGTACGATAGCCAAGTGGTAAACCCCGTGTAGTAAACAAGCATTTGAGTGATCCACAAATACTTTTCCGGAGCCTGTGTGCATGTGATTTGAATTTTTGTGTTAACCTAAGCGAAATATTGATTTAATTCCATGAAAAAAAACTTGTATATGGCAACTGATAAACATACTTTTATATTTATAAATACGTACATATTGTAGATAAATTAAAACCAGACACAGAAAAAAGTGATCGATCTCACCGCACAAACCTTTATCGTCGGTGGCAATTGAACCTACGGCCTCCGGTATAGCGAGTGGTTACAATACATGTCTAATTTTCTATTGACCTCCGTTAAACGACCTACTATTTAAATTTGATGATGGTACAGGAATAGGAGATTAAATTATAACTGTACAAAATTCCACATGTTAATAAACCTTCTTTCTTTCCCACGTAGCTTAAACACTCAAGTAATTTATTCACCCAACAATTCACTGTAGCTAACTCGATCGGAACAATGGGTAAGATTTATTTTCTGTCGACTGAAGGCGTTTGCATGTAAAATTCATGCCCACACAAGTTCTACGAATAGGGTGGGAATAAGAGAAAAAAAGGAAATAATTGGCACTAAGTCCGGAGATGTGTAACCGGTAACGTATTTTGTAAAAGGGATGAACATTTGAATTATTATTCGTGTTACGTAGTTCGTTTAAAGCGATGATGTGATAATACAAATTAGATATTATTACATCAATATTTGCGGTCTATAGTCACTTTGTCTCACAACGCTAACGTCTAAAACGACAAGTGTATTTTTTATTTCTAACCATGGTATAAGTTTTCAGGCTATCTGTCTGTCTTTCTGTGGCTTGACAGCCGCCGAACGGATTGAGCAAGTGTATTTCCTGCGAGTGACAAATCGTTCAAGCCGTTTAAAAGTGTGGGGTGAAAGTTTTATGATGAGGGTTTTTAAATATTTAATTTTATCCTGTATATTTCAACCATTTATTAATTGCAGCCGCTCATTGTGCTACAATCAGAAATGATCCAGTTGTACCAAATTCTCTGAGCGCTATTCTTGGAAAGCACAATCTGATCGGTGGGGATATAGCTCCACAGGAAAGAGAAGTAAGTGAAATCTATGAATTGAAGTATTAAGTAAGGTGGTCTTTGATAACCCGTAAGTCTGGTTGTCAGTCTTGCTGGCATAAATTACCCTTCACGACTGTCAAACGTGTATAAATAACAGCCGGGACACACAATTTAACTCGCCTTCCCAAAAACCCCATTTGATAGATAGTTACCCATCTACAGAGTGACCGTCTGAAGCGTAGCTTAACCTGTGATAGATCAATACCTGTAGCCTAGCTACGTGCTCTTCAATCATATTTAAAGCTACAAAAAATATCATCAAAATTATGTGATACGTGTCTCTTAATCTGCCTACTTAATTTAAGCTCCTTATTTTTACCACGTTATCCAGATTTTCCAAGTAATCATCCACCCATCTTATGACGTCAAGACCCTGAACAATGACATAGCTCTGCTGAAACTGAAGTCTGAAGCAGTGTTTGATGACTACGTGCAACCAGCCTGCTTATGGAACACCAACAACTTTAAGAAACTGCCTTCTGGTGATGTGTATGGGACTGTAAGTATAGGCATTTCTTTTTAAATTATCAGAACACCAGCTGTGATGTTTTAAATTTGATTGAACTTTTTATTTGCAAATCGATTGACATGAAAAAGATATGGATTTTATGGTATCTTTCTGTCTTTTCTGTTTTAAAATAATTTCTTATGCCTAATTAAGTTCAGCGTGGTGTAGGTATCATACTCCTTAATTTAATGTCAAAAAACCGCTTGTTTTTTACTACCAAATAAATTATAAAAAGAAACAGACATAGAAAACGAAAGAAACTATTTAATTTCCTCATCTTCTAAGATTATCCCGCCATGTTTTTCCAGGTAGTGGGCTGGGGATTCAACCATCAAGATTTTCTATCAACAACCCTGCAGCAGATAAATATTCCTTTAGTGTCCGAGGCGACCTGTTTGAAGAGTAACCCAATATTCTTCTCCAAGAAGCTCGATGCAAACAAGTTTTGTGCTGGGTACACAAATGGTCAGTTGGATCAGTATTTTATAATCTAGATTAAGATATTGCTCGTCTTTGTATTTTTATTGCAAAAGATATCTATACGAATTTTGTATTGCTAGAATTTTCGTCTGTTTGGTAAAATGCTTCAATATCAGAGAATATATAGTATTGACATTCAAAAGTTTGATATGTATTGGATACTCTATTTATCGAGAAAAGCTATCGTCTATAAGCTACAGGTTGCAAATAAGGAAATCGCAGGTTTCAGCTAGTTAAGTATGATATTGTCTGTCGATCGTGGTTTGAAATTAAAATGATCAAATCCAAGAACTAAGAAAACTAAGGGGAAGTTAGTATTATTGCAGTATAGAAGACTCATTTTTGCGGTAAACATTTTCGACATTCATTTTAAGCGGCTGAATCACTAGTTCTATAATCTAACGTTTCTTTAGCGTCTGTTTTGAGCCTAAAAGAAATAAAAACATTTTGACTTTGACACTATTAACATAAATATTGGTAGTACACGGTGAACCTTACACTATTTGTATTCTAGGAGATCTTTGCAAAATTCTGCAGGAACTTCAGCTTGCAACGGTGACAGCGGCGGTGGTCTGATGATCTTCGTGCCAGACATTCCCGGCGCGTCTGGCAACGCGTCTGGTACCTGGCATGTCCGTGGCATCGTGTCTCTGACTGTCAGTCGTCGTGACGTAGCCATCTGTGATCCATACCAGTACACGATCTTCACTGATGTTGTCCAATATAAGGATTGGATTGGTGGATATTTAGATTGAGGGCTTGATAAATTTTTGGTAGAAAGTTTATTTGTGTTTTTTTCCTTGGAATTTAGATGTATGGGATGAAATAAAACTTTTTTGATTTTGACGTAAATCTGAAGTTCATTCCCATATATCCCGTATGAGGTTTCATAAACTTATTTTTCTACAAGAAAACCATCATGCAATTATTTTTGTATTGTTATAAAATAAAAAAAAGCCTTATCATGTAAATGCGAGTCACTTTTTTATTTTCCCTCTACCACTGGTTTTACACATTTTCGCAGCAAATTATCAAAAACTTAAAAAAATCCTCAATAATTCATCGAGAAACGGGGAAAAAATAACACAATACTTACTTTATCATCGCCCACCAGATGTCGCCCTAACAAGCTTTTAAAAAGAAAAAACTTGAGCTGAACCAATATATTAACCGTTCAACTTTTAATGTTTCCCCATTATTCTTTGCAAGTTGTCCAAACGGAGGCATTTACTTAACAATTCTCGAGATTTTTTTCGAAATTTGTATAAGAATGTTTTGTCTTCTATTATAATAGGAGTTTTTAATGTGAAGCTAGATATTTTAAGTGGGATTTAATATGCTTCGTTGTAGACTTTCTCTGCGTAAAGCAGAGATCGAAGTTTTGATGTAGATGACTAAAAAGACGGGTAGGAGACAGTAAAACTTTTTTGTTTAGACGAAGTTGATTTTCTGTGGTGTACTGTTCCAAATTCGAATCCAAAATAACGCATTAATTTCCTTAAGGGGGAGTCGTTTTTCGTTCAAGCTAATCAACACTTGAAACAGTCTTTTTTTCTATGTCATCACGAGTTCCTCCTGTTATTAACATATCTTTGAAAGTCTTTACAGGTAGTCAGTAGTTCGAAAAGCTGATGGCCAGTCTGACTCATGGGCATCGTATTACCCAGGTAACTTGAGGAAATCAGATAGGTAGTCGCTTCTTGTAAACATTGATGCTTAGCTGTATATAGACAGATTGGAAGCCGACCGCAAATTAGTCTAGAATAATGCTAGTGTGACGCTGATAATAGTTTCTGAAGTAAAACTATCAGCCGGTTAGTAAAACTTCATTTAAACGGATCACGAAAATGGAACTGAAATTATCTATTAACTAAATTATCCTTCTATATCATAATAGGCATTTGTTTTTGCTTCATTATTTTAATTTCCCGTTCAATTTTGGTTGATTTTATTAATATGAACGCAAGCGAAAACTCGAATTACCCTAATCATGCTAAAATAATAGTTAATTTCAACAATTAGCCCTCAAATTGTGTAGTGATTGAATTTTGCTATCACAATTTTATCAGGCGTGTAATATAATTTTGTTATTTATGCATAAGTAATGGTATTACGTCATAAGCCTATTAATAATGCCGCTTTAAATGATTACAACATTGGAATCTAAATAGGCTTTCATTATATTGAGAAGCTTTTGTTGTTAAATGTTTCTAATGTTCACTGAAAACGGATTGTAACAACTTGGTTTCGTTGGTGAAGAAAATGATGAAAGTTTCAATTTTTTATTTTATTTTAATAATTTATGAATAAACACGAAAGTTTGTATGTATGAGTGTTTGTTTCTCGATCAGAAAAAAAACACTGAATGGATTTAGACGAAACTTGGCACACAGATAGTTTATAAAGGAATTACTTAACACATATGGTAGCTTTTATCCTGGTTTTCTGTTCTCATGAGTTCATTTTCGATGCGGTCCCGCGGGCAAAACAATTAGAATTTTGTTTTTAAGGGTCCCAACACACGAACACAACACTACATGCTTGAATACTACAGACCAGGGCGGCGAAATTATATCAAGTACCATCACATACCCGTGTTTTACCATTTGCAAATCTTTCATACTATTTTTATCTTTTTTAATTGAGCCACACACCATGACTGCTAATATTGATGACTTCTCCTTTCGCGGGTCTGCTGGCAGAATTTTTTTAAGAAATAAGCAGTACCCTTGTACATTATTTATATATAGGTATGTTATATTACTTTTAAGACCTCTTGTGTGTGTACATAAATTATTGAATAAAAAAACCCCACTATTTTGCGGATATTACAAAAACACAAAAACCATCATTGAACAATTTCAATTCCGCCACTGTCTTTCGCACTATTCACTAACAAAAAAGTATAGTCATCTCGCATCAGTAAATCCACTAATAATTACATACAAGTATATATAGGTATATATTATACATCTAGTACCTAATGAAACCTCACTGTCTGTCAAATGGTCAGATAACCATTCCACTTGGAAGACTAAATGCTGTAGCCGTGATCGATTGATGGTTCAACTACAATGTATGGCAACAGAACGGTGTTAGGACGGGTTGACGTCACACCGAAGTGTAACGCGAATCATTTCTACAGAATTATTTAATTAAAAAAAAAATGATCTTGTGGAGGAGCTCGTGGCTAAGCTATAACCACATAAGTGAATCGATCACAGGTTAAGCTATGCTTGACGCGGTTGGTCCGTAGATAGGTGACCATCATTGTCATAACGAGTTCCTCCGTGTTTCGGAAGGCACGTTAAATTGTGGGTCCCGGCTGTTATTTCTCCATGTTTGATAGTCGTTACAAGGTAGTCAGAAGCTTGAAAAGTCTGAAAGCCAGTCTAACCAAGGGTACCCTGTTGCCTAGGCAACTGGGTTGAGGAGGTCAGATAGGCAGTCGCTCCTTGTAAAAAACTGGTACTCAGCTGAAACCGGTTGGACTGGAAGCCAACCCCAACTTAGTAGGGAAAAGGCTAGGCCGATGATGAATCAAAGATTTTTGTGACACATAAATTTACACAAGAACCAACACAAACATTTAAAACCAGTCTACAAAATAATACTGTGATATAACGTTAAGTTATTATCAACACATAATTCGTCGTCGGTGTGACATAATTCCATTTCACACAATACGTTACAGAGTAGCGCGATGACACATGCACTATGAATTAGCCAAATCCCTTGCAAGCGACATCCTTAATCGGTGTGTCGATAATCGATATGTAGTGTACGGATTAGCTCTGAAATGTCACAGTTCAAAACTGAACTTTAACTTTAGAAGAATAAGGTATAATTTCGCTTGAACTAAAAATAGGTGCAAATATTTGAGAGATGTAAACAGGGCTGCCAGCGGGATTAATTTAATGTTAAATTTTCTACTGAAATTTTTGTAGGTGTTTTATCTAGAGTTTATGTTTTAAATCCCTGTACAAATTTGTCGAGGTAATGAAGATAGGTTAGTGTACTTGTACAGTCAGCAAAAAACTCATGAACAAATTGGATTCGGAAAATGACAAAAATGTTAAGAGATTCTTGCGGAAACCATTTTTAAGTAATCTTTGGATGAGAAGTTTCTTAGGTGCCCTGAAAAAATAATAATAATATAACAGCAATTTATTTAGTTAGATCATGTACACTCAATAAAAAATAATCTTTTTTTTTGGTGACTTTTCGTATGTATAGAGTTTTCTCTGTGATTGTACATGAAACTGGTGTGGCGAGTTATTTTAATGAGAAACAAACCTTTTTGGATCCTTTTTCATACTGTCACAGTTCGTTCCAAGTTAAGATGGACAGTCGGGTTTGCTCTGTATTTAAACATTTATTTGCAAAGTAAAACTTAGGTGTGCTAATTATTTTTAGCAACGTGTTTTAAAAAAAGTCTCTTGTAGTTAGTAATCCTAGCTATGCCTGGAATTTTACAAAAAAATAGCAAGAGATTTAGAACAAATATTCATAGATCACAAAAATGCTTATCCTAGGTAGGGGTCGAACTCGCGACACGTCGCGTACAGTGAGCTTGTCTGGTGACCTATACCATTCGTCTATCCATGCAGTCATTTACCAACAATATTGTGACGTTATAGTATTGTTCCCTTTTCAATGTTAAAGGATTCGTATGCTTATAGAAAAAAAAAACAAAATTCAGATACAAAAGTTTTATTAAAAATCGTCACGCACCAGCATCACTTATTGGCACAATAAGTTGGGCCAATGCATCCAAAACATTTCAATAACTTTCAAACGTTAAACATGTTTGATAGATTATTAAACATTTTGGGTCCAATATTGGGCCAATATGTGGAGCCAACCTTTTTCGAAGATCAATTTAATCTACAAACTCTCATTATATAAATTCTTACTTCTTTAGTTATATCTTATACTCATATTTACATAGTACATTTAAAATTTTAATTATATACCGACAGAATACTTCGGGTACAAAATCATTCAAACCGTCATAATCCAAGCAATGTACATTGATATTTTTAAACATAACTGTACAAAAACCAAATACCAATAAATTGACTTGAAATTTCTTATCACTTAAATTTTCTCTTAATATTGACAAATTGACTTTACTCCGAGAAATACTTAGATTTTCAAAATCATTTCGATGCCTACCAACACTTCCTAAAACTGTTGTAGTTGTGGGAGTGAGAAAGCACTATCAGGTGTATAGCGGTATCTCTTTTCCACAAATACAATTTACTTTAAGATGCAGTGTTAGGGCCGAATTATAAACCAAAATCTCAATCACAAATCCCACGTCTAGTTCTACCCTATTGACATTATAATAATGTGTAAAACATAATATCATCAATAAGAAATTGTATTGTAAAGTTTTCTTAAGCACTTCCAGCTTTAGCCAAGTGACAACCCTATAGTCTTAAACAACAACTTCAATCACAGTCACCTGATTAAAAATGTGTCGTTAAAGTTTTCGAAAGCATTTACCTATCTACCTAAAAAGTCAGTGAAATCACTCACCGCGGTGAAAGTTAACATTTTTGAAATAGCATAAATTCTAAAGGAGATCTTCTATAAGAAAACATGCCAGCAGCAATATTTTCCATAGAAATCTTAAGAAGAACAATGTTTATCATAATTACGGATGCAGAAACATCGCTTGGCTAAAGCTCAAATATATTCCAATACTTAATTTTCAGGAAGCCTACTACTATCCCTTCAAGAACAACTGTTATTACTGTGGAAGCGAGATGTCGCTTTACATGATGTAAAACGGCATCTCCCTTCCACAACGACTTTAAGAGATAGACGTAGGCTCCGAAATTAACTTTCTAAATATGAGTAGAAACAGTATTAACTGAAACATTAGAAATGCCAGGTTTAACGTGATTGGCATTTGTATCTTCTTTCTCTTTAGGTCTTCGTTTTGGGCCTAGAAGAAGTTTCTGGAGTTGACAGGCCGGTGCTTCAACGAAGAGATATAGAGGCAGAGCGAATAGGTAGGTTGTACTGACGATGCCTGCGTATAACATTATCTGAAAGAGGAAGAAATATTATTGTCAGAGGTTTTAAGGGTAAAAAGTAAATTATCAAATAAATGATGCCTTAATTTTGGAATATTTTTGAAATGCCTAAAACGAATTGTTTTTATAAGACTCCTATGTTTTGGAATGTCCCTGAAGTACATTTAACTAATTGTTTTATCGTTTTGAGTATCTTTTTCAGAGAAACAGATGACTCGCGTTTTATCCATGTCATACAAAACAAAACCAAAAGTTGAATTTGAAACTCTTCAAGGGGGTCAATGATCTAAAAAATTAACGACGACGTAGATTCTTTGACTTCACTCTTTTATTACTTGAATCTCCTTTCATTCACTTTATGGAGACAAACGTCCACCATCTACGTTTCAAAGGACCTATACTTACAGCGGTATAATCAGTAGCATAGAAGGATCTCCTCATCTGTCCACCGTAGGTCCTCAAGACGGTGGCGTGCAACAGCATGGCGCAGTAGGACATCCTACCGAGTGGCTGCAGGGGACCCCACTCCACGGAGCTTACGTAGATCCCTGAGGTAAAAAAAAATTATCAGAATGTATTAAAAAAAAAGGTTTGGTCCTTGAGAATACGATCAGCTATCGCTTTCTCTGTCACTCTGTGGAAGCGTGACACACAGTATTTGAAATCAACTAGCGAGATTCGACTTAGGGTTCGTGACACGATTTTTGGTCATTTAAGACTGACGGCACAGATTGTCTTTTTTTAAACTGCCTGAATTTTGTGACTAAAAGAGTTTAGAGAATGCATTAATATTTTTTTGGCTAAATAGGCTAAAAGCTAAACAGAAAAACCTCCTTGTGAAAAAGCTGTATTGATTATAACTGGCATTCTCTGTTCACCATATTTTACTTATTGTTCTTCTTTCGATTAGATTCGCCCAAAAGCTACTTTTAAGTATAATTAATATACTCAACTGCATTTAGTTAGTTACCAAGAAAATTAACCTCATTTTATTTAAGATGTTAAATCCTTAGAAAAAACAACTACTTACTGTTGCACTTGTAGAAGTATCCGATGATGAACACACAGATGGCTAGAGCAAAGAAGTTCTGGTTCAAGGCGTTGAATACTGCAGACTCGAAGGCTGATGCTTCACGGTGGTGGAGGTCCCAGCCCATGAGGACTGTTCCCATCGCGATGGGGATGGAGACCAGGAAGAGGAACTTCATTAACTGGAAAGGAAATAGGCACAATGTTGGTAGTTGTTGGAAAGATGACGCCATATAAAACGAGTCCTTTTCGTAAGATTTCGTAAATGATCAAAAAAGACAGCCAAACACTTAAATATATAAAAAATTCACTCGTTCAATCTTCATGAGAAACGGTTTTATTCAGAAGAAAACAGTTTTCAAATAAATAATTCCACTGAATATTGAAAACGGTGCAGTGACAGCTGAGTCAGGAATAGCTTATAAATCAACTTACGATCGAATCTCCTAGATCCCATTTCTTCTGTTGTGCCTTATGATAGAAGTAAGCAGTAAGTACTCCAAGATGATATCCAGCCCAATTGCCTTGAGCTGACACATACGCATGGTAGAACGTGTCATTGTACCCAAATATATCCCTTATCGACCTGGAAATTGAGTTCAAAGTTGAGTGGAAGGTTCGAAGGTTGATTGGACTTTTTGGATTGTCGTAGGATGAAATTATGAGGGTATTTTGGATATCGTTCGAAGTCACGTGCAGAAATAATGTGTGTCACGATTTCTATTATGGTGTACGGGAGTTTCAAGTATTGTAAGCGTTGCTGCAAAATAGTTTAGTGTGTTGAAGTGTGAGGATATCTCGTTTCCAGTCACATCACGATGCAAGGGATTGACGGTTTAAATTTTGAATGTTTCGTTTGAAATTTTAACTAGGGGATCATTGATAGTATATTGGCTAAGTTTTGATTACAATAATGGGTATAATCTTGTCTACCTTTAAAAAAGATTTGATTAAGCAGTTTTGGATTAAAAACTGTACTATCTAGTAAGTTCCTAATGATGAAGTTTTCTAATGATGTCTCAAATCTACCTATTGTTTTGCCAATCTTAGAATTGGGGCCTCAAATAAGTTTCAAATAAAATACTAACACAAAATAACAAATATGACGTTTTGAGTCGAGACAAAAGTCGACGAGGAAAATTCTTTACATCAAGAATTCATGTCCTAGTCCTTGGAAATACTCAACATTATTTTATAGCATTTTTACTAAATACAATACGATGACATTTTATATACAGGTACTTCTGGCGAGATCCATTGTTGTAATAAAACTGTATATCTGCTTCTTTTTTACCCGATTGCAAAAGGACAATGTATTGACAGCTATCAACGGTATCCACGCGAGCCAAGCCGCGAAAAAGAGCTTGTTTTAGAAATAAAAAAGGAGAAATTTACAAAATTCTACTTACTCTGGGAATATACTGACTCTAATCGGTAGAAGATTCATGAAGTAGCTCTGTAAGAAGGGTATGAGCAGACTGATGGCCATGACAGCAGTCAGCACTGGGACCCCACTCCTTGGCCACCGCCAGATGATGAGGAGGACCACCAGGGTTATCAGAAACAGTTGCGTGTCAGTGCCCAGGTACCTGAAAGCAAGGAGAATTACAATAAACCTCTCTTCAATATTTTTTTCTCGATTATATTGAACAACTTCCGCTCTAAAGTTTTTAATCCTTGTTGAGATTTTACAAATAATCAAATCACATGCACAATGGGACGAAGAAAATCAAGTTTGTGACCAACTGTTAAAAAATTGACAACTGTGTAAATATCATGGCTCCAGCTTGGTGACACACAGTAATAGGCTAACGTTTTAAGTCTTGAGTACGAGTCTAAAACAAATAAAATTGTCATAATTACAAAAAGCAATTAAAGTTACTTTAATAAAACAAAACAAACTAAGTGACATTAATTTCTCTAAACTGCGTAATTTTGTTACGCAAAACCCGAGACAAATAGATCTAGCTTCTGTTAATTTTTTACCCGTATTTTACTTCCATCAACGAAGGCTAAACCGCTTTCCATAGATCTTTCAACTGACCTCCGAATCTTATTTGTTTTTCATACGAATTTCAACAATACCATACATGTTGACTCAACACTCGAGACTGACTCTTAAGATTAAAGACATAAGATTAAAGTTTGAATGATGGTACTCTTGTTTTAGATAATTTTCGGTCGCAGTTTTAGTCGTTGTAATTATAGTTGTGAAATTTGGGGAAAAAGGGTATCTTGATCTGGTAGTCGTGCCTCAAGTTGCACTCAAGTAATGGTCTCGCCTTGGCCCACTTTATGGTAAGCGGTGACAATATTCTTTTATTTGCTCTCGTGTCAAACCAGCGTAAATTGAGCTGTAGTCATTATTTACATCATAATTTAAGCTGATGAAACCTATTTGGGGCTTTAGGATCCAGACTTAGTGTTTTGTTTCGGGTATAATATTTTAGTCACTGCATTGAAAAAAGCACTGGTTCAATGAGTGTCGGACTTGAAAAATAAAAAATAGCTGATTTTCTTAGTGTTCAACCATCAATTTCATATTTCAACAGTATATCCAGTTGCAATTATTATTGGGTTAGAGCTTCGTTAAAGACAGACAGACATCGGAACCGTTAAGCCTCCTAAAGTCTCCTACTATTAAGACTATTGTAGTCGTGAAAAAGAGACGGCAAACTACACAGCGTTGAGCGGCATCTTCCTTCCACAAAGTCATACTTCATACGATGTCAGTAAGCCTCCTAAAATAATGCAAAATCATGTAAAACTTGATAACAAAGACCAAAACTAACTGTTTTCTACCATCACTGAAGTCTGCAATAATAATTACGTCAACAAGTCTGACACGTGGCAGACCACAAAACCACCATTTGTGCCATGAAACACAATTTATTTATTTTTCGTATATTCAACTCGAATCTCACAGAAATCCCAGGAAGGCAAACCATTTAAAATAACTGATTTAAACAATTTAACGCGACAAAACAATTTTGGTAAAATACTCAGTATTTATCCGAATCCCATTACTTCTATAGGTTTTTACTCGTATAAGGGCCAGTCCTTTACATTTAAAAACGTATAGAACGTTATCTACGACGAATTTAAAGCCCTAATTATCTACTTTCTTAACGACTTTGGTGCTACTGACAAAAAATTAAAAATATCGTGCTCTGAATTCCAAATATTTGAATCTGGAATCGCTATCCCGTAGTGAGTAAGTATGGTGATCAATGGTCAAACCATCTCTGTATGAGAAGAAGCTTTCGCTCAACAGTGTGAGAGATAAAGAAAATGGAAGACACTAGACTGACTGACTGATTGCGAAAAAGAGTCTGTCAACAGTAAAAGGTGGCAGAGAGAGAGAGATAGAGAGATCATGGTCACAGCATTATCTGCCCCTACTAACAAAACGAACGCCTCACCATTGTCGACGTTCACTCGGCCAAGAGTGATATGACAAAGAAGAAGAAAAGGAGTTATAATTTCAAAATACATGTTAAACCTTTTCTTTGGGGTTTTCCGGGAAAGTAGTATACTACACTGTATAGACAGATATTGATTTGCAATGACAATGACAATGTTCAGGCTTTATTTGACATGGACAAAGAATGCAACAACGTGGTTATCAATATTACTTTTAACGCAGTACTTACAGTTACATTAAGTACGCTTAATTCAATTTGATACATGATGATCAAATGTTGTTTGAAAAAAAATCCCTCAATAAAATGATAATTAGCTGATTAAAAGCGGTACTGAATGTAAAATATCTTACACTTAATACTGAAAAATGTCTTACAAAACGATCAAATCCAATAAGACAGAAAGTCAACCTATTAGTACAGAGAAAGGATAGAAAAATAATCTATAATAGAAATATCATGAACTAGCCGTTGCTCACGACGCTGTCTGCATGGACATCAGAATACAGCGCGGTAGTTCCTGTTACCGTGGGAAAGACAAAACACAGCATTGTCCCCGAACCTTCCCCCCTTATAATCGAAGTACCCAAAAACAGCAGCACACATACATTTCATTATTTTAAATAAAAAATATTATGTATAAGCAAATATCAAAAACGAAGGTCCGTTAAATATATATATATATATATATAAAGTCAGACCCCCAATAACCCCCCTAATAAATCTTTTTACGTCTCATCCGTTCCGTTGCTTTGGCGTGAAAGCGAGACATACAGACAGACAGAGAAACTTTCACATTTGTGATATTAGATTCATCGTTCGTATTTAAAATTTATTTCAAACTGCTAATGACTTAAGCAATCATTAAAACACACAGTTGGTTAAAAACGACAACTTGTTCTTCCGTTCTGCATCAAGCCATTACTTCAAAACTTACAATTTAATTTAAGCATTACTGGTATCTCTTTCAAGCTTATTTCTTATACTATAAGGTTCATTTTTGTAAAGATTTGAGGTATAAATTGCGATATACCACGCGTCTCTGATCAACATAAGTGATTTCCTTTTCCTTTGTACATAATTGTTGGATTGAAATGTTGCTTTTATCTTCGTCTGTGTTTAATTGGTTATGTTTTGATGAAAACTTGCATTAAGCAATGTTACTGACTTATTTTGCACCAACTACTACACACTGGAAATTCCATACGAGAGTATCTTGTAATAATTTGTTTATCAAGAAGAAATAGTCCACACTACATTGATAATAAATAAAACACAGCGAAGTAGGTGCATATCGGTAAGTACTCATATAACAATGTAGATTTACTTATTAAATTAATAGTTTAAAAAAATCTAAATACCCGCGTTTTTTATTGTCACTCATTTTTTTTCTAAATCGGTCCAGCCGTTTTTATAGTTGTAAATTGCATTGTCATCAGATTGCTAAGCTTAAGCTATCCTGGAAATTTCAGCCTACTAGCTTATCGGGAAGTGCCTCAAAGTTGAGTTCCAAAAATCCAATCGGACGCCAAAGAAACAAGCATACAAGAAAATGAGTGTATAAAAACGAGGGAAAATTTTTACCTCTTCAATTTATGAAAAAAAACTTTATGCCCATAATTTTAAAGTTAACTTCGAAATGTCGATTTTGATAAAGAAAGTTCTTAATGGAATCAAGTTTCCACTTAAAACTCGATACTAAACAAAGAAACACTCAACTTTAAGCTTCCGTTACAGTTAAAACATCCTGTTCAACATAGAAGTTAGAACAAACAAACATTACTACCGGAAGCAACTCCTTTTGAAACAACTAACCAGAAAGGAAATTGGGCGTTTTGGTTTTCAGGGTCAATTCACTTTCGGATTTTCAAAAAAGAATCTGATGTAAGTGAACATGACTGAAAATGAAACTGGATTTTTTAGCACAGATTTAACCATGACCTAAGATGATATTGAGTTAATATTTGAAATCAGCGATTTTTTCTGCATCGAAGAATGTCGTTATTATTTTACCCATTGTAAATATACATATTACACCCAGACGCAGAACAAATATGTGTGTGATGAGCACGATCATTTGTTGGTTGACTTGTCCCTGTTGGGAAACGAAGTCAAAACCTCTAGTATAACAGTCAAGGCATGTCCACTAGACCTGGACCAGTCAAAATAAAGTCACTTGTTTATTAACTTACCAAGCTTGAGGCAAGCAAAGATGTTCGAACGGAAACAGGTTTGGGCTCAGAATGACAAGCTGCCACCAGTTCATCCGACACATGTCCCGCTCTCTCTTCACGACGGCGTCCCACATAGGACCAGACCCCATATGGGGAACCCAAGTCATAGCCAACCCCATCACCACAAGGACTGCTGGCATCAACCTGTTGGCAATAATGGTATTTTTATTTCAAGAAGCTAATCATATTTGTATCGTAACTATAGTGAGCATGATTAATTATTAAATAATGCAACGGTTTCCTCAAGGATTGCCCGATTAGTTTCGACTCGCGACCCCGCCGCGTCAACTCATGATTAAGGACCCCGATAAATACGCGTGAGTAAACCGTTGCATCAAAAAGTAAGGTAATCGTGGTAAAGTTGGAACGGTTGTATGTCGTATTTTAAATTATGCAATGAGATAATGTCTTTATTTTAGTAAATTATTTAATGTCTCAATTACTTCATTACGGACTAAATAAAAACGGGACATCTCATGTATAAAACGACGTGATTGTCAAATTTCGTACACGCAATCGTCTAGCTGTCAACGAATAGCTATTTACTCTTTTTTTTTACAATTACACTGACTCAACATGTTGTGGCCTTGTGTTATGCACTTAGTTTACTATAATAATCATAATTGTGTGTGATGTCTAAAGAAGCTTTTACTTGTGTTGAAGGCAAAATCACTTGTCAGAAATAAAATTTGGTATCAAAAACAACAACGACAGTTATGAATGAAATTAGTGTAACTGTACTTAAATCAAGCAAAGCAGGAATATCTGAAACTTATTTATTTTTTATTATGACTAAACCTCACAAAATGGTTAGAAAGACTTGGTTAAACTTTATACCTTAAATATTTAAACTTTAATTATTATTGATTTCAAATAATTATACCTTTGCCATTTACTGATAAAACCATTCTATCACCAGCGCTTTAACAAAGTTAGTTACATAATTAATTAAATATAACTCATTGATACACGATAATAAATCATTAATTTATATTTGATTAGTGTTAATTGATACGTGTGCACATTCAATTTATACCGCATATAGAAAATAATAGCCGAACAAAATAGTGTAAGGGTCATTTGAACAAAAGACAATAAAAATAACTGATTAAGTTATATCGTATACTAGATCTAAGAAGTGTAGTTTAAAGACAAAAATTGATTGGATTATTTCATTATCTAGATGGTTGATTACTGAACGAGAAAAAATTCTGAGTCAACACCTTTCGGATATTTTTATAATTACAATGCTCAGAAAAACCACAACGATTTTATCAAATGTAACATTTGGACAGCTGACCAACAGATTTAAGCTTGTTTTTTTATCGAAATTTTCATTTTATTTTTCCTCATTACATACTCCTTGTTCCTTGAAAAACGAAGTGGGTTGTGTCAATCTCTTACTAAGCCTTGCCCTTGAGCAATGACTCCCACATTTGGTTGATAATTAGCAATTCTTGAGGCACAAAAGAGAGTCTAGGTAAGCTTAAGCAAAGACCTTTCTCTGTTGCTTCTTTCAATTTCGGCTCTCTACCAGTTTCTTACAGTTTGCTAATGACAATGCAACTAAAAGAGATAACTGACAACGACTTACCTAAACCACCGATTCACAATAGCCATGGGCACAGTTTTCAATGTGAAGGGATGAGACTCAGCGTACACCAGCATCTTATAAGCCATGAGAAAACCTCCCATCACGAAGAAGATCTGGACGATGACGCGAGCATTGAAGAGAAGAGCCTTGAAGAAATCGTCGTAAGACTGGAAAGAGAAAGAAAATAAGTCTTCTTTGTGGAGAATCTGGGCGAACATCTTGGTCAGCTCTCGTTGGGCGACTGAGTCATGGGTTTGATTCATAAAGTAGTACTGCTTGAGTAGCACTGTGTTGTAAGGAGTTTCTAGTCTCTGGCACTCTGGCAGTTTTGCCCCTGTTTCCGTTGCTGCATTTCGGCATGTAATTTGTATCTTCAGATAAGTAATCATAGGACAAAGCAAAATATTTAAATAGTTACCCATCATTTTTTTAACCACTTGTTGCTTAATATTGATCTATTACCTAGATAAACTGCTAAACTACATCGCCTGAGAAAATTTCAACTGTCTAGCTACCACGGTACGTAACGTACCGCGTAGTAACAGCCGGACAGACATCTGATTATTATTAAAAAGAAAAAACCTCATTAACCAAATTGCATCAATAAAACTTCACATTTATAACAATTACCTCATTTTAACTTAACGTTAAGTGCATACAATTACTTTAACTGTGTTTCATAGTTCACTTGACGTAAGTAACCGCAGAGTGATGAAATGCGGCGTTTTGAAATGAATTGCTTCCGTTGTGCGTGTGCGCACGTCGCGCGGCGGTTTGGTATTGGAGTTGTTAGTGTGGTTTATTAGTTTATGGTGTCATTGAACTTGTTAACTTTTGTTTTTTTTGACAGATTGTTTACATTTTTTTTTGTGGGATAATTATAGTTTTTTTTGTGGTCGATTTCTAGTAAAGTAGAAAACAATATAATATAAAACTGTTGTTTAAATTTTCTGAACAGTGAGTTTAGAGATTGTCTTACCTTTTTATTTAGGATGATAAAAAATAGTAGCCAAGCGTAGGGCTAGTATAGGCCCGCGATACTGAGGGTTCCGCACAAACAGGTGATAAATAAATCGGTTTTTGGACAAATTGTAACCGTAGCCACAGTTGCGTAACAGCGATTTTAATTTTTAATAATTGTTGTTATAGCAGTAGAAATTCATAATCTGCAATTTTCAATTGTCTAGCTGCCACGGTTCATAAGACACAGCCTGTTCACGGACGGACAGATGGACAGACGGATAGACAGACAGCGGAGAACTTACTAATAGACGTTCGTTTTAACCTTTTGCTTTCTTAATAGACCCCTTTTTGTTAACATATAGCTTCTAGAGTCCCTTCCTGATTATCATCTTTTGCATGAATTTAATTGGGCAATAGACTAACCTATAATAAATCTTTAGTAACTAAAAGCGGATTTACTTACTAAATAAAATTCAATGAAGGTACTATTACGTTACATATTGCAACGCACCGCTGCGAACCCACTACCGTGGAAGAGATTGCTCAAATCGAGCTCTTTTATTTACTTTAGTCGATCGATTTGTCGGTTTTAGTGTTAGTCAATAGACTGAACAGATTTTTTTAAATGCAATGCAATTTTTTTTTAATTGTAGAATTATATAAGTTAATGTTAAAGTCCGTGCAATTTTGCTTAACAATGGATGTACAACACTATTCAGTGTTAGTTAAATGTACGAAATTGAATGTTAGTTACCAGTCAATACAATATTTTTGTGAACCTATAATTGTAATTTTTAAAATAATGTGGAGAACTCCTTTAAAAAGGAGGAAGGCTTTAATTCAATGTCAAAATTTCAATATTCTGTGCTCCTTGATACTTTTTATTAAATTATACTCTTTACTTATATCATGTTATAAACCTTTCAATAAAGAGTGAATCGGTCACAATAAGTTCTGTATGTAAAATTAAGCAACCGAGTAAATAAATTTAAGTTTCGTTTAATATAAAATATTAATTAAATTACGTTTTTCTTTCACTATCTACACTACGACACAAAACTCTATAAAACATTAAATAGAACAAAACACTTTTCACGTAACTTTGTGAAATTCCAAACCGGTTATAACTACTTCAAACCAGTTCAATCCAGTTAGAGGTCATTGACTGGTCTAGGTCAACATATTTCGCGGTTAACTTACTCTGTGGGTCAGTTGTTTGCTTAGCCCTTATTCACCCTATTGCCCAAGATTTATGGATATAAGTTTCTAATGTTTGCCTTAAGGGATTTATAGCAATAGTGATGGGAAAAGGAATCGAGTTTTCTTTTAAGTCGTTGTTCTAGTATCGTTTTTTTTTTCATTTCTTAATTTAACAATATCGTAACTTTATTGCTTATGTTAGACTAGATCCTTCTTATTTTTAAACAGTAGTTTTTAAGTTAAATTTTACAGTTAACAGTGTCGAACCAACAACACGAGAGCCTTAAATGATCCTTTAAAATAATTTCGTTCCAATCTTAGAAATCTAAATAATATTACCTTATTATTTAGATTTCTATGGTTATAATAGTGTTGGCTCCCGTTTTACGAAATTTGGTTGTGGTTTTTATTTATTTAATATTATTAACACAAAGTTGGACTCAAGCAGCTCAAAATATACGTAGATCTCGATGGCTTGCAATTAGGGGGAAGGAGGAGGCGTATGTCCAGCAGTGGACGAATAGAGGCTGACGATGATGATGAAAACAAAGACACCAAGTACAATAAAATAATTAAGAACAAACTTGTGTAATTAATAAAGATTGAAAAGATCTTTAGTCAATTATGTGAAGCAATATTTTGATTACAATCATCTAAAGAGAAATGAAACTTGTAACAATTATTTAATTTCAAAAGTACGTTACTTACTGTATTGCAAAGACTTAATTTTGTTTACTGTATTGTCCGATCAAAAAGTAGGTCAGACATCAAAAGGAAAAAATAGGCTATTGAAATATCAACTGAAATAGTTGTAACGAGAACGTTATGGCCTTTCTAAATACGTAATTTATTAACAGATTGCAATATTCAATAAGGTGCAGCGCAGACGAAAGACTTTTCGTGACGCATTTTTTAGTCATTGATTTTAGTACCATTTTATTTTTTAGCTGAGAAAATCAAATAAAGAAGCAACAAATTCATATAAATGAGAAAAGTCTTTATTATAGTCTGTGAAAATAGTAATTATCTATACTAATATATAAAGCTGAAGAGTTTGTTTGTTTCTTTGTTTGAACGCGCTAATCTCAGGAAACTGCTTCAAATTAAAAATTATTTTTGTATTGAATAGACCATTCATCGAGGAAGGCTTTAGGCTATATACTTCGCTCCGACTAATAGGAGCGAAGATACAATGGAAAATGTGGAAAAAACAGGGCAGGTATAAATCATAACTTATATCTTCTAACCACAGCTAGTACAATGGTATGCAGTAACGCACACGCGCGCCATTCAGACTTTTTGAGCGCCGCAGACTCGATCGCACATAAAGTGTGCAGTATGCGCTGCACCTAAGGCGCTATTGTAAAAAAAAAACTGTTTTCAAAGAATGTTGTTCCTGCACGAATAAATTTAATTCTTTTGTTCAAAAAAAGTCACATTCATTTCTTATCCCAAGCGGGGATGGAACCCGCGACCCGTCACGCTCAGTGGGTTTGGCGTGGTGACTATACGACTCGGCAGTCAAAAATAGTCAAAATATTATAAAAGTATTATTTTGATTTGAATTCAAGTATTACTTCACTTATACTTAGACTTCGTTTTACTCGACATAGAAAGCGTAATTAAAGATACATTATTTATACTGAAAAACTCACGCTTATTTAAAAACTTATTAAGGTTTAAATAAATATTATGATTAACATCGAAAATAGAACGAAACTTCTAGTTCTTACTAAATAGCGGAAAAAGTGCAACAACATACCAAGTCTTTACGGTAATAGTGCATAAATGGTACTCATACGGCGAGTACAGATGGCAGCAAAAATAACTGAATTAACGCAGATTTACAAAATCCCCGAAATATCTTTTAGAAATTTTCTTTGGTATTCGTATTCAGTAAAGTTGGTGATGTTCTTTCTATCCTGGATATTTATTACGTGGGTCGTGGGACTTTAGGGACCGGGACCGCGGTCCCATATTCCACCTATAGATACAATAATTATTTTAGAAATACTACAATTTGGGACCACAAATAAAAAAGTAAACTAAGTCTTACGAAAGTATGGTTAACCAAATAATTTTGAATAAGTATGTGCTAGCTTTTATTTATTTTATTTATTAAAAAATAGAAAATAGAAAATTACATAATTTGTCCGGGACTACATCCGAGTGGACTCCAGTCCAAACGCGCGGTGATGTAGTCTTGACCCCGCCTCCCCTCAATTATTCTCTTTAAGGTCACTATTTCAATATTTAAAATAAAAAAAAATAGTCCATTTCTAAAAAAAGTTAAATATAAATTCTGAAAACCCTTTTTTCCAGATAAATAGTATCCTATGCCCTGTGTCAGACTCGCGTCTATCAGTGTACCAAATTTCATTACAATCGGTTTAGAAGTTTTGGCGTGTAAGCAAGACAGACATACTTTCGCATTTATAATATTAAACTAACCATACTTAATTAAGTACCTAATCCTAAACTCCCAATCACCTTCATACCCAATTCAATAAAACTACCCAAATTGTTTGTTTCTGAAGACCCTTCAGACATAGCAGTAGGCTACGGAATCTTTGGAAATCTAATAGTATTTGACCTGTTGTTGCTGACCGTACGAAGTAAAGAGTATTGCATAGCAGCATAACCTGTTTACTTAGAGTAGTATCCAGTCCTGTTGAGATAAACGTTTCGTAAGTTTTAAGTAATCGTGAAATATGAGTATTTTACTGCACGTGAAATTGCAATAAAGGAGAGAGAAGGGGACGAGATTTGATGATAATGTATACTAAGATTGTTGGTTAATTTGTAAACTTTGTGATGATATGATTCTATGAATCAATTGGTCTTTTAAAATGACTCCCGCATTAAGTAACATAGTAATTGTGTCGCACGGTTTCACAAAAAATCAAGTCACATGCACAAAAACACCCAGACTCAGGACAAGCATTCTTGAATCATACGCTTGTTCTACGCGGGGATTAAACCCACGACACGTCACGCCTAGAGGGTTTGGAGTGATGACCACAAAAATTGGTATGTTTGTAGTGCACGTTTTTCAACGGGGGCAAAGGAAATATTTGACTTTTTCAAAGTTATTATGTAATCTTTTGATTATTTTAAGATACCACTGACAAAACGGCGAAGACAAACAACGTGGGGAAACCTAGCCTAATAATATTGGAATGTAAAATCGCCAAGCCGCAATAAGCTAGCGTGATAATCAATGATGATTAAACCTTCCCTATTTTGTATGTTTTATATATGCCCGGGAAGAGGCCTGTGGAAAGCAGTAGGTACGAATAATGTTAATTATTGAATAGTTCAAAAACATTTTTCAAACAGCCTTTCCTTCATCAATAATCTTTTTCAATCAAACACTTTAAATAAAAAACGTAAAACGGTATGTAGATATCCTTCATAATATATTTTTTAAATCTTTTGTATTAATTTCCCACATTCCAGACGAAATTGCATGAAGCTTATTTGCTTGACGTAACGACTGCCCTTTAACGCTTTTTGTGTTAATTCTGCAATGATGTACAATGTTTTCAACATACATTTTTAATAACTTATTTTTTCACTTTGACGCGCTGAAACTGTTTTTGTCTTTTGTTGTGTATTTAATTCTAAACGTATTTAATTTCCAATTGCTCTGACTGTATTGACAGCATGGATGGCCGAGTGGAGTTGACCACGCCAAAGCCACTGAGGGCGAAGTGTCGCGGATTCGATCCCCGCGTAGGACAAGTGGGTATCTTTGTGCATGTGATTTGTATGTTTGTAAAACCCCCTGCGACACTAGGGTTAAATTCCCTACTGCGGGAGTCGTTTCTTTTAAAGAAAAAAAAATCTAACTAGCTATCGCCCGCCTGCTACTAAACGCTACAAAATGATCCCACGGAACATCATCATCATCATCATCTCAGCCCATAGCAGTCCACTGCTGGACGAAGGCCTCTCCATAATTTCTCCAGCGCGACCGGTTCTCAAATCAGGACAAAAACTATGTGCTAATCCTGGTTGTAATCTATCTGTCTATCAACTTTCGTCTAATTCCGTTCAGTATTTACTGCGTAAAAATGGAACAAGTCATCCATACATACAAATTTTTGCGTTTATAATATTGTTAGGATTTCCTATCATCCTAACTGGGCCCCAATTCTGCTATTTACAACTCCTGATGAATGAATGAAATTTGGCTCAAAATGACAATTTTCTTATTCTCTTAGGCATTTTTCTACACAATAATTGGAAATTCAGTGCAGAACAGTTTACTCAAGGTCAATACAATTAACTTCCAGTTATTGTATTGGCAAAATGCTTTCAAGAGAACAGGTATTTCAAATTTAATCCAATAGGGATGATGACTGGGTATAAAAAGAAAAAATCTCATTAGTCCCTCAGTTAGATAATTGAAAAGTATGAGACACGTATTTTTTCCTTTTTCAGAAAAACTAGAATTGACAATGATTAACTGCTTTAAAGTTTAGGAGAGGGGGCTTGTGATGTCCCGATATGGTAAAATTTATACTCAATCGTGACGTCACGCGTAAGTTTCATTCACTGTAATTTGGTCAGTTTATGTTTGCGGGACAAATTAAAAAATACGTATCCATTATTATACAAAAAACTACAAGACGGACACTGCAAAAAAAACTGTCATCATCCCTATTGCCATTAATTCAACGGCCATTGTAAAATAGTAGAATCGGGGCCCTGGTATAGTAAATGAAGTCCCTTCTAAAAGCACTGGCATTTACTACGTCACTATGTTAGTATTGGAATGTAAACTCGCTAGAACAGTCTGAGCTTAAACAGCTGATATAGGCAGTAATGTTACGAAATATTCGTTAACTAGTTTATAACTAGGTTTACTGCTTATTAGATTATTTGGATATAAATAGTCCGTGTAATGAAAAATATGTGGAAGTTATTAAAAACGTAGACTGGAATGATTCATAGTTGGTCCAGTAGTTTTGATTGCTATACTGGAGGTTGTGAGTTCAATCTATCCAGAACAAATGTTTGTGTGATGAGCACGATTATTTGGTCTGTGTCTGGTGTTTCCAAATATTTAAGTGTGTCTATCAGTTATCTCATTATCATTCTAGCCTTTTCCCAACTATGTTGGGGTCCGCTTCCAGTCTAACCGGATTCAGCTGCGTGTTCGATTCACTTATGCAGTTATAGCTTAGCCACATAATACAAATTTTGCTTAGTATGAGGCTATATGGCGTTGTGATGATAGGCCATAGATGCAAGATACTAAGCGACATCTTGTTGGATTTTATAATATCTAACGTAGATTCTATACAAAGTGTTAAAATAAATGATTTGTCATAATTTCAATTGTCTATATGATATCACGGTTCTGTTTCTCCCTTTCAGGTACGAAACCCTGAAAACGCCTTAGTGTTTCATTTACATTTTAATACAAATTAAAATTATACCAATACCTTTAAAATATGACACAATTCTACAATTGAATTATATTTATCTCACTTGAATAAATTTGTAATTATACAAATCCAGGATAACTTATAAATATTGTATTCGACGGTTTTAAATTATTCAATTTCATTTATTTGTTTGTAAATATTTATTGAAGCTTAGTTAAAATGTTTAATTATTAAGTCATTTATTTGATATCATTAAAATAACTTCCGTCAGATAATTCTTCGTTATTTATTTAACGTCTCACGCGTATTTATCGGGATCGCCCGACTAGTTTCGAACCCAACCGGAGTCCATAATCATGAGCTGAAATGGTGGAGTGGACAGAAGTAAAACCGTTATTAAATATCATGTTATTTTTGACGATTGACTATGCGATATACTTAGTGATTACTCATTAAGGATGGTAGAAATAACAATTTTTATTTTGCAAAAATTTTGATGTTTGGATTTTCTCTCACTTACTTAGTAGGTACTTACATTTTCAATGAACTCGGGATTAGCAGTGTATCCATAGCCGATGAAAATCATCGAATGTAGACCGAGAATCATCACCATGGTGTAGAATCTGAAACAATGAGCTTGGTTATATATAGGCTGATATTTGGATCTGAAGGAAATTTCATGCCATTTTCTCTCTAAAGGAATTACTATAGTTTAAAATGTATTTGAAAAACGGCCTCTTTGAAGAGAAAGCTTTTTTCATTTCGAGCAATATTTTTTAAGAAAGGTAGATTTTTCAAAAATAAGAGTCTACCACTAATTGCCTAATGCCTTTATGATAATCGTTAGCAGATTTTTGTGATATTGGTATCTACCATCAATTGGAAGTTCAAAATTTTCTTAAATTAAATCCTGTAAAAATAAACAATTCGTCTAGTTATAATTTGGAAAGTTATTCAAACTCACATTTCGTTGTCATTATAAACAGAATGGATGGTAATTCATAATACTCTGTGGCTTATCATAACCTAGGTTTAACGCGACATGTTATAGAGGGCACGTCGAAAACTGTGGTTAACCGCAATCATTAACTGATAATTATTCGATTTTAATTCGGGTACAATCGATGGATTATAATTCATGTTTGTATTTAATTTTACTGTAACTGTTTACCTAATATTTGAATAAATTGTGTGTTCTTTGGTATAATTAGGTGTTATGGCTTTTCGAGTAAATAATTCATACACAGGAATTTATCATTGTAAAATGATAATTCTGAATGATGCATGATGGAAGAAGATTATGAAACTCTTAAACTAATTTTATGTTTTTAATTTTCGTTCTATCCGAATCTATATACTAATATTTAAAGCTGAAGAGTTTGTTTGTTTGTTTGAACGCGCTAATCTCAGGAACTACTGGTCCAAATTGAAAAAATCTTTTTGTCTTGAATAGACCATTCATCGAGGAAGGCTTTAGGCTATAAACCATCACGCTGCGATTAATAGGAGCTCAGATACAATGGAAAATGTGAAAAAATCCGGGCAGGTATACCTAAATTATAACTTATATCTTCTACCCACGGGGACGAAGTCGCAGGCAACAGCTAGTCTAAAATAACGCTCGGAATGGCATGGACAATAGAAACTATTTTTAATTCAAATTTGGCAAGTGCTATTCAAAATTTACATTATAA
Source organism: Trichoplusia ni (assembly GCF_003590095.1). NCBI lineage: Eukaryota > Metazoa > Arthropoda > Insecta > Lepidoptera > Noctuidae > Trichoplusia > Trichoplusia ni. The sequence goes on along the minus strand of NC_039489.1, from coordinate 4,835,312 downwards.
TTTTTTTCTATTTTTTTGACGATGATAATATTTTATAAGTGTTTAAACTCGCCAATGCGGCTGAAACACGTCGTATAATTATTATTCTAATGAGAACAGAATAATAATAACAAAAGTCCTCACTCCCTACTCCAATCATCACCTCATCGACACAAAACAAAAAACATCGATTCTCGGCATACCTTGAATGCATCGAGTACTCGGTACACCGCAATCAAGGCGAGTAATTATTCCGATTTTAATCGCGAGAGGATATATTGGAAAAATGTTTTTCTTATTTTAATTCTGATGGGAATTTCTATTATGCGAGAGTTAAATTATGATGGGAGAGAATTGAAGGTAGGCTTGAATTAAAAGGAGAAAAACCGGTCAAGCACGATTCGACCTCGCGACAACTTGCGAAAATAAATTTGTTTAACATCTTTTTTTATAGCCGGACCTGTAATACCAACGTTATCTTTGAAAATTTTAACAACTATCTGTAACAGTTTAGTAGTGTAGTGTAGTAAGACACAGCCTGATGTCTAACGGACACATATTGGTGCCTTAGTAATAGGCTGGGTTTGAACCCTTTGGGTGCGGAGCCTAAAAAACCAAGTATGCTGTAAATTTGATCAAAGAAATGAGTAAATATTATGTAAAGTGAAAATAATAATTTTGTCTTTAGCCATTTCTATCTCTTTGCAGCGCAAAAGACGATCCATACTCCTTTTATCTCTGTCTATCAGTAATATGCAGGTGAAGATTATCACAATCTTCACCTGCTTCTGAATGAGTAAAGCTCACTTCGCAATCTCCACCTGCAGCTATTTCCATTCTAAAAGCATCTTACTGGAGGTTTTTTACATGCTTACCTTAGAGCCTGAAAACATTTGAAGAGTCCACCTTCAGCGCTTCCTCCATGTTTCAACGCTTTCCAATTCTTCTGGATGCAGAAAGCCAGCATGTATTTATTTGCTAAAACAAAATGATACTTTGAGGTAATATAATAATTTGGGAAGAAATAACTGGAAAATACAATATAGTTTTTTTTTTGAGTAATATAATATGGTTTTGGCATGACTATGATAATATTTGAATTCACAGAATGCCAGATCCACGGATCATGGATCTATGATACACTTGACACGATATCAATTAGTGTAGATGAATGATCAATTGATCAACTCGTACTGATGCAGTGTAGGCTAAGGAGGATTAAAATGCTGTCTTTCAAGCTGCTTTACGATCAGCTGGAATGTCTTGCAAAGCAGCTTGACGTTAACTCACCTAATTCTCGTTCTTGCATAACTTTGTTAGATTGATAAGATAAAATAAAATTACCTTCTCCATTCTCCGATGGTTTTAAAAAGTAATATGCTGAACATCCAAAGTTAACCAGGAGTAAGGCGAGCAGTAGCACTCCAATAATATAGTCGAGGGTATCAGGCGGCTTGTAGTCATCCTTTGTCTTGCAATACCGCACTGATAGCTTGTCCACCTGTTGATTACAAATACTTATAAATGTAGGTAGTAATTTCCATGATGATTTGTAAAGAACTGGTATCCAAATAGTCCTAGACGGAGATAGTCAGAAGTAGGTAAGGTGGTATTTGCCTTTCAGTCGGATAGGAATTGTTCCTAATAAGATTTCCAATGTTAAGGTTATTTATTCGACACTTCTCCTTGTAAGATTGTTAAATCTAAAGTGAAAAATATAAGACAGAACGTTATGAAACCCATCCCAGTAATTAATTGAAGTTTCTTGTGCTCTGCAAATGAATGGGTACCCATCATGTTGTACAAATTGAAGATTCATTTTCAAAATCTTGGTACTATAACCATGTATCTGAATAGGTGCCAGAACATGACCCACCATTCTTGTTCAAGAGCAAGATAAAAGATCATCTTACCTGTAGTCCATACCCCTGATGTATGCTAGCATTCAAGCAGTCTTTCAGAGCCTCAGCGGTGGACTCGCCTCCGTCAGCATGACTGATGTTCAGGCCGCAGTGCTTGGAGCCGCACACTCCTCGATGCAGCTTCGAATGCTGGTAGTTCGTGTACGAGAGCGACGAGAAGTTCTAGAACAAAAGGAGATGTTAAACTGACAGAAGTATCTAAGATATTTTTTTTCTTCTTTTTGTATGATTGATTTATAACTTTAGAGCATTGCCGTTGGTACATTTTTTGTTGTGATGGCTTTCTCACGATGAGGACCTTTACCATTTTCAGCAAGTGTCAACACGTTTGTAATACACTCACAAAATCGTTCGTTCCGAGATACGATCCAATGGCAGTCCAAGGATCATACCACTAGGTAATTTCTAGTTGCAGCTAGGAGCGAAAGCTTGAAAGCAAGATTATAAAAGATGATTAATGCACTTTTATCAATCTGTACATTTCTTCTTTGGTCTTCAATAGAATCTGGAAATACAGACGATTCAATTATGGTCCAACCTTTGACCAGGAAAAATGTGCATTAAATGCTCATTCAATTCAAGGCTTTTCAGATCGTAATTCTAGAATTCACGATCAGTTATTCAACTCAGGATGTACAAAGTTCCATACATTTGAATAATTATGTGTACATTGAAACAAAAAACCTTGTTTCTGAAGATAACTGAAGATTTCTTGCCTCTTCATTTCGAGTGGTAACTAGTATTACAAAAAGCTCAAATGATTCGTGTCGTTATTGAAGTTGAAGGTTAGGTGCATATTATGTTTCCTGGATTTTTTAGATGAAAAAAAATGCATTTGTTATATTATGCATATTGTTGGCTATTTTTTATATATTAGCGGTAGATTCATTGAATGATTGTGCAATTTTGTATGCATGAGAACATAATACTTTACATTTAGAAATTAACTCGTGTTGTTTGTACTTGTATAAACAAAGAGTTAATTTTTCAAAATTTTCCAGAAACAAATATTAATTTGTTGCTGGAAAATTTCACACTAACGCAGATTTTGATATGAAACTTTTGCATTTTTTTTATTCCAGTGACCCTTGGACACTGTACGTCTAATTTTTTATATTATAGTTTCTAAAACTGCATAATACTGGCTAAATGCTGCACAAAAGATCATCTGCATCTACATCTTCTGCTAAATTAAAATTCGCACAATTCGCGAAATTCGTCGCACAGTTATGTTCCGAAACTCTTAAATACTTTAAAGCTTCCTTTATTTTATTTTTTCATCCAAAAATGCTTATCTTTTTTTTTTAACAGAAACCGGATTTAATCATCTACCTTTTCTTTTGGGGTCGGGTTCCAATCTGGACCCAGAAAACACTACTGTTTGAAAAGAAGTAACTGCCTATCTGTCATCCCGAATCCAGTTACCCGAGCAACAAATCATGAAGAGATTTAATTGAATACTGAACATATCTATACTAATATACAAAGCTGAAGAGTTTGTTTGTTTGAACACGCTAATCTTAGAAACTACTGGTCCAAATTGAAAAAATATTTTTGTGTTGAATAGACCATTTATCGAGGAAGGCTTTAAGCTATAAACCATCACGCTGCGACTAATAGGAGCGAAGACACAATGGAAAATGTGAAAAAAAACAGGGCAGGTTAAATCATAACTACTACCCACGGGGACGAAGTCGCGGGCAACAGCTAGTTATTATCTATTATCCAAACCGGTCCAGCAAACATTTCATATAACTCAAACGAAATCTAGTGAAGATGTAATAAGTCACAGCATATCGTGTCAAGGTTTTGTTAACTTGCTACGTGCGCAATTTAAGAGGCAGGACAAACATTTTAAGTGCATGATTATGACGTTATTTTGGCGAGAAAATGTCTGATGTGTTTGCTAAGATTGCCATATGCTTGAGAATTATTAATGGACTTGTGAGGACTGGGTTTTTGAAGTTTTTATATATTATCATGTATCTAATACTATCAAGTATCTTGTTCACAATATTGGAGGTGTCCTGTTGAACTCAACTTGAATAGATTTTTTGATCACGATTTTTGGGATAAAGAATAACTTAAGTTAAAAGATTTTTCTGCCATCAATATTTTTTTAGATTCGTACTTAGATGTCTTGAAACTCGCAGAATGATAACCTGAACATAATTATTTTGTTTTTTTTTTTTAATATGGTATGTTTTTACCAGGAATATAGGATTGCTTGCTTATTTGTACTATTCAGAGATTCCAAACATCATTGTATACGACGTGTTGGTCTATCGATCCTAGCTCTACAAACAATTGTAGACCACAAATGTCTATTCCAAGTTTAGATGTTCTTGTGCATAGTAGTTTGAAGTCCCTAGTGAAGGTGCGTTTGTCCACCGCGGCCTAATAGGTTCAAGTATGAGTCGGATTTACGACACCGAAGACAAAAAACAAAAAGCAATCCAAAAATTGTTCATCCACCGCATCTAAAAGCCTATTTTTTTCATTTTCGTAGCTACATAAGGCTATAGATTACGGTTACTGAGATACAGCCTGGTGACCAACTGACGGATAGAGATCAAAGTCTTAGTAATGGGGCTCTGATTTTATTCTTTGGGTATGCAATCCTAAAGCAAGATTTCGTTATTCAATGACATACATTTCTGTACTATGTTTGCTTGAATACCAGAAACTAATTACTCACAAATATTGGCAATATTGACAGTGGACAAACGGCCTTATAATCAGACAATTATTTTGCTTGATAGTACTCAGACTTGCACGGTTAGCTGTTTGCTACAGGTCATCATGTTAATGTTCAATAAGGCCGACGTGCTGCGGTTTTGATACCGCACAAATAATTGTATGAAGGTAATATTATTGTTGCGGGAGAAGTTATTTTATTTGAAGCTCACTCTTGAAACGCAGCGATAAAATTGGATTTTACGAGGCGTGTTTTTTTTTTTTTTTTATATAATAATAATAATAATAATAAATATTCCACAACTTTCACACAACGCCATCTAGTCTCAAACTAAGCAGAGCTTGTATTATGAGTACTAGACAACTGATAAACATACTTATATATTTCTAAATACATACATAATATAGATAAATTACACCCAGACACAGAACAAATGATCGTGCTCATCACACAAACATTTGTCCTGGGTGGGAATCGAACCCACGACCTCTGGTATAGCAGTCAGGGTCACTAACCACTAGACCAACAGGCCAGTGTTATATAGATTATGCATACGATATGCATTTTTTTAATTAGTTCTTAAATAAAACCAGTCGAGGTTTGCAGCTTTTGAGTACGGATCCCTAAAAATGCTCACTACGAGGTACCCATTTCGAAAATGCTGTCTTAGGAAAATTTGTCACTGTATAGAAGCCATTTCACAAAAAAATGTGAGACTGTTCTCATATATATGTAAAAGTTCTTGTGTCATGGTGCACGTAATTGAAGACCTCCGAAACAGCGCGAACGATCCTCATGAAAGTGCTTATTAGGTTGGTATGTCCCCATTTTTTTTATTCAATAGTACTCATTTGTTCGGTAAAAAAACGTTTGCTGGGACAAATACTTCACAAAAAACAAAATTATAATTAATCGCTTACAAACATACCTTAATAAACTGATACAGCGGCGTATCATCTTCCAAGAGAACCAGGTCTACGATGCAGTAGACGGCGTCAGGCTTCTTCAGGCACAGGTCGAAGTCGTCCAGATCTGAGAGTGCTGGCATCGAGTGGTAGTCGAATATTGATTCTGGAGGTTCATCTGTTGGAAGTAAATGGAGATTAAACGAGAGCAGTGATGGTTATGTTAAGGGTGGAGTATTCCTGGAGAATTCCCGTAGGGACTGCCACTAACTCTTCAAGTACCTAATACTGTTGCAATAGAGTATTTGACTTTAAAACGCTCTAATTAGCCCCTTTTGCCTCTTAATTCTCAGTCAGATGGTCGTACCCTCGTCTTTATTAGTCCATCAGATAGATTTATAAATATGTAAAAGATAATGGGTTAACCAAGAAAATCCTCTAGTTTAATCAATAAACGTGACAGTTTCAATGAACTTTTAAAAACTTATCTCTTATTAATAGCTAAAGAAGTATCTAGACAAAAGTATAACAATCGTTCCTAGATTAATGCAGTACCTAAAAATTACGAAACATACTATCCTAATATAGAGTCGTGGTTACAATATTGTTTGACTAACATTAGTGTGTCCAAAAAGTTCTTACTAGTAATCTTTCGGCAAGGTCGGTCCCAATTTTATGGGGTCAAAATATGTAAACATTATATTACAAGATCATGACAACCGTGTATTAAATTTCGTATGTATTTGTCAAATGACAAAATAAGAATATTTAACCTCATTGTCATACTATTTACATCTTACAAAATACTTGAACATGTCTGTTTGCTGTGTCATTACGCAAAAACTACTCAATGGATTTTGATAAATTTCGACTTATGGATGGTTGTGATAACGAATTACATTTGATTGTATCCCTATTGTAGGGTTTCTTGTGTCAGGCTATGGGGTAACTGGTAGAAGATAAAATTAATAGTTCTTTTTTTTATTTTATCTGAAATGGGCAAATCGCAGAAATAAACTTAGGGGTTACATGAAGAACTTATTATTTGTGGTTATAACAGCAACTGCAAATGCATCACCTGAGAAAAATAACTATCTAGCTGTCACTGTTCATGAGATAAAGCTTGTTTATAATTTACAGACGGACCAACCTGAGCTTCAGTAATAGGGTTCCGCGTTTACAACCTAGGTACGGAACCTCAAAAAGCAATCTTGAAATGGTTTTCCTATAACCACGTAATCGTTGCCAATATATCGAACCTTGCATTTTAATCTTAAGATTGCCCAGAAATACTATTTACAGATTAAAAAAAACTCATAAAAGCTAAAATTATGTTGCAGTTAATATTTAAAACCGGACAATATCCAATTAGTCTAAATGAATTATTTGAAGTGCTTTAATAATATTATTGGTTACACAAACCCTTAAACTTAGATTTTTTTACATACTTAAAATCTGACAAAGTAATTATTTAAGTACCTAAAACAGTTATTGCCAGATATTTTTTGCCAGACCTTGATTATATTCGATAATCACCATCACCATTGCAGGTAAATTGTCATTAGATTAAATAAAGTAATTTAATTTCATTAAATAAATTAGCAGGGCTGAAAAAGGCATTTCCTTAATGTCATACTCATTTATTTTAATTACCTAAAAAACAAACTGCTAATGAACTAAAACAATTTTTGCAACATTTTTTATTCGCCCATCAAAGCAACTTTAACTTCCAGTCGACGTAAAGTTTGTCAGCATTTAAATCCTAACCGTAACTTGACATAAATAATATTTTAGATCAATAGATACAATCGTCCTGAAATTATTTTACTTTAAAACGTCGGCTATTGGAATTGTTTTGGCAATATTCTGTTATTATGATGATAAATTTTTGGAGGTTATTTATTGCAAAATCAACATATTTTTTTATTAAAAAAAAATGTTACATGTATCGAATAATGTCGTTTCTTTTCACTTAGAATTTCAAACAAGAGAAACTGTCTTTACCCAAAAAATAAAAGCATCCTAGGAACAATGAATATTTTTTTTAGATTGCCGTGCCAAGTTCCTTGGTACGCCCCTCTGAAGTAAGTAAGTCTATGCAATAATCACAGTCCATGTTAAAAGAGATGTAAAAATCTTGGTGACAGTTTGAGTTCAAGCTAGAAAGTTGGAAGGCTTAAATTGTTACAGATGATGCCTCCTATGTTACTCCTATAGCGCCAAATATTAAGAAAAAATATCGAGGTTAAGTAGCGCTTACTGCAGTCATAAATTTGATGGGTGACCAAGTTGTTATGCAAAATTTATCTTTTCCTTGCCTATTTATACGGAACCCGACTGTTGCGACCTCGACTCACATTAGTCCGGTTTAGTTTTTTATTTAATTAACTATTTCATAACAATGTCGCCTTTATTTTAAATTGTCTAGCAACGATATTATCTGATTTGCTAAAGCAGTAAGCCAGCGTTATCGCTATCTTAACTGGCATGTGCACAAAAACAATAGCAATGAATGCTTTCGTTAGTTGGATAATACTGTTGGCCGTTTATAATCCCCGACGCAAAAACGACATGGAGTAAGTACTATGAGGTGATTCTGTGTGAGTCTGTTGACGTCATCGTAGCTCGCAAACGGATGAACCGATTTCGATTTAGTCTTTTCATAATAACTTGTACATCTGTAATGCCTTTCATAAATATAGGTTTAATTTACAGTGTTTTATTCATCACAAACAAGTTATACGGTGCTCCCTCTAACTGCTCTGACAAGAATTTATAGTGCTAACAAATAAAATAGTAGCTCAAATCGTAAAGTTTATTCTAGTATTTATGATTTAAAGAGCTGAGTTGCAAGCATTGCGTTATGCTTATCCTAAAATCATAACTTTGTTTTGTAGGTATGTAATGGTTGGAGTTGAAAATTTGGCTAATAATGAAAATGAGATTTAAGTCCTAGGCTGAAACAATTTTTCTTTTTTATATATTCTAATAAAAACACAACATCATAAAATAAGATGTAATAGAGCTATATTCTGAATTAGAAAAAAAAAACATAAACACACACATTTGTTAAATTAAATAACTTAATTCGTTTTGTGCAATATACTTAAAAAATTAATACTGAATTCATTTTATGGCTTTATAAATTACATTTGATTAAATAATACAAAAAACTTCACAAATTATAATTTGATTTCAAATAATAATCAAAGATTTTCCAAAGAAGTTTTAATTTTTACTGTGACATCGCCATATTTACAACTACAACTTTAAGTTAATAAAAGAAAAAATAATCATGAAAATAACCTAAAATGCAACACCAAAGGTTAAACACCTCTGCAACGCAAACTCAGTCTAAACAGGTGTTTTCGCAAGATAAAGCTATGTACAACTGGTTTATTAGATATATCTGAGTGCACACGGTACGAAGCTAGCACAAAAGCTAGCCAAGGTGTGCTATGTTCAAATTAACTGAATTAGCAACTGCTTACTAAGCTTTCATGTTCGGTCTTTATGATCTCTTGATGTTACTGAAGATGCAATTTGAAATAGTTTTGGATCACAACCATATTATTAAGAGTGTTGGTTGGATGGATATTACAATTTTGGATTGCATTTTTGTTTTAAATAACTTCGGGAAAGATTCAAGTCACATGAAATCCAGACTGAGAAGAATTCGTGGATTCACACAAGTACTTGTAAAACACGGGGATCGAACCCATGTCGCGTCTCGCACAGAGATTTTGTGTTGATCTTTACCACTCGGCTATCAATGCAGTAAATCTATTCATTGAAACTGTAATATACAACTGTGGTCCATAAGGCAGACTTAATGCTGCAAGGAATAATCTACCAGTCAACCTTTTAATTTAAACCAAAAACTTAGTTGAAAAAGTTCTAACTAGAAATAACAAAACATTAAATAAACGGGACTATGTAGGTGGCTTTGGTGAATTCTGGCAGGATCTGAAGTAAATTGGTGCAAAATAATCAGACAAAATTAATAAAAAATGACGTGGTATTAAAAGTATCTGGCCAAGATAGTGCAGTGGAGAAGCAGACTTAATTTAAGCCGATAGGACTCCAAATATAAAGGAATACAGGCGGGAAGGAGAAGAAGGATTCATGTATCTACCTCTAACAATAGCATGTCCAAAGGATGTCCCCAAATAAAACAAGGAAGACTGGCAGATATCGACCAAAATATTGATCAAAATACAAGCGGAAATCATATAATCTTCCTTCAAGGAAACATATGTTTATAACTATGACGCATACATCCACAAAATAATGAAATATACGTATAAAACACGCAAGGAATCGCTACGCATGAGGTAACTATCGCAGTTATTTCTTCGCAATATCCTTTAATTATAAACACATTTAAACGATGTCCGGTAATTATTGACTTTCTCAAATTATGAGTAACTAGCCCGCTACAAAATGAAAATAATCCCACAAGAACATAATAATCCCACTAAACAAATAAAAACTATCCAATGTGATAATCCAGGTTATAAACTAACTGTGTACCAAGTTTCGTCTAAATCTATCTACAATAGGAAAACTTCAATATTATTTTGTGAATACTGAATCAACAAAATACCGTAAGCGATGTCTTTCTCAATCTTCTTGTCTTCTTTATTGTCTTAAAGTTACCATTAAAATTCCAGACCAAAAATATAATTTTATACGCACATACAGGTTTTTAAATGAATATCACATTTATCATCGGCCTAGCCTTTTCCCAACTATGTTGGAGTCGGCTTCCAGTATAACCGGATTCAGCTGAGTATCGTGTAACGGCAGTATAAAGACTGTCAAGGATGTATGAATAACAGCCGGGAGCCACAATTTAATGTGTCTTCCGAAACACGGAGGAACTCATGACAAAGATAGTCAACCCTTCTACGGACCAACCGCGTCAAGCATAGCCTAAACTAGCTATATTATAAGCTAAAGATTTCTAAACTCTTGCTCAACACCGAACCTACAACCTCATCCACCTAAATTCATTCAATTACTCACAACGCAACGACATTTCCAGAGTACCTCAAGTTTAATATCCTCCTTGCTAAGTTAACCAGAGCCTAAATCAACTGAATCCAACGTCGTCTGCATACAAAGTTCCACTCTCTATTTCCTCCGCCCTCCATCTGACATGGCTATCCGACAATACTGGAGAGAGGCGTTCCGTGTTGCTAAGACAGGTTTAATAGGTCAACGAAATGAGAATTTCTGACAGACTCTTCTAGGTATATAGAAAATGTATTTTTATAATTAGTGTACTGGTTTATGATTTTTCTCCGATAGAATTTTTTGTTTGAAAATTGAATTCAAATGAATGTTGTTCTTTTGTATGAACATTGCACTCCAAAAATATATCCAAGCAATATTATAAAGGCAAGAAAATTATGTAAAGCTGATATATACTCGCTGCTTCTCTGTGTGGATAGGAATATATAAGTTAGGAATTTAAAAATCGGAAAAATAGATTCAGCTTGCACGCAACTTCTTCTCGTTTTTGTAAACTCTTTCATTTCTGCTCTGCTTTTATAAATCGTACCGGGATTGAAATAGATAAAATAGCCTATAAATTTTCTCAATGAACGGGCCAAATACTCGTAACACTGAAATATTTATAAAAAATCGGACGATTAGTTTCTGAGGTTGGCGTTTTCGAACAAACTAGTGGTACAGATAAATAAATCTGCGAAAACGACGCGTTTGGCCTTGTAACTTGATAAAGTATAGTAGATGAGTAGAAGTAAAAGTAATTTCATTAGCGTTATGTCATTAGTATCTACAAATAAACTTTTACAGTAAATTCCACCTTTACTGACAAAAGAAAACATGGCGGAAAGCGAGTAGTGTCAGACTCTTACTGACTAAACCTAAAATGCCGTGCAACGTCTCCCGCGTTTTGACCGGTGCGTCGAAATGTAATGCAATTTAACACTCACCGACCGCGGGGCAAAAACTAAGTTGTTCATTGTTAAATATGGAAACAATAGCATAATATAACCCGATTTAAATAGTCATTCAATTCGTGAAATAATATTAATGTTAATCGTTTCCTTGCGTGCGTGTGACAGTACTGAATTATGCATGTTAATGTAATATTTCCAGTTAATTTTATTAATTAAAATGTCCGAAATTTTCGGTGTAAAGTCATGTTTAAAAGAGCTTACAATTTTTTATTTCAACTGTAATTATTTCTTTGTATAAAAAGTTACAAAAGTTAAAAACAAATTCATGTTTTGTCACTTTTTTATAAACAAGTTGGTAAATTGATGTCAGCATTTGTTAAAATAATCAATCTTATGAACATCAACATCCTCCTATAACATACTGGCACTCAACATTATTTTATTCACAGTTCAAATACTCATATTTGCATCAAAACATAATAAATACAAAGCACCCCGCCCTGTCTACATTTTTTTTTTATCTTGCCCACGGTGTCCCACTGCTCGGCAAAGGCCTCCAGTAAATCCTTCCACGATTCTCTATTCTGGCCGTCAAAAACTAATTAATTCCTTTTTTTTATATTTCTGTTATTAGGTACTATAATATCTCCTAAATCCCGAATTTACTTAAAACAAGGGAAGAAACCCGGTACCCTTTAAAGCTCACTCGCAGATACCTAAAACTCCCTACCAGAAGTTTTCTTAATGAGTATTTTAAAGAAATTCAATGTATGATTATTATTATCAACCCTACCTTTATCAGTAATATTTTGTCCATAAACATTTATAACACAGAACACTAGAAACCACCACATTTTAACAGCACTGCATGCAACTGTCGTTGAAAACAAGTGACGATCAGGCTCTAAGTATTTTACGCAACGGACGCTGGTAGGGGCATCGGCGCTTACTCTACGAGATATCGTAAGATATTTTATTAATGACGACCCATTTAGTTGACCGTGAATTTGGTAAATATTATCGAAGAAATTAGTGTCGGGAAAAACAAAAAAAAACTTGTGAAATGCGAGTTGAACTCGCGATTTTGAGGGTTACGTATATCGGTTAGGTAGGGGTAGGAAAATCGATTTGCAATAACATATCCATTACAAAATGTGAATGTAAAAACTATTGTTTAACATTGAGCTTAGAATTTATTTTTTCTTGTTATAGTGGAACCATAAAAAATACAACCTCTGTGAAAATGTTAACTGTCATCCTATCATACTTAACGAGAATAAATTTAAAGATAGATTAAATGAGATACAGCATGGCGAAAAGACTGACGGATAGACAAACTGAGGAACAGATCCCTACTAATATAGTTAAGTTTTATACTTTGGGTAATGAAGCCTTAAAGGATTGTTTCAATTTTAACTGTTCATGGCCTTGCGGTTTTATGAATAGATTTGAATGCATGAGGTTGCTAGTTCAAACCGCATACAGCTAAGAGCTTCTCGTAATTTACCTCTTTCGAAGTTATTTGGTTTTTTCTTAATTATTCCTAAAATACCATAATTTGTAAAAGCTTCAGGGGAACATCTTAATAAAATCCTATCTTTTTTTATTTATTTTTATATAGCCTACTGTACCTCACTGCTGAGCAAAGACCTACAATAAATCTTTCTACGATTTTCTGTTCTGGGCCTCATGGAACCAGCCGGAGCAGTAAGTGTTAAAGTCGTCCAAATATTGAAAATGAGCCATTGGATACATACATTTTTTTCTTTATGGGAAAAAGTCTCAGCCCAGTACTGTTCGTATAACGGCTGGATAAATCACAACTAACTTGAAGTGTTGACTCATCACAATAAACCTTTTTACAGTAAAGCAACAGTTCCGGGTCTATTGTAAAACATATGCATGTGAAACACTAAGAAAAAATGTACGACAAGGCTATTAGACTTTAGTATTTGCTTCACTAAACCACGAACTTCTCTGGGGTTCTATGTTTTAGCCGACTTCAAAAAAAGGAGGACGTTATCAATTCGATTGTGGTTTTTTTTGTAATGATCTTGTTATAATATATATTGAAAATAACTAACGTAATATTCTGAACCACAAGTCTGACCAGGCAGATAAAAATTTTAAACTAGCACGTTTTTATACACTCACTTTTCTTGTTTGTTTGTCATTCAGGCTGGATTTTTGCAGCTCAATTTTTATGGTACTTCCCGAAATTTCCAGGGTAGCTTCAAACCCGACAACAATGCAATATTGATAACTATAAAAACGGCTGAACCGATTTTAATAAAATTTGAATACCACATTTGAAAACATGGGTAATTAGATTTTTAAATCTATTTATTTTTATTTTGTAGTATGATAGAATTTCATCAAATTCTCAAATAAGTATATCTATGTTAATCCAACATAACTTAACGTAACTTAGTTGGAAAACACTAAAACATTTTGCAATGTCCTCCTTCGCAATACTCGATCATGCGCAGAACCTATGTACCAATGATATCTACCCCTGAACTTAATATATTTACTAATGATTGTACGTCATTACCGATGTTTATTTTAATATTTTCGCACTATTTCTCAACCAACTTCAAAAAGAATAAGGTTTTCAATTCGTCTGCATGTTTGTTACTACAGAACTTCGGACTGAATGTTGATCCATGAAAAGAAATTGAAAATGATTGATGAAATGAAATTGTTGATTCATTTTTCATTTCCAAGAAATAGCATTTGATCCCATAAACTGTTTATTTTTTTTGCAATTCTTTTTAAATTTTATTTAGTTTCGCATTTAGCGCAAATGTTTTAATTTAGTGTGGAAACTGTTCTGGATTGTGTACTGTTTATTTTGTATGTATTTTATTAACTATTTTATATCTGTTTAATTCCCAAATAAATAAAATAAAATAAAAAAATACTTCAAGTTTGGCGATGCAGTTTTTTTTAATTCGCTTGTATGTTTTTGCTGTTTAAATAATATTATTTAATTGACCGCCGAATTACGTTCGACGACAAAAACATTGTAGTGGTTTTGCGGTTTTTTCGCGTGGATTCATTTGCACGAGGTGCAGAGGAATACAGTTCAGTGCAGCACGTAGGCAAGTACTAGAGAGACTTATGCATAGTTACATGTACCTGTTGACACACAAGAGTGGCTAGCATCGCCGCCGCTGCGTCGTTAGCTCATGACGAATATGAACTCTGGTTGGGTCCGAAACTACATTGTCGGGGTATCTCGATAAAAACGAATCAGTGAGAAGTTATAAAACAAATATTTTTTTAATTACTCTAGGACACCACTGACAAACATTGAAGTTAAAACATTGTGGAGCCAGTTATGATTATGGACTCCGGTTGGGTCCGAAACTACTCGGGCTATCCCGATAAAAACCCAAGAGTGAACCGTTATGAAACAAGTAGTTCTTTTAATTATTTTAAGACACCCCTGACAAAAGGAGTCACCAAAACATCGAGAAGGAATCCTGGATTCCAAATATTGAAATCTGTAATCTCCAACCGGCCAATGGTCCAGCCAATGATCAAGCGTCAGAGCAACTCATTCACTCAAGCGTCCATTGGCAAGATGAACAATTCTGCTTTATCAAGTCACACGAAAACAATCGAGGCTCAGAACCCAAGTCACCTAAGGTTTGTGTAGCCACATCCTTATATGTACCATGGCCATTGAAGTGTATCCATTTGAATAAATTTAGGTATCGAGATCGTATCGATATTGATTCTACGGATAGCCGGCTGGTTGAGGTCACCACGACAAGCCCACCGTGCGCGACGTGTCATGGTTTTGATTCCAGTGTAGTACAAATGTTTGTGTGATCCAAGAATGCTTGTTCTGAGTCTTGGCGTCTTTTGCATGTGACTTGAATGGTTTGTGATACCTCCCGCGACAAGACAATTAAATTCTTTAGTGTGGGAGTCGTAAAAATCTCCCTTCCAGAACGCATAATTATCCTTAATTGTAGTAACTCGAATTATTGTAAAGCTTAAAACGGCTTGAAATAAAAAATGATTTTGATTTGGACGGAGAATATATTATAATCCATTTTTGAATCGTTAAAATAAACTAAATGCTTTTAATTTAAGATTTCTGTGAAAGATCATTACAAAAATAATATTTTATTTACTATGTGACAGTTATAGTCACAACCATTCAAGTGTGATTCGGCTTTGCAACGATAAGGGTTTCGTACGAATTGGCTAAAAAATACAAATCGGTTGGATACCCACAAATTATTGGCCGTAACAACCATTGCTTAATCTCGATCATTATTTTAAGTATTTGTTAAGCGGAAACAGAAACACACCATCCGTGAAAATTGTAACTGCCAAGCTATCATAGTTATGAGATACAGCAGACAGGTGGACAAACAGCGGTGCCTCACTAATAAGGTTCAGCATTTCTACACTGAGTGCGGAACTCTAAGAATAAAAATATTATTTTAAATACGCAACACATTGTTAAGGACACCATTGACTGCGTTATGGATGAAACGGCAACTGGGTAAGAGATTGCACGGCCTCTCCAGTAGCGAGAATGGATCGAGGTGTTTAAATTGATTGTAATAATTTTTACTTCGAAATTTAAAGATATTTCAAGATCTAAATATCAAAATCGTTGTAAGTCTTTGTGTCTATACCTATATAAGTAAACAAAATAATAACGTTCTTTTCTTTCGGGTAATCTACAACATGGTTTACACTATGTTTAATTACAATAATGTGTATTTTGGAATGATTGGTTTATGTATGTTCCTTCAAGCCGTGTAAATTGACTTTTGACATCCTTGGAAAAACCTTTCTTTATCTAGTTACTTTGTAATGCGCTCATAAATTTCAAAAGATATTGGTGCCCAGAATCAAACCTTTGATATTACAGTCCAACGGTCAAAACACTAGGCTATGTCTGTCGTGCCTACCACTTAGGAAATCTTCCTCAAACTGCATAGAATGCACGGATAGCCGAGTGGTTAAGGTCACCACGTCAAACCCATTGTGCATGAAGTGTCGCAGATTCGATACCCGCTTAGAACAAGCGTTTGTGTGATCCACGAATACTTATTCTGTGTCTTTAATGTCTGTAAGCCCCTCCGCGACACTAGGATTACATTTTTAAGTGCGAGGAGTATTAAAAAAAATAACTTCGAACTTAAGATCCATAACCGTCATAATGGATTTCCTTCCCAATATTCCGACTTTTGCAACAATAATTTTAGTAATTCCTAGATCTTGAATTTCTGCAGTACTAAGTTACATATGGCTGTTCACCGAGCCGTGAGCAGTTTTCTTCTGACCGGTTTGTACAACATCGCTGTTTGTATTACTGAAATGCCAGTCCTATTGCCCAACGTCTGCAATTGCTGTTCCGGTTGGCAAATAGATGTGGTGGAAATATTTTTCGTTAATGTTGGGAAAATTTCTTTGGAGTATCCATATTTGGGTGTACAAAAGGGCTTGACGAAATTGTTTCGAAATTCGAGAGGAAGTTAATTAATGTGTGCGTTGTAATGAGGTTTTTTAATTGCATGGTAAGTCATTTCCTTTGGTTGACCTTTGCTGTCATAGAGTGAGAAGTTTTGTTTTAGAGTCCGATGCATTAAAATAGTCTTAAGAAAAATAAAACATTTTTTCTTTTAGGTTTTAACTGATTCTATTTTGCAATCTTGTTCGGATGTAATATTCAACTTCTTATTAATAAAATAGTTGCATGCAATATTTCCGTTCCAACCAATTCTAATTACAATCAAAGTGCAAGTCATCCTGACTAGACTAGAAAAGTAGCTCATTCGAAAGCAATACTGGCCTGAATTATAGAAGCTTAAAAAGGAAAAAAAAAATGCATCTATTATTCACTGCGTAATGTGACAATGAATGCAGTCATTTACTAAGAAAGTAAAATCACTAGGTCAATGATCGAGTATTTCGATTTGGACGTCGTCCATTGCGGGCTGAATGCATAAATTATTTTTCTAAACAGTTGACACTCAGCAATGGAAACAAAATCGTGAAGAATTGAATAGAAACAACAGTGTGATCGATTAAATAGTAAAGTTGATAATTCGTTAATGTACTGAAATATCTTGTTCAGAAAAACTATTGCGTTAAAATAGGTAGCCTATATAGATGATCAGTGGGCAGAACGTTGCTTAAGTTGTTACGTAAGCATCGGAACATAATCTTTTCTGTTAATAATCTGTTTTGTTTAATTTTTATGCACGTAAGATTACTTATAATTTTTATTAATATACTCGTACCTTCTAGATGTTCAAACACTAATGAAACTGACCATGAATTTTGGATGCAAGGTTAAGTATCTCTTAATATTGGTCTGAGGTCTTCTGCTTTGGAAGCTGTAGATAGTATTCTTATTTAAAATACTAGCTGACCCAGCAAACATTGTTTTGCATATTGAATTATTTCTAGTTGTATGTATTTTTAATGCCACATTATAAAAAAAATCAAAACAAACAATTTAGTCCAAAAAATAAAATATATTTTTTTAGTGTGGGCAACCCTTAAAACTTAGGGGAATGAAAAATAGATGTTGTTCTATTTTCAGACCTACCCTATATGTTTACAAAATTTCATAAAAATCGGTCGAACCGTTTCGGAGGAGTGCGGTAACTAACATCGTGACACGGGAATTTTATATATTAGAAGAGAAGATTATGCTCAAGTTTATAATTGGTAAGAGTTATATTCGTTCATAATCTATATTATGTAATGAATCCAGTTAGATAGGCAAAGAAAGGAAAATATAAATACAAATCGTTTTCAGAAGGTCATGAGATCATGGATTTTCTTTTTAAAACCACTTCGCAAAACTAATAAGAGATATTTGTCCATCCTTTTTTTGTTTTAGTTTCGTCCACATCACCTCAGCCAATATGGTCTCTTCACTAAAAGGACAGCACTTAGTATTATTAATTTTAAATCGGCAAATCCCCTCGTGCCGGTTGAGAGCGCATGTTGACATCCCAGATTCAGACTAGAAAACGGTTTTAGGAAACTGGCAACTTTATTTATTTTTATTTTTGGACCCGTCTTCGGTTCGTTTCGAATGGATTCCCACATATTGAAAGTGGAGTATTTCGTAACGTTCTCTGCTTTCGTATATATGTGTTTTGTGAGGTTTTGAAAACGGTGCTTTTAGTTGATACTTTGGTAGGGCAAATCATATTGATTACTCAAGTTTAGTGTAATAGAAAATATCATTGCTGCTGAAAAGACAGGGTCCTAACATTACGATAAAAATAACTCATAGAATAAAACTGAAGAATGTTAAAATTAAAGAAAGAAAAATGGGGTAAAGGAAGGTGCACGGCTTTTCCAACCATTACTAAAAATCCTAAGCGAGCATCGAACCCGCGCCTCGTCGTTTACTTTCGGTTTGAAGTGATGACTCATGCTATTCGTGCAGTCAATAATGTGTGTATTATTTCCTTTACTCCTTCTTTTGCAGTCCTTGTCAGGGTTCATATTTCAAGGCTCAAAGTGCCTTATACTAAACATTTCATGCATACGTACATTATGGATTTTTAATTAAGAAAAATATTGAGTGTTACAATCATTAACCATACCTCTGTAAATGCTCAAGTTTTTTAAAGATTATAGCAGACGGCCTTGCGGATATATGCATTCATCTGATTGCCTGAGGTGCAATTTCGATCCCAACGTACAAAACTACAAAAGAAAAGTTTTACAACGTCATAATATATGTATAGTTTCATGAAATCATGAACTTTAAATAAAATCACACAATTTTAATCGCGATCAAAATTTACAAAGAAAACTAAACATCAGTGTTTCAATTCATCATGACATGTCAATAACCGTCCAATGCTTAACATCGTGTCATCAAGGTTGAAAAGTAACAAAAAGTTTGTAAACACACCGAACTTACACTTGACCGAATATCTTGACACAAGGAGGTATGTAATCATACCGCGATCCGTGCTTATTGTCTTTGGGGTGTGGTCCAAGTGGTATACATATATCGGACTGGTATACCCAAATATACTTATTAGGATGCCGTAGGTCCTCAAAGGGTAAAAAAAGGAATCTTCAAGTTAATAAAATAAGTACGCATTCCACCAAGTTGTATCCCATGAACCTTGATATGAAGACAGTTAACTTTTTGCAGATGATTTGCTGCCGAAAATAACTACAAATAAAGTTTACAAATCAAGATTAGGCAAAGGTAGTTCAGGTTCTTTGATAATCAGGTATTTTTTTATGCAAATTTCTTCGATTTGATTTGACTGTATTTTTAGGGATCCCTCAGCGTTGCTTTGCCGACTTGCACTTGATCTATTTTCTCTAATTGATAATTTCCTTTATTCAAAAGTAATCTACATAGCGTAAATAACTAGCTGTTATTTGCAGCTTCGTCCCCCAGGATGTCAGTTATAGCTGCTTAAAAATAACCTACTTTTAAAGTAAACATTATTCCAAACTGTCCGCTCCCTCATGAAGGTCGGTGTCGGACGTTTCATAGAAATCAGTTCAGCCGTTTGAGAGTAAACACTCACACACTTTTTATATTATTTTGACTATGTGCTCATAGTCACTTGTTTAGTGCATATTGAGTGTCTATTTATGATGACTACGTCTCTGTACCGTACGAAAAGCATGTAAATAAATTAAAAAATCATAAAATAAATACCAATAAAATTACCCCTCAAAGCAAAAGTTTATCACTCACACCACACACTAAGCGGCTCACGTTTCCGCGAAGGCCGTACGTAAAAGAGACGGAAAATTAGAAAGTGTAATAAGAGCGAGATGGCATTACCGAGACACTTTGCGGTCGGTATAATTGAATTATTGTGCGATAATCAACTAAGGTGCTTTCTTTATTGATTTAAGGAGATAAAACAATTTGTTTTAATTTTGTTCACACGTATTATATATTTATGTATATATAGACAGTGATGAGTGAGAATAACCAGAAATGTTTTTGTAATTTGGATGAGATGTCGTGTCTTAATCAATTTATGTCCAAGCTTGGGAAAGTGGAAGGGAGTGTTTCGTATGTCAAGTAATAGTACGAATGTGTTCTTGAAATAGAAGACATTTATAGTTTTTGCTATTGAAAACATAAGATTTGTAATCTATACTTCTATACTATTATATGAAGCTGAAGAGTTTGTTTGATTGTTTGAACACGCTAATCTCAGGAACTTCTGGTTCAAATTGAAAAAATATTTTTGTGCTCAATAGACTATTCATCGAGGAAGGTTTTAGGATAAAACATCACGCACCAGTTACTTGGACGACACGATACCCTTTTGAGTTTATCCGCATAATGAAAACAATTAGGTAAAATGTTTTAACTATCCTTATAGTTGACTATTAAAAATTACACTCATTTAATTTTGTTTTCATAATTTATAGCTATTTAATTACATAACACAAATAACTAAACCTAATATTTAAATTTTAGACTGTATCAGACTAGACTTATCTCAAAAACTGTTTTTTCAATGTAACAAATTACAATTGTTTACTTGTTTTAATTATTATTTTATTGAATCAACTAACTGACAGACTTAATTGATTCTTACTTATTGCATTACATCCATTTTTAAGTATGTCTGCAACATAAAGAAACTAAGTCATGTACACTATATCGCAATAATATTTGACGAAAAGGCTTTATTTACCTAAATATTACCATATATTAGAATTATTCGGAACCTTGGCCCTTCAATAGAATTAACTTACCAAATATAAGTGGCAATAACTAAACAGTTTTGACACACTTACTTTATTGTGCTTGCGAACGAGAGTTAGTGGTATATATTTTTGTGATTAAATAGACTTTTCATTTTTTTTTTGACAATTTATTTGTTTTGACTTGCATTTCTCTGGTTATAATTAACAATTTTTGTTGCAAATTCTTTCTATAATTGTATGCTTATATTGGGAATTTAGAATTTCATTTTTTGTTTTCATCTACTTCTATACAAAGAGAGCGTATAATAAATATATGCTAAAAGACCAATTGATTATGTCAATTGCTAGCAGTATTATCTAATGCATTCCAAAAAGCAAGTGGGATAATTGACAAAAACTATTGCCCTTCTATACCAAGGAAAAAAATTTGTTGAAAGACAATCCAACTACAATGACTTAGGAAGATATTTTTCAAAAAATCTGTCCAAAGACAGCGATAAACGGGAAGGCGGATAGAAGGACCAAAATATATCAAGATTGGGCTTGGTAATATTTTTCGTAAAGTTTTCATAATCATACTCTAACATCAGTTCTTCCAACCCAGTCCCTAAGATGATCTCAGCGATCCCTACAAAGTTTTAATTCGGACTTTTTCCACCTAAAGCTCTTATCGTGTGACTGCGTAACACCGTTAAGTTTGGTCCTGTCTTAATCCCCGTCTTTGGGTGCGGTTTCAAATGCAGCGGGATTTCATTTAATTTACTACCTGAATTGATTTTTTAATTGTGTGGCTTCATATTTACTGGATGAAAGTAGAGTGATGCGTATTTATTGGGGTTAGTCAAATAGTTTTGGAGCTAACTGGCGTTCTTAACCATACGAGTATGTCTCTAGTCAGTAGTTTTTTTAGTTCAGTTTTTGATGGATTTATAAAAAGTCTGCTACTACTAAAGTCCAAAATATCATTAAATACAAGATTCAAAAGTCATTCAGGGTGACTTCTTGTAAGTGATAATTATGCATCATGCATTTAGAAATACTTAAAAAAATAAAATGATTGTGTCACTTAATTGTGATAGTTTAGCTTGAAGAAAACTGTATAGAAAATAAAGAATATCTGTTGTCTTTGGACTTCAAACTAAATTTCATCCATACCCGAATTGACAAAGGCTATGTTTTGTGGTGACCGAATTCAAGGAAAAATAAAAATAAAATTTACCTTCCAAAAATAGCAGCCAAAAAGACTCACCAAACAAAGGACAGAACTCCATCAAAGTTAATGCGGAACTAAGCAATTGTTCTATAAACACAGGGGAAAAAGGACCACGAAAATAATACATTTAATTTAACCCGCTCCCACTCAGCCCATTTTCTAAGACCAAAAGTCCACGAACGTAAGCCGTTAGTTGAGCGCTATCTCACAACTTGTGGAGAGGTATAAAGTGTTGAATGTAAATTAGACAAGGGTTGAATCGGATTTTTCAAGTATTTTTTGTATATATGGGTTTACACGTGCTTAGAATTGTGATTGGAGAACTTGTATACGTAAAGGTGGATAGGTGTATTTATTTTTGGGATAGTTTTCGTTTTTGTTTCGAAGGTTTGTTTGCTGTTGGCATTGTTTTGGCGTGTTTGTGAATTATTTGTTTCTCCACAGTACTAGTTTTATTGGACTTCGGTAAGGAGGGTAATATTTTTGCATCTATAACTGAATTGACATTCAGCCGGGTCAAGGTGCCAGCAACCAAATTCAAGTCATTTATTATTACTTTTATTTATTTATTAGCACGTAGCTGCAGTGATAGCCAAATGGTTGAGGTCATCTCGTAAAATTAACTGCATTTTGTGTGACCCACGCATGCTTGAATGCTGTGGGTGTCTTTGTACATGCACAATGTTCGTGAAACATGACACAAATATATATTTTTTTCCATGCAGGATTCCTTTATTTAAAAAAAAAACTGATTGGTTTCATAATAAAAAGGTAGAAAAGATACAAGAAAAATAAATCGAAACTAAATAAACATAGAGCGAAATAACTGAAGGTGGGCCAATATCTAAGATATCTGCTAAATCATTGTTTAATGTTCTTGACCTTAATAAACAGCTGAGGTTTAATGATAGTGCAAATTTGTAGTGTAAACAAATGAAATACTTGCGTAATTCATTTTAACCTATGAAAAAATATCAAATGTTCTAGTACGGGAATAAACCTGGTCTAATATAAAGAGAAATGAAACAGCATCTACAGTACTTTCTCAATGACTGAGGGATTTTAATATTAATCCTATTATCAGATTTAAGACTACACATATTCAAAAAAATCGGATTTTCTGGGTCATCATCATCATCAGTCTTGAAGAACCCACAGCTGGGGTTAGACGTCCTTTTTTTTTTATTCCATTTTCCTTAATCTCTTGCCCTTAGCATCCATCCTATCCCTTATTTCTAACATGTTCTGTATATAAATAAAATCACTGCTATATTATATTACCACCAGTTTATTCAAAATTTTACACTTTTACAATTTCACACACATTTAAAATTAAGGAAAAAAAAAATGAAATATTCCGCCATTTTTGTACACGTCATACTCAGTCATGACGAGACCGTTTCATTTAGAAAAAATCTCTTAAACTAATGAAAAAATATGTCGAGTCGTCGGTCTATGCGTTTCTCATTGCGCTTAGCAGTCTGAAAGATGTTTGCATTGGGATTTAAAGTTACAGCGGTGACTAAGTTCTAGCTAATTAAAAAAGAGTTTTTAGTTCTTGTAGTACTATTTTATTCGACGGATTATCGTAGGGCGTTTGATCTCTAGGGGGGGGGGGGGTGTTTTGTTGTAAAATGCCAAGGAAGAAAATAATTCATAGTTAAATTGAAAAAAAATACGAATAAGATACTGTTAACCCGTATAAGAATTATAAGAGAGATATTTTTAATTGGATTTCTTATCAAAAGGGTAAAAACAGAAGCCCAATATTTAAAGGTCTTCTGTACGTCCGTCTGTCTGTTCACCTGTTTTTATGTCAATAGGTCTCCTATGAACCTTAACTTTTGAGTTTTTAAAGATAGTGTAATTCTGTTGTCACTTAGTCAACAATTTAAACAGAGACCAATTTCTTTCTCAACAAAAAAAAATATCATTAAACCAGATACATCATTGAAGACAAAATGCATCAAATAACGGTCAAACAATGTCACCAAATCAAACCGATTCAATTACCAATGTTTGTCAGTTCGTAAACAGATGCGAGCGGAACCGATTGCGTTAACTGCGTTAATTCGGCTAAATCGTGATCTAATTATAACGCAGGCTATTGTTGAAATGACAGTACTGTGTGACGTCAGTGTGGATTTGAAAGGGGATATGGACTATGGCGAATAAGCTGCAAGAATGTCTGATTAATTGGACCGTGAGTTCATCTGGTAAGAATAAGTCTTGAAGGTTTTATTTAATATGATACACTGGACAAGCACTATTATAGTAACGATCCTTATGTTGTCAATATTAAAAATAATTTATATCCTAATGAGAGTCCAATATTTTATCTAGTCTCATCTGTTTATTACTGCTGGACAAAGGCCTTCCCAAAAAAATAATCTTTCCTCGTTCATATTGAAACAGCAAGAAGAAACTCGGTTGATTCTAAACATTTATTATCAATCGTTATTTCTGTAGGAAAAGCCATTATAATTTTTAACAAACAATTTAATACTGTCCTTATAATAATAGTAATGACGATATTCACAACCTCCATTACTTTCCTTAATATTTCAGAAATCCCAATACAAAAACGGCTTAAAATTCTAAAAATACACTGCCCAATCAAACAACTTAAAATCGAAACAATCAATTGTCAAAACAATTAAATAAATTGAAACAGAACAATATATTTTAATCTCAATCAATTCTGTTTATCCGTTTCATTTTGAGATCGGCCTCCTAAAAACTCGTTGTGAAGTGGAACCAATAAAGCGAAGATTGATTTCCCTTAGGCGCAATCATATTGAACGGAGTAGGTAAGGAGGTCAAACGATTTGTGTTAAATTTCTAATTGCACCAGGATTTCGGTTTCCATAGCCCTGGGAAGAATTCGGGTTTAATTATTTTTCGTTCTCGTCTATGATTGGTTGATCTTCAATACAGACGTTATTAGGGAAAAAAGGATTGGGTAGAGCATTGTTATTTTAAGGGGTAATGTTTTAGTTTACTTAAATAATGTTTTTTTTTTTTTTATAAGGGTCGCTCGTGGCTAAGCTATAACTGGGTGACCATTTATGTCATAACGAGTTAGAAGTTCAAAAGTTTAACATACAATCTGGTGTACTTATAGGTGAAATAACTCACTCCTTGTAAAACACAGGTTGTCGCTTGCATATCTACCGATAATTGACGACTAGTTTCGTGCCTAACCGGAGTCCTATGAGCTAACCTAACGCGGCAGAGTGGGTCGCGATTCGGGCAATTTCGAAACAATAAGTACCATTTAAGTACAACTTTTAATTTGTTGAATAATTTAAATAAAAATCAATACAGTGTAGAATATAACAGCGCCTGATACATTTCAGTGTTTTCATTTAACAAATCGACGCACGTCACATTCGTGGACTTTTTCAATTAACTTAACAATCCTATATTTATCATTGTAAATTAGCAAGATTTTTATGCTTGTTCTATAAATTATTTATTAACAAGTGCTTCACATTTGGTACTGAAGATGAAAACATCGGTGAAATATCTTTGGAAATATGTCAAACCCTAAATATTTAACCCTTATGTGAGTGACGAGGTACATAAACTAACCTGACGTATGACATGACGTAGGTACATAAACTAATAACTCTTTCAACAAGATTCTATAAAATGAAAAAGGATCATAGTCGTACTAGGTTCAGGAAGTTTTTGCTAATGCTTAAGAGTAATCAGTATGGGATCAAGTTAAGTAAGTAATTTAAAATTAACTTTATGGTCTGCGGAGCTACTGTATGTAGAGAACCGTCAGTGCGTTTCGTCATCATCGATTTTGTAGGTTTCACTTAATTTCACTTAAGCGTATAGTGTTAAAAGACAAAGATCGCCCAAGTAAATGCAATTAAGCATTTCCCTCTAACATTTTATTATCATTCATCTGCCGTTTATTTTCTACTGCAGTCTTATTTCAGTCTGAATTTAGCAACCCAGGTTTGAAGTCTAAATAGCAAACATCAATAATTACAGCCCTCTCGATCGAAGCAACGTCCCTCGAGATCTTTACCGTTCAAAGTGCTAACTTGGATTCCGATATCTTTGAAGCATCTTTGAGGAAAACATTGTAAGAATTCAGCAGTTTTAGAAAATTGCAAGGATTTTGGGAGGAATATCAAAATTAAAGGCAATTTAAATGAAAGGTGGTGAAAATTCTAAAACAGGTCTAAAATCATTTGTGTTATGATATTGTTTAAAAATCGTGTGGTGAAAATAAATTGTCGTTTAAAATAATCAATCAACTTACCTAAATATTAATAAATGTATATCAGAATGAATTTCGAAATATCTAGATTTTAATATAATGCTGAAAGAGGCTGTAAATCTAATTCCTTTTGGGACTAGCCCCCCGCACATGCTCATTACAATTCCTGTAAGCCAGGTTCCACAATAAAACCAGCCAAGACCACCGAAACACTTAAGCTCGTTGTATCCCAATGGAAACAATTAACAGTTTTGGACCTCGCAACAAAAATAAGAAATATATTTTGCACAGTACATTGCACCATCAGTGGACTGCTATAGACCGAGATGAATGAATGAATGAATATTTTGCACGAGTAAAACATACAACCTGAAAAAAATATTACTGAGCAAATTAAATAAATACTACTGAGCTAAACTCGATGACAGCTTTTTCAAGTTAAAGAAAAAGAGAATACAGAATGGAGTGAGAACCTTCTTCCTTTAAAAGTCGGTCGCAAAGTAAAAAAAATCAATAAGCAATGAATAAAAAACATTATTATCTCATCAGTACAATCCTAGAATTCCAAAACATTAAAATCCTCATTATGTTTACCTGAATATCAAAAAGTACTAGGCGCCCATAAGTAGCTGGTAAGAATAAATTTGCATATAAATTGAAAAGCCCTGTCTGTCGAAACTTTTATTAGAGAGTCGATAAAAAAAGTTATTCAAACTCGGAGCGAAATGAGAATGAGTTGAAAATCCTTTGAAGGTAGTGTTAGGAAAGTTTTCAATACTTCGATAAGGCTGATTAGGATCTAGATATTTTTCAGCTTCGAGTTTTCTGTATTTTTCAACCTAGAACTGGTCGTTTCCAGGAAATGGAAAGGCTGAATCTGAATATACAGGTTGTTTTAGAAATATAAACAGGTTTTTTTGACATACATACAGGTATCATTTTTCGATTTAATTCGACTGGTGTGCGTCACTGCTATTCAATAATTCAAAGCCATTATAATGAACAGATTGTTACAAAAATCAGCAAAACGTTAAATTTAACGGAGTTAACTTTTAATATCAATATCACAATAGAAAACTTTAATAAATATATAAATTTATTTATCGTTAAACCTGAATGATTACAACAAAACCAAAAAAAAATACCTTTGTATGTTTCGAACGCTCACGGCAATTTGATCGAACGGACCGAAAAAAAGGTACCTGCCTATTACCTCCAATCCAGTGAAAAAGAAGAAAAACCAAATGACTGAAAAAAAAATCAAACAGATCCAAATAATTGACATTTTTCCTTTCCAAAACCATTATACGGTTGAACGACTAAATTAACCAATTGCCATTATTGACAAACGAAAAAGTTTGTGTATAAAGACGTTTCTTTAACTTTAGGTACATTTTGATCAAAAAATTGATAAGGGATTCTCACCCTTACATCCTCCACCTTAGGGGATTGTATCCCGTAAATTAATTTGGAAAGGGAATCTTGATGTATTTCCCCCGAGTTTACACAAATTTGTTTTGTTAGGATTGCTTTGTATTTTTGTCTAAAAGTTTTTAAACTAGAACAACCTTTTTAACCTATGTTCCATGTTCCAATTTTCCATCTTAAACAAAATAACTATAATAATTCACAATATTTGTCAATGTTATTTGATGGACTGCTGAAAATAAGCATTCAATATTACCATCAATATAAATTGCCGTAAACAGTCTAGACTCTGTCTTCTTGTTTCAAAAACAGCCCGACTACACCAGTTCGACCCAACAGGAGTCTTAAACCATAATTTGAAGAAAATTGTCCTTAATATTTTAGTATATTGAGTTACACTTCATATTCCACTACATTCGTCTAATAGCCTCAAAAACAATGGAGATAGCCACTCTCTGACACTTATCACACACTTGAAAACAAAAGATCTCCGCAAAACAATTTCGTCTGTGTAAGATCACAAAAAAGAGCTCGCTAAAAGAGCTCACAAACCAGAAACAAGTATACCTAGTTACTTCATTGTAAGATATTTAATTAAAAGTTAAACATAATATACCTACCTTTAAATAGCCCACTATACCCAGGTGAGGTTTTGCCCCATCACCATAAAATGCTCCTCATAATCTCTCTTTTAAGAGCTACTTGAAACTTTTAAACGCTCCCCTAAGCACTTGCAAGTTAATAATTATGTCGAGACGTCGTTAGTACAGATGAAACAAACATGTGTCATCATATTTGTAAGGGTTAAGGTGTAAACTTATAGTAAAACTTTCAGAATTAAGTGTCACGATAAGTCTCTGAAACGGCTTGACTGATTGTAGTATTTTTTTGCATAAATACGAAAGTAGTACATAAGTGAATGAGGCTACTTTTTGACGCCGAAAATATAAGGTTGGTTCTCCGAAAATGATGAATCCGTAAAAAATAAATAAATTAATCTATATAGATAAAATTTGGCAGGTCAAAAGGAAATAAAATAAAAAGTTTCAAAATATTGCTAATGACTACCATCCCGCTCCCTCTTATGACTCACACCGCTGCCAGAGCGAGACGAGAGATAAGCCAGCTTCCGTTTCCCGTTGCCGTCTCCCTGGAGTCTTGACGCGTTGATATGTGTTATGTTGCAAATGACATCAGTTTTGCAGCTTGTTTATCAGACAATGATGATGCGTGAGCCTTTTGTTTTTTTTTCTAGGACGTACTAGGGTTGCTTTCATTAAGCCTTGATAATGTTCGTTGCCAAGCTTTATATTATGTATTATAATTAGCTCGGAATGTCTATTAGCTATTTGGCTTCAGTATTATAGAATAACTTATGACCTATCGAAATTTCTTGTAGAACTTTTCTTGTGGGTGTGGAACATCTATGCCGCTCTTTGCCGTGTACTGTATTGTTGAACTTTCGCAATAATAATATTATTTTAAAATGTGTTGGTAGACTCCTCAACAAATGATCTTATAAACTGAAACTAACAGCTCCTAATTATAGGATTCATTAAATTGTAAATTTAAATCCGTAGTGCCTGATGACTGCCTCAGTTGTCAATCTCTTTTCTTTTCTACCACTATTTCTGTTTCTATTCTATTTCTGCTGTTTTCCTCTTCCAGCCATGGAGGAAGTGGAACATTTCTTCAAACACCTACTTTTTGCTATTTCATAAATTGTTTCCCCTGGGACACACCGAACTTAAGTGTTTCGGTGGTTTTCGTTGGTTTCATTGTAGATCCTGGCTTACAGAAATTGCAAAGATGGCATGTTTGGCGGGCTAGCCCAAAACTCAGAGTGCTAAAGTATTAATTACGGTAACAATTACCCTTTTATAAATTTCTCCATCCTTTTATTTTATTAAAATACGGCATATCAAGTATCAATTATTGAAATGGACAAAATACCATGACAATACAATTATTGACGAATCCAATATTCTAGGGCTGTCGCTTGATTTTCATTTACAGTTGGCTATTTTCCGCAGTTCTGCTTTTGACGATTGTAGACGTAATTATTTTCACGACTCTGCTCTCTTTTCTTGAGTGGCCATCTCCAATACTTAAAGTTATATTAGTGTCATTGTATAAGCGTGACAGTGTACTACGCTTTTCCACAACTGCGAAGGCTTTACTCGCAAGTACCTATTAAAGGTCAGTCTCTTATTGACATACCTAAAAACTACTCTTCACATCAGTAATCGTCGACTTTTTTAAATCTTTTGCAAAATCTTTCAATCTCTTTTTCGACGTTCCTGTCTTGATTTTTAATTAATAATTGTAGCATCCTGACTAAAGGAAAAAAAAACAACTCTTAAATAAACGTTTAAGATAAAAATTCTGTAACAAACCATAAAAGTTTTTCCAATAAAATACTTGTATATAAAACCTTTTGTAACTGGGTAGGGATAAAAACGTTGGTGACGTAATGCAGGATATCCGGTTAGACAGGGTTGGAGCACCGGTTATCGGTAACGAGAAAATGGTAGAAGGACTTTTTAAAATGCTGGAAATTCTTCTTTGTATTATTTGCTTAATATTGTACAGCATAAGAATCGATAAAAGAAAACACTACTGAGAAATGCTTTTTAGCTTTATTTATACTTTCTGCTTTATTGTTTTGTGATCAAAGAACTTGTCACAAATCAAAAGAACTGCAACTCGATGGAGGTTTGTTTTATTCATGTGGAGGTCCTCTTTCAATTAGAGTGTCAAATAAGATCATAATAATGCATTGTCATGTGCTGAAATTTTGCAAGCATACATTATATGCTTGCAAAATTTCAGCACGATCGGAAACCGTTCATTCAAATTAAACTTACATGATTTCATTTCAGATAAGGGAGCAGAGAAGTAAGAAAGCTTGTGAAAACCAATTACTGAGTCCATAATTAATACTGACAAAACAGTAACAATTACATTAATTGATAACAACAGGAAGAAAGTGGAAGGTGTCAAAGGCAATAATGAAAAACAGACAAATTTACAGGAAAACGAAGAATTCACGAAAAAACAACTCCACGGTTACATAAATAATGGATCTGTAATGGAATTGAAATAAGCAATGGCTTACTTAATCAACGCTGTTTGGCCAACAGATCCATTTACAATTTAAATATTTTTTCAAGGCGTATTTGATCTTCCTAATTAAATGTTAAATTGCATTATTGGCTTTTACCCTTTGATCGTGTATTTTTTTGGTTATGAAATCATCATTTATGCGGAATCCTCTCTTATATTTGATTTTGCAGTTATTTTAATTAATATAATAATTTTGGTGAGGCAGATTTACAATTATTTATTTAACACCGGTTTACTCACGAATATTTATCGAGATTGTCCGGTTGGTTTTGGATCCAATCGGAGTCATGAATCATGAGCTGACGCGGCAGCGTGCAAACGAGTCCACTTTTGACCCCTAGTCAAGCAATCCCGATTAGTACCGAAGGAAAGCCGTTGTTAAAAAAATAGTTATTTCAATCAATACTGATAGTTTGTTCCGGGTGGCGTTGATCATAATCCTAAAATAACGTAACAGAATCATTTTTATATAGCACTTGGCACTTTGCCGCTGCTAGGCAAAGGCCACCCTCTCTCTCTTCCAGATCTTTTGCAAGTACAGAAACTGTTTCAAATCCAAGATTTAAATGTGTAACAAAGCGATAAGAAAACATTTCAACCCTAAATAAGTCAAACCATGCGTATTTCATAATTTTTCATCCAAAAATACAAATAGTATCGTTCATAAACCCTCTCATGTAACAAATACACTACGTACTGAGAATTTTGTATGGGTTCTCGAGAGAGCAAAGTGTACTTAAGCTGAACCTCATTAGGATCACGTTTTGCTAACAAGGGCCGCGCGTGTTCGATAATAAACAAAGTTTAATATTTTATTTTTTGAAATTTTACCTCGTGAGAAAATTTTCTGCAAACGTTTGTGAACATTTTGAACGGTATCGAAGTCTAGATTAATTCGTATTGTTAGTATTATGATTTACTTTGCAGACTATAGCTGCAAAGGTAAAGAAATGTTATAATTAAAGTATTAATAAGCAATTTAAGGAATAAAATGTCTTATTTCTAGTTTTATAATGGGATATCAGTCTCTTGGCTTCCTCAGTGTCTTGATTTCAACTTGCATTTGTCCGGTTATATCTTTCATTCTCCTTTAAAATAATTTATTTACTCAATTCATCTCTCCTTCATCTCATTTTCTCTCCAATGCTGTTTCTATTTTGGTATATCTATAAGTGATTCCACACGTGTTTAAGAATTTAAATAAGGGAGGGCGAACTCGAGTAAACCGGCGGCACATCCAATAACGTTGACACACGCTCACTGAAATCTGAAACGAGACTGAATTTCATTCAGGAATTTTTCAATATCATTATATAGCCTTTTCGATTTAGCGTAGCGGTTGTGTGAATGTATTTGGGAGTACGGGTCCAAGGTTCAAACCTAGACAAATACCACTTTATAATCTACCCGTAAGACATATGAATATAACTTGTGTTTCTAATTTGATAATTATTCTGTTTCATGTTTAATAATTCGTTCGTGTTTTTTAGCGTTAAACTATTATTATTTTCAATTATCCCGACTTAAATAGCATAAAAAGTAAAATATTTTGTAATTAAATGAAATCCTTGAAAAACTTTTTTTCACCAACTTTATAAAAAAATTTATTCGTTTTTTCGCATAGTTATGTAATGTCTAGACAAAATTCTCGAGAAATTATACATTATGAATAGCAAATCAACAGATTTTTTTGGATATTATCTTGTAGTAAGAAAAAAGTCGTCAATAGCCGACAATAAATAAGCATTTTATACTCAGGGATTGACCTAATTTATTAATGTTAAATCGTCTACAACTTAAATTAGACACGTTTTGATTTAATAGAGTATTTGCTTAACTATAGAGTAAAGCAGTACCTAACCGAGAATCACATACCTAGTTGATTTTAAATATTGTCAAAATTACTATGATTTCTAACAGTCAAAGATCTGAAAGTGCTATAAGAGTCGGGACCAACAGCGTTAGGTTTCTTTATAAGCACAGTTTTTAAAGATCCATTCTTCATCTTTATTTTTTGCGTACTTTCTCAATTGATTTGATTCAATTTGACTGCACGGATACCCGAGGATGAGTATTCTAACACCATAACAAAAAAGGACTTCTATCAATATGATTCAACCTTTATGCATTTGATTTTTATTTTGACAATAACTTCACAACACCCTAAAACTATTGACCCTTAAAAACGATATTTTTAACGAAATGTTCACAGTCCAATCAATTATTTCACGTGGACTCTGGACCGAATATGAAATAATCAATCATTCCTATTGACTAAGGGATGAAGGCTTCAATTTTGGTGTTTTCGTTGTTTGATTGAATATTGGTATGAAGCAATATCGAAATGATAGTTTTTGTTGAATGTTTTGCTTATAAAACTACGTGATTTTAATTAATAGAATATTGAATCATAAAAATATTCAATCACTTGCAGTTCCGCTCGGGCGTGCCTATAATTCGAAAATGATCCCACGGGAACATAAAATCGGGATAAAAACAGCCTATATGACAATCCTGGTTATAAACTATCTGTGTACATAATTTCTTCTACATCCGTTCAGTGGTTTTAGCGTAAAAGAGGAAGAAATATCCATACATACATACTTTTGTGTTTACAATATTAGTAGGATTCAATCATAAGAGTCATTGACTGAATTCTATGTAGGCAATTTTAAGTCGAAGTCGGAAGAGATATTTTGTGCTTTGGTAATAAGAGAGGCTTTCGTCCTATACTAGGACTAGGACACAAATGATATAGGATTAACAATAATTAAAGAATTTAAAATTATTTTTGAAGTATACACGTAATACTAAAATAAGAAAAGTGACCTTCTTTTGGTTCCATTTTTAACTATTCATTATTTCTACAAACAAGTTGTAACCCTAAAAAGTCACAAGAAAACACATTAAGATCCATGCCACTTGCCATTACTATAAATTGTCTACAAACTTCTAGACCTACATTAATATGGAACTTCAAATAAATAAAATTTTAGCTCAAAATTCGGCCATTTTCATCCATCAGTCAAAATCCAATTAAAGACAGGGATACTGGCATTTACAACGGAACAATCGCTTTAATTTACTGAAAGAACGCCATTCAAACTAATAAGCGTCTGCTTACTTCAATAGAAGCAAAACGGAACAATACCGCAAAATATTTATATAGGTATAACAAGGAATTTGAACGCACCACCAATTACCTCGTAATTAAATTACGCCTCACTCAAATTAATGAATTCAAAACAATAATATTGTGCACCGGAATGAGAGGAGCTTTTTTGGCGCATCTATATACGTTTTGGGCAAATTAAAACGTAATAGTATTATTAAAGCTTTTAAGAAATATGCTTCCGAGTTCTGAAAACAAGAAGATTTTTTTTTACCACCCTTATAAATTTATGGGGCACGCTGGTTGTTAGCATGTTGGCCAACAAATTCGACTAAATAGGGTGTAGTCGACTATCCAGACTAATCAAATGCTTTGATAACCGATTATTAAATAGAGATTATTTTGCCAGGCAAGAAGTAATTTTGCATTCAATATCTGCAAATAACCAAGAACACGTATATTTAACACACGTTGAATACTCGCTTCGTAGTAGAAATCAGCTCCAGCAACACCGATCGGTTATCATATGAATTCGACTACTGAGATTAAGAACATATATTTTTTTCCAGCAAAACATGGCAAATTTTCTCCCAAAGCTACGTTTCCTATCTCTACAGTTATAACTGAACACCCATATCCCCTAGAACCGCCGCATCTTTCATCTACTAACATAAGCATATTTACGATGTTAAAAAACCTTCAACATCGTACTGGTACTGTAGCCTTAAATTAAGACCCAAAATATGATCTACAAAATTACACAAAAGTCCAGAACTCAAATCGACGCCTAAGTAAACAATAAAACATTTTGCCGACCGCAAAATTTGCTCCATAATTTTCTGGAGTGAAACACATTGTATTAGCAATACTCGAGATAAGTTTTAATGGAACGTAATTGATTACTTTAGATCGTTTCGAAAGTTTACCATGTTTGTTAAGCTTTGGGGGTAATTATTTCACCTTGATGTTATAATCTTAGTTGAGAGATTCGATAATCAATATCTTGTTTGGTTAGTAGAGTAAACTGTGAGTTAATTAAGCTGGTAATTGGATCCAGTTTTTTG
This sequence comes from Trichoplusia ni, assembly GCF_003590095.1. NCBI lineage: Eukaryota > Metazoa > Arthropoda > Insecta > Lepidoptera > Noctuidae > Trichoplusia > Trichoplusia ni. Next base: position 4,799,996 of record NC_039489.1, on the reverse strand, counting down.
CATTTTCATCAGTTGCTAACAAACTTATAGTACGTTTTTATCGGATCAGATAATGTCGTCATAATATTTTGTACATTGAAATACAGCCTATCCGTCTGTGCATCAATGGTATTTAAAGACTAATTGGAACCGAAAATAATCGGTAATCCCAATAAGTCGTCGTATTTTTTAAATGGGAACTGATTGTCATTTAATAAATAACGAGTGGTCTTCAAACTCGATGTCCCAAGCATCGTTAATCATGTAAAATTTGTCCCCAACTAAATGATTTGTATCGCTTAATTATTATACAACGTCCGGTTCACAACCAATCAACGGATGAACTTATTAATTGGTTGATTTTATCGCCTCTGCAGGAATTACTCTGGGCAAATAGTTTAATGACTTATTTCCTGATAGATGGAGTACAGATATTTTAGGGTCTATCAGCTTTCATTTTTATCTTTTTTTTTCGGATGGGAAATCATCAAATCAGTGTGGGAAAGAGTATGTCAGTCTTTTACTGACTAAAAACCACACAATATTCCTCATTTTGCCCTTTGTGTACCGGGGCCACGTGAACTCTATCGGACAATCCCGCTGCTCCAGGCAGGCGTCAGCCCTTTTGGGCTCCTCAGATTTTCATGCTAACATCAAAATTAAAAAAAAGACCGTTGAAGTAATAGTGAGACTCTTGATTCCTCACCTACAGCGGTGCCATATAAATCATCATCATCATCATAAATCAATCAAGAAAATCATTCACCCATCAAATTCTTTACATATCAACCGCTGCTTATCCTCGTTTTTTTATCACTACCTATTATAAAACAGTAGCGCTTTTTCTGTCCCTATTTCCCCTTGACTACTTAAATCTTTACTACTTGACGGATTTTGATGCAGTTTTTTTAATAGATAAAGTGATTCATGAGGAAGGTTTTTAAGTTTAATCTATGCATAATTTAATAGAGAAACATAGTCAATTTTAGAAGTTTTAAGTGTATTTACTCAGTTTTTGCGCTTTTATTGCAAACGCTGGCTTAACCGCACGAGACACACCAAAATAATGTTTTACAATTTACCATGTCTCAAATTACAGACCCTTAGAGCTAGTTAACGTTACCAGTAAATAATTATAATATAATTACAAAACTAACTAATACATTGAATTAAACTGAAATAGCAAACACAGATATATTATAATTATGTAGTTTCAGGCAATAGATCATTATCCTAAGTTTATTCGGTTTGTGAACAAGAAAGCTCAGCTTTGTAGTATTAGACAAATCCTGAGCCGTATTATATATTTAGAAAAAGCGAAGGAATAGCAAAATTTGAGCAATTGTAACAGTGATTTTATAATGTCAAAAAAATTATATTAACTTAATTTAGCTCAGTAAGTAGTTTTATTTGAAGCAGGTTTTATATTTTTGTTCTTTAGAAAAAAATATAAGGAAGAATATTTCAACTGGGAAAGCAAGACGCCGCTTCACACCTTGCAAGTCTGAAAGGGTGATGATAGTCCTCAAGATATCATGTCAGGGGAACAGAGTAATGATAATCATGAGTAATTTCCATTTGCCATTGCTTTTGTACAATACGAAATACATGATATACAAGGGAATTAGTGCCTAAGATCCAAATAATTGTTCATAATGTCTTTAACAAGAATTTGGATTATCTGGACACCGTATAATGAGTTGTTTGCTCTTATTATTTGTCTTAAGATAATTAGAAATGGATGGAAATAATTAGGATTTCCTTTTGTATGTTTCGTTTGATGTTATTGTTCAAAGATTATTTTCTGTAAGCGTTGTAAAGTGATCGTAGTTTGAGAATTGAGTATTCAATGAAGAATTTTCTCTTTGTACTTTGCCTGATTGTAATGTTATTTGATGTCAATATTTTTTTTTACTGGTTTCAATATTTTATTTCAATTAGTTAAAATTCGATAAGTGATTCGGTTGGCAGTCACAGCTCAGTCAAATATCTCAGAATAATTCAATTTGCTTGGACCTGAATTACCAACCATGTGTACATCAATTCCAAGATTCAAACAAGAAGTTATTATAGTTATGAAAGGTTGTCATCTATTTAAAATTATGTGTCATCTTTTTTATGTAACAGAGTACCAACCTTCACATCAACGCCATCTAGACTCGATTTAAGCATAGCTTGCAGTATGAGTACTAGAAATCTGACAAGCTAACTTATATGCCTCTAAAATATGCATATTTTAGATGCGTTACACCCCGACACAAAAGTTATCGTGCCCATCACACAAACATTCTTCCTTGGCAGAAATATAGCCAAGACCTTGAGTCAGACAGTTCCACTGACCACAAGGGAGGTAAGCCAAACGCATCAATATGCATTACAATACAAACAATCAAACAAATACAAACTAATCACAAAAGCAATGATCCCAAAACCGAGAGTTGTTCCCCAAAATTTATATACGAGCATTTTTCAGACCTCTAAAATCCTTTACTTGCTCTGTAAGTATTTTAACTGGCGGAGTAATCTCATTTAATGGTTGAAGTTCGCTCGTTAATGTCAAATAGCTACGATTGTTATGTGGGGACCGCACCCGACCAAACCCCACCTTCGGGAGCCTACCAACATTGCTCAAAGTGAAATTGGAGTTGTTAGAAAGAGATGGCGCTCTACGACTTGTAATGCGCTGTCTTGCTTCCACAACTGTGATAATATTAGTTCATGTGGTGTTGGTAGGGACTCAGAGTGGTGCAAGCCTAGTAACGTAGCGATGGTATTGGCATCTTCTGGTTATAGAAATAGTTTTCGAGGAAGTCGTTTTTGGATTTATGGTGTGTTGAAGTTCGTATGCGATGGGTTTTTGCTAGCCATGCAGAGCGAGGGTCTAAAATGTGCACCTTATTTTTTTCATGCTACTAACAAATATATTCGTTTAATAGCATGTGGCTGAATACCTTTCAAGAATTAATATTTTGATTATCATTAATCTAAAAATTATTTTTATATTTATTTGATTAAAATTTGGTTTTGTCGGTGAATTATGTTTGCTGTTGTTATGTATGTTTAATTTAGATTTAAAAGATTTTACAGTCAACATTAAAGAAAGACTTGTATTGTGTAATACATGTGATGCAGTTATATCCATTCTCTCTTAGGTCATAGCAACCAAGAGTGGAAAAATCGCTGTCACTTATAACTTAAATCGAACACACGACAAAGTATACGCAACGAATTTCTGAGATTAAAACTCCTAGAATTTGAAAATAGTTACTTGTATTGCCAATAGTATATTAATGTGTTTATTGTGAACAGTTCTAGTAATACGTGTAAATGTCTGTTTTAGATTGTTTTTGGAATAAAACTGCATGGTGAAATTGGATAATTGAAAAGATCTTTGAATGATAATTCTTACAAGATAGGTTATAAAATTATTTGTTCTCGTTGTTTTTGTAGATAGCTGATTAACAAAACATTTATGGAAGTTAATTTTCAATCAAACGTGAAAAGCTTTTATGAAGGTTTGTGAATTTTTTGGGGCATGACTTTTGAGACAGAATTTTTTTTTGTAGTTGATTTTATAAAGATCTAAAAAATAACATTTTCACTCTCTTCTACTATATTAAGGAAGCACTTGCTGCTTGTCTCTCACCAGTCTGCATCTCATGAATCGTGATCAGTAAAAAGTTAATTTTCCATTGATGATAACTACCTTGTACGTTGTTAAGCCTGTTTGAACAGAACTCTTTGGCTCCCTGTATCTTCAAGCACAGACCACCATCTGAAAAAAAAACAGATACTAGAACTTAAAACTATACATAGCTCAACAACCCAATCACTTAAAATCTACAGCAATTTCGTCAACAAATTGTAAACCTTAAAAAAGAAGTAATAAAACTGCATTCGTCTGAAACATCGAGAAATGTTTTAAGATACCGAAAAGCCATCCGATTTTATTTCAATGCTTTTATTTAAAAAGCTTTTAATAAATTGTATACTTTTTATAATCAATCTAACAAATTGAAAGAATTCAGTAGTGTTTCCAATGAATTTAAAATGGACGATTTCTGGAGAGATAAAATTGTTTGTTTTGTTTTATCAACCGACTTAAAAATTAGAGGAGGTTGTCAAGTCGTCCATTTTTTACGTAGGATGGACCGATTTTGTTTATTATTTATTCATTTAAAGCGAAATAGCTGTTATTTGATCTCATTACAATTTCATCAGGTTTGGCTTATTAGTTTCTATGTATAGAGTATGTTTTCGTTGCTACAACAATAATTATTGTTATTAATTTTCTATCGCTCTAAATACTATAGTCCTTGTGTCGTAAACGGTGACAAATATTCAAAACGCATGCACAAAGACACCTAAACTCCAGAATAAGGATTCGTGGAAAACAGAAATTTTTGTCCTATCGCAATCCTATAGCCTTTTGCTCTTCTTCTATAGTTTTCTGAATGGACTATCAAACACACAAAAAAAACAAATCGGAGCAGTAGTTCCTGAGATTGGCGCATTCAGACAAACAACTAAACTCTTCAGCATAAATTACTTGGCTATATATACCATGTATTACACATCTATACTCTATACTAATATAAAAAGCTGAAGAGTTTGTTTGTTTGATTGAATCCGCTGTAAGGAACTACTGGTTCAAATTGAAAAAAATATTTTTGTGTTGAATCATAACTTATATATTATCTTCTAACCACGCGGCCGAAGTCGCGGGGAACACCTAGTAAATATATAAAACTGTTTGCTATCATTTACAATAAAAATATCTTCACTATTCCATTAACAAGATCGTAATGAAATCCAATAAAAACAAAAGAGAAATTCAATGTACGAACCATTGGAGATAACTGGTTTGCAATCTGTTTGCTGAGCTGAAAGCCTAAATTATTCATGTACAGGTAAATACAGAAGGTACACTTTGTATAGAAGATGATTTTTTTTTAGGGGTATCAAAGCATCTGAGTATATTACCCACGGCGGGGGGCCACATTCGGTGCTATGGATGCGGTCCCAATATGAGGCGAGGAGGCCGACGCTCTTTACACGTCGGCCTCCACACAACACAAGAAAGTGACCTACCGGCCCACATTACTGGCCGGTGGAAGCCCGCGGTCGGTGTATGAAGGATTGCAACGCATTGCCATACACCGACACAAAAACGCGGATGACGTAGCACGGCGGTTCAGGTTTAGTCAGTAAAAGTCTGACACTACCCATTTCCTCCCCCGAGGGAGTGGGTGTCCACGAGGATTACCCCGCCTAAACAAAAAAAAAAAGGGGTATCAAAGCAAAAAAAGCTTTAAATTGTGGTATGATAAAAGTAAATTTGAGCTGTCTGTGATTAAATACAAATCATTATTCTAATATACAAAATTTTAAACAGAAAACAGGATGCAAACCTGAAACTTTTGGATATAACTGCCAGCTACATCATCAACTATACTACCCAGGTATGACTGTGTTTTTTAAATTTTTGTGATTTATTTGTCTACTCCAAGCAATCCATCCGTGGTCCAATTATTTTTTAATTTACGACATTCCGAGCTAGTCCCAGTTCCAGGCTAAATAAGTATGTTACGGACAAGAAAAATGATTATTTAAAGCTTCAATTGAACTTTAACGATGAAATTGTTTTACTTTGCGTTCTTTGTCTAATAAAGATGTACCTTTTTAATACCGTATTGGATAAAAAAACCTTCAAAGATATTGCATATAAACCAGTCAAAATTTGGAAATGACACCTAACCTTCTGTTTTAACGGTTGTAAGCTCTATTACACCCCTGACCGCCGCAACAATTTTGAAGAATGGACCTCCATTCAAACTTTGGCAATTTTGCTTGTGATGCGTTCAAGTTTAGTCTTAACGTTCATTATATTATAACAATATTTTTTGAAGGCTTTCGTAACTGTATTTAGTTCAGTGAAATTTGTAAATTAAATTATTAAAAAAGTCGAATAATAATAAAAAATACCTTTAATACACGACAAAATTTCAATATTGTAATTTGAAGAAGGTGAAGAGAGATTAAAATTTTAAACATCTAGCAATTAGCAGAACATAAAGAGAAATTAACTATTCATATTTTTAAAACTAATTTGAGATTTGATTCGTACTGATTTTGGACAGAATTTCAAACTTTTTCCAAAGATGGTTTTTGTTGAAATACACCAGCAAGCCTAACAATGCTTCAAACTTTACATTACCTATCATTATAGATAGAAAAATCTTAAGACTACATCAAACGCTATTTTCTGCTATTAGGCGACTTTAGACTCTAACGACAGCCTATTTTTATACAAAACTCTATGAGATTTTGAGGCGAAAATTGCTTGAAGACTCCTTTACTACGTTGTTGTAGAGAAATAGTCTTAATTATACGCAAAGATTTTGTCAATTAGTGGAATATTAAGTTAAACTTTGATGTGCCTGTATGTCTGTTTCATGAGTAAAAAGAGCTCTTAATATTCTGTATATTCTTAGACGAACAAAGATAATTATGTGACATTAAAACTGTATGTTAGTTGGTTATCAAAAGTTATATTATACAGATTTTATAAACATTGACTAGCTGAGGATCTGGATTCACCTTCATTATTTTGAAACCTAAGGTCATTAGAACTAGGACTTTAGTTCCGTTGAATTTAAAACATTATAATGCTATAGACAGGCACCGCGTTAATAAAATCGATTCACAATTTGTCTAGTCCTATAAAAAACATAGCCCAAACCATTAAGACCAAGTATATGGAGTTTGTTTTAGGTGCTTTAAAAAATATCTTATTTACGTAACAAATAGACAGCTCAATTTATTTATTTAAACAAAATTCTATTTATTTTTCCATCTCCAACTAAAATTACGCTACACAAGCGAACTTAAGTACGTTATTTACGTAAAGGTGCCATTTATTTAATTATAAAACAGAAAGTTATGAATTCAAATAGAGCCTTAAAGAGGGAAAGGGGTGAAAACTACCCTCATTCAGCATAAAATATGTAAAGAATAACGCTCTTCACTACATAATGTAATTACCAGGACTCTCATTTTCCCCTTAAAGATAGAGACAGACTTATACAAAGCGTATATACCCATCCCTCTCTCGCATACTAACTGTAAAGAGAAAAACGGGGTAAACAACCCACCCGACAGCTTTATTTTAAATTCAAATTAAACCTATTTGTAAGCTACAGATATGACGAAAAGAAAAAAGAAAAAAATAAACAATTCTTTTATTCAAATTACGGGTGGCGAATTTACATAATACCAACATATTAACGGCGTTTAAAACAAATAACTTTTCAGTTTTTATTGTGGGGCCAATGTCAAAAAATGACGCGGAGCCTGAACGGCGGTAGGATTTACAGCTCAATTTCAGGATGGCTTTTTAAATTGTATAATTTGGTAATACGCGGCGTGTGATTCCCTTGGCAAATAAGTGTTCCTGGAATTATGTTCCCGAGTTTCAACATGGGTACTTTGGTTTACGAAACGTTTGTTTTAATATGAGAATTGATGGGATTAGTACCCGCAAATTAATTAAAGCAGACTTTTTTAACCGGTCAGTCGAAAATGTTTTAAAATAATTTTCAGTGCAAACTAAAACAATAATATCAACTCTGTATAATTAATTTCGGAGATCGAATTTAAGATATCTATACTAATATATATATATACTAATATATAAAGCTGAAGAGTTTGTTTGTTTGTTTGAACGCGCTAATCTCAGGAACTACTGTTCCAAATTGAAAAATTCTTGTTTGTGTTGAATAGACCATTAATCAAAGAAGGCTTTAGGCTATAAACCATCACGCTGCGACTAATAGGAGCGAAGATAAGTACAATGGAAAATGTGAAAAAACAGGGCAGGTATAAATCATAACTTATATCTTCTACCCACGGGAACGAAGTCGCGGGCAACAGCTAGTTAACCATAAATATACAATAAAAAAAAAACTAAATACAAAACAATATTAAACTCAAAGTTCAAATAACTCAAAATCGGTCCGTCTCAATAACACCAGACACATCTAATTGCTCAGAATTCAAAATGGCCTCCGAAAAAAGAAGATCTAGAAAGAAAAATAAGAAAATCGAATACCCGTCGCCTGTCGCCTCGCACCAGACGGCGACCCGTTTTACCCCCAAAATTGGAAACGTTAGACGAAAATAGAAACTGTCCGTCCATATGTCCATCTGTTATATTTCGATCTCATAAACTATGCATTCTATGCCGATCGGAATGCATAAAAAATATTGTCGCCGTCTGTTCGGAATAAACGATAAATGTTTGGGAATTTGGATACCAGTAATATTGTGTTGGTGTTCAAAGGTGAATTTTTAATTTTGAGGTTTTTGGCTATTGACTTATTATTTAAGTTCTAGTCTAGGATTAGTTTCGTTTTCTTAAGATATTTTAAGTAAGCTAACCACTAATGGATACAAAGATGTATGGATGTATGGATGTATGAAAATTTCGACACTAAGAAGTTTTTGCTGGAAAGGCTTTTTGCTTCAATTTTAGTTACTTGGTTGAATAATTCTTAACTACCAGTAACTGTACATACAAAAAGCTTAAAAAACACTCTACCCTTCAAAACATGTGTATGCCAGTAATCATTTGTTTCTTTCCTCACAGCCTTAACATAAACTTGTAACTTCACATCGGTTAACTCACGAGAAGCAACATAAATCAACCCATGTTTCCTCATTTAGAATTCTAATCACTCATTATTGCTTAACCCTCACATAGTGTCGAAATGACCCATACATTTTCCTTAAACGGAAATAAGATAAAAAGGGTTTTACCTAAGTAAATAATTAAATACTTGTGTTTGCTCTCGTAACTTACTTTTAGTCAAACGTTCTTCTGTGTAATCTTAAGAAGCTATTAAAAAAATTAACTAAGATAGTAACACTGATTGACCTAAAATACAATTGCCAATCAACGTTTAAGAACAACAAATGTTTGAGAAACCCTTATAACATATGTAACCCTTAAGTTGAAAATGAAACAAAATGCGAAGCCCACACTGAAACAAAATACACACCCAAAATCAGACTTAACCTTGTATTAAGAACTCGTACTAAATTGTTGAGATGTAGAAACGAGACGGCACGATACACTAAACGTGTTGCCATCTCGCTTATTTATTTACAACAGTTCTGCTTTGTAAGCTCATTGTACAGGCAGTGGTCAAAGTAAGTTCGACATGAATATAAGAGCTTTTAAAAAGCTTGGAAACCATATTTGATCCTACAACCTCTTTGTATATTGTGAAGAGCCAATATAACGAAATATAAAACTCATTGGGTTTGGATTACCATACAACATATTGGATTCTTCTCAAGATAAATAAATAAATAAATGCGGACAACATCACATACATTGTTCTGAACCCAAAGTAAGTTGCTAAAGCACTTGTGTTATGGGATTCAGATACAACGAAGGTACCACAAACACCCAGACCCGAGACAATGTACAAATGTGAATTTTTACATTGACCCGACCGGGGATCGAACCCGGGACCTCAGAGCTAGCGACACCTTGAAACCGGTGCGTACGCCACTCGACTACGGAGGTCGTTACAAGATTGTAAACCATTAATTTAGTTACCGTTCTAAAATTCAAGAGTTGACTTTTTGAATAATGACATCAAACATAGGATCGTCATTCTGATCGTTAAAACCAACTATTTGTAATATCCACTTTATTTATTCCAGAGCATTTATCTTAAAAGACCTCACTTGACTTCAAAATGAGTTTTCGACGATGTAATTTAAACGTTTTTTCGTACACATGACTTGGAGAACGTTAATTACTGAAGATAAAGTTAATGGTATGGCTGATGAATTGCCATTTACACAGGTTGAGCGATTTGTTTGGAATTTGCTCTTACTTATAATTTAATTAGGGATGTTCTGGAAAATCTAGATGGAGTTGATGTGAACAATAGGATGACCGGAAATCTTTGAGATGTAGGAATTATCTGTGTCAAAGGAGACACGTTTTTGTGGAACATGATGGAAATTATTGATCCTTGATCCTTGACCTTCTTAGACAAACGTTTGTCTCATTTTTGCGGATGGGGGAGGTACATTTCTTGACTGAACTAATTTATTTTTACCATAGACATAACCCTAGTTTGCAGGAGTCCACTAAACCAGCACCAAATTAAAAACCAATCACACACCTAGCATTTGCATGCAAAACATTAATCAATATATCCAAACATATTTCATATGAAACGCGAACAAAACAAGTGCTAGTAACTGGCGACGAAGTGGAAAATACATAAAACCTTATGTATTCAAATAAAATCCGAGCGCTGACGTATGTAGGCCCCGATAAACTACGCCGTGTGAAAACTTTATCTCTCTCGGTTATTTATTATTTATACATAGTTTTGCTGTGTGCGAATAGGATGGATAGATGTGTGTTAACAATGCAAAATTAATCTTATTTGTCTGTAAGTTGTTGATTGAATGTGTGTAAATTATGGTAACACTAATTTGGCTCTACAAAATCGTAAATGATCCCACGGGAACATAAAATCGGGATAAAAGCTATCTTATGTGTTAATCCTGGTTATAAACCACGCACCAAGTTTCTTCTAACTCCGTTGAGTGGTTTAATTGTGTTTTGATTAGACTAACCAAGTAACACATATCAAATATGTAAAAAATGTTTATTATCCTCATAAGCAGGACAATGCTTGTGTTAGGTGATTGCAATGCGAAACAATAACAAGGAACTTGGAAGAAGCATTCGTTGATCACAAAATTGCTTATTTCGCTGGGATCGAACCCGCGACTCGTGACGCGCAATGGGTTTTTGGTGGAGATCTAACTAACTCAATATCCCAAAATGAAATTAAAAATATTTTCTAAACAGTGTGATGAAACTAAACGGCAGTACCTTTAAAAGGAAAATGTAAGAAGATACATCAATAGAAACAATAGCGAACACGATATTCTTTCTCAGAACGAATCTAACTGAAAGCTTTCTACTTTAGAGTGTTCAAAATTCAATATATCTTGCAGCTAAGTCCAAAGATTTCGGATCGAATGTGCGAAGTGCCCGAACAAGCAATATCTCACAGCGTTTTCGCTTTTTAAAATACTTTTCAAGTTTACCGATGCCGTAGGAGTTGTAGTTCTTGACAGTTTTCAAAGGAGGCTCTAAATTCCCGCGTTTAGTATTTTGCTATCTGTTACTCTTATCTCATACCGGGTAAACCGATTTTCATTTAAAGTGCAATGAATGATCCCATAAAATTATATCAGTTTCTTAGTAATTTTCATTTGAAGTCAGTTGTAGGTAGTACGATTATTTTCAATTGAATATATACAGTTAGGTACACTTTTGAGTTTATCAACGATTTTGATAAATCTACCCACAACTTTTTAAACAACATTTTTTCGGGATGAAAGGCACCTTTTACGACCTGCCATCTTGCTTCTGCTAAATACTAATATTACAATATTAATAAATTTTGGAAACGTGTAAACCCACCTTAACATTCTTCCGCCTACCTTTAGCAAGCTAATAACAGATGAAAGCAACAATATGATTGAGTACCGAAAACAGTTATTTTTATTACAATCAACCAAACAATAAAACGAAACTGTCTTCAAAGAATAATAAATTCAAAGTTCAAAAGCGCATTCTATTAAAAAAAATTGCTTTCAATAAATCTTTGGAAAAGAAATGGTAATTTTGTAAAAGATGTAGGTGTTTGTAACAGGGGCATTGATAGCGTCCCGTGACAAATTATACGTCTGCCTTATACAGGTAAATGGCTCATTAGATCCGGGAAAAAATACATTAAGGGCTTATAATGCGTGTAAGCTTTTTCATGGACTGTTGGAAATGTAACGGAACGATAATCTTTTGTCGAATTTCGCTGGAGATTTTTTTTGTCCATGTTTAGCGATTTTGTTGAGGCTGTGTATTATTTTTGTTTTAATATATTTTTGTTCTTAAAACTATTATTAGCTTCTACTAAAGGGAAAAACATGATCATAATTATTATGATCGAAGGAAAGTAAAATACCATACTTTTTACAATCATTTATTAATGTCTACTGTCCACTTGAATGCTAACCTTCAATTTAAATTTGAAGAAATTCCCGTTTTTCAATTGCGCTGAAATTCTATATGTATATTAATATTGGGTGGCAAACAAAACATAGATATCGCTTTTAGCGATAAGACCGCCATTGTACCCTAACATTGTATGTATTAAGAATCACTGCTGTAATTCCATGGTGTACAATAAAGAATATTCTAATCTAATCTAATCTAAAACCTTTTCATCATGATATAGAGCTAGAAATTAAAACTATTCAAATGAAACGCGCTTTGATTGGTTTTATTTGTCTTGCTTTTGACTTTATTTTCAGAGCACAAAAGCAAGTCAAAAAGTTTTAATTTTTACTTTTAACTGGTTAATAGTTTGACTGGGTTAATTAAATTTTAGAAAGTTTAAAGTCAAGTTCAAAGTTCCATTTAACTGTTACAAGCTTAACCAAGCCAATTGTGTTGTTGCCGTTAGTACAAATAATAGTATGGAACCATTTATTCGCAAGTCAGACTCGCAATTGACCGGCATTTTCGTTCTATTTAAAGCTTCTACCATAACCTTAAGATTTAAAGACCTCAGTTCTTCTTTCACTGCCCCGAACTATCATTAAAAGCATAAGAATCACTTACCGCATCCACATCAAGTTTCATAGATATTACCGCTATAAACAAGCAGACATCCCATCACTGACCTCGTAAAACGAAACTCAGCTACCTATAAGTATTATAAAACTCTTCAAACTTGAATTACTGTTCGCTAACATATTGCTTGTAACAAACACACTGAAATCTTTAGACTGCTGCGAATAGCTTTAAAGATTTGTTCGAACGTTTCGAGAGTAATTTATGTTTGTTCAAGTAATATATTTTATATGAGAGCATTGTGGAGGACTGAACGAGAAGTCAGTGAAAAACCGATCTTGAAGATTTTTTATATACGAACAAATGCGATACTGAGATGACTATCTTCTTTTGTTTAGAATTATGCGAGCCCATACGCTAATTGACCTTGAAATAGTTGTCTAAATGACACGGTCGTTTAAAAATGTAGGTATTTATTTCGATAATGTAAGGCGTGCTTTACTGTGGAGTTTGTTGTGCCATATTTTATCGAATTAGAAAGAAAAGAAAAGGTTGCGCCTATCAGAGTGCTGTCCAATGGAATTGACGTTCAAAGTGACGAAGTGTGAATTAGTTTTTATTGAGTTTGCATAGCAATGAAAAAGGTATATCACATAATTAATATTTTTTGCTGTTCTCACACACTTATTGTCTTCAACAAGTATCTTTAGTTTAACAACTAACATCTACATAGCAACGATTGAATGAATGAATTGTGTTTTATTACCAAAAGCCCGTCAATACACAAAATTCATTTTTTTACTTTACAATTAAACGGCTCCGGCACCAGCTCCGGCACCAGTAAGGAATTTAATCCTTGTATCGCGAGGGATGTCACAAACATTCAAATCACATGCATGAATCACACAAATACTGGTCTTACGAGGGGATCAAACCCGCGACACGTCGCCCTCTGTGATAACCTCAACCACTCGGTTATAAGTGTAGTCGAAAGTCATTGTGCTTTAGACCTATTCAGTTAAGGATTAATTGCCAATGGCACATTTTAAGAGCCACGTTTATTGCAGATATCTGTTCTACTCCCAAGATTAAGAAATATGTTAGAAAAAGGAATAAAATAAAAGCCAAAATATAAAGAAAAATGTATTTTACTTTGAAAGCTTGCATATGTCTTGTTAATGTCAAAATTAATAACAAGATAATTGTGTATGCCACACATAATATATTTTGGAATAGCAAAGAGAAAAGTATAAATAATAAACAAAAATCTAGTACAAATCAAAAACCAAATCAATTTTCTAATGGAAAAAATATACATTATGCAGATGAGAAACGTCTGCAAATAGGTTATAATATGTGTAAAGCAATTTTGTTAAAAGAAGCGTATATAAATGTACATATAGGCCAAGTAAGAGCCGGACTTGTTACACAAAAGGTTCCGTAGAGTCATGCTAAAAAAGTGGTTGAGGTCATCACGCCAAACCCACTGTGCGCGAGGTGTCGCGGGTTCGATCCTCGGGTAGCACTAGCGTTTGTGTGATCCACGAGTGTTTGTTCTGAGTCTGGGTGTCTTTGTGCATGTGGATTGTATGTTTGTGAAGCCCCCGTAAGATAAGGATAAAATACATTAATGCAGGCGTTTTTTTTAAATAATAAGTTTCCAATTCACCAATTATATTTGTAGACTTACTGTTGCCCGCGACTTCGTCCACGTGGTTAGAAGATCTTGAACCGTTTTCGCAGCGCAAGCAACGGAATAATTTTCCCCGTTTTTTCTACATTTTCCATTGCATCTTCGCTTCTATTAGTCGCAGCGTGATGTTATATTGCCTTCTTTTATAAATGATCTATTCAACACAGCAATAATTTTTCAATTTGAACCAGTAGTTCCTGAGATTAGCGCGTTCAAAAAAACAAACAAACTCTTCAGCTTTATAATATTAGTATAGATGTGTAATAACCGCTCTACTGATAATAACTTTATTTCAACTATCTATACACTACTACTATAACAGTTCATAACATACAACCTGATGACAGACAGACAGACAACATAGCCTTAGCACTAGGGTCCCGTTTTATACATGATCACGGAACCCATAATATGAAAGTACTCAAAAGGATAAAGGTGTTTTTGTAATAATATGATCAAAGAAGAAAAGGTTATAAGGAAAGTCAGACATGTATTTACTGAAGTAACGAATATTGATACTGATATTAAGGAGAATGATAATCATATAGAGTTGTGTAGTCTGTTTGTAGACATATAAACTTATACAAGCCTACTTAAAATACAAAGGTAATGCGTTTGTGTGATCCACGAATGCTTGTCCAGACTTTGGGTGCCATTGTGCATGTGAATTGAAGGTTTGCGAAACAAGGATTGAAGGCTTAACAGTGGAAGTCTAAATGCTTGCTGTTTGTTACTTTTTCTCGCAAAAAATACTGAACGGATTTGAATGGAATGTCGCCCGAAAATAGATAGCGTGGAAGTACTACATTGGCTAGTCAATTTGGCTCAGGAATATTTGGTTTATCTACAGTCCTTAGTTAATTCCAAATTTCTAAATGCTACCACTTGAAGTATAGAAGCTAACCACTGTACTTGACATTAAATGCACATAATACAATGGTCAATTTTATGTACAACCACGGATATGACTCAAAGTTGCATCTCTCGGTTCCATGCACAAGGTGTTTTAATTACTAAACTACCGAGATCAAGACCAAGAGTTTAAATTGTAACGTGTCACATCTTATGGTGAATACAATTTGACTTGACAGCTAGCGGTGTCTGTAACGGTGGCAGTCTATTGGAAGTATAAACCTTGGTCCTGACATACAAACCTTAACCTTATCAAAGATACGATTACGTATTACTAAATGCTTTTTGACAATTGATAAGTTCTCCTGACAAAGTTGTTCAAATTCACCCGCAGAATCGGTAATCAGAAAACGAGCGGGCTTCGCCAAAACTCGGTGTATGTAAACAAAGGCGAATAATATATACGTATTATTATATATCTACGCAACTTTTATTCATCTACACATTTAAATGGAGCGTGACTCACAAGTTACCGCAAAAGCTATTAAAGTCGCCGACGAAAGGTTGAGTCTGAGTGACAGCGTTTAAATATTTAGATTTTGATGTTGCAAGAATTGTTTTGTTTTAGAATTTTTGCGTTTGAAATACCTTGACTTAAAGTATCAAAGTTGATGTCTATGAACAGTTATACGATGTGGTTTTTACACTTAGATAGAATTTAATTTGATTCGTGAGTTACTTTAATATTTTAAATTAATTTATGATGCTGAATTTTTGTTTTACTTTCGTAATATTTAATTTTAATTCATGTTCCACTTTTACTTATTTACATTTTGTCATGACAAGGCGTCGACAGTCAAAATATTTTTAGGCCCCTCGCTCCGCTGTCACTGTGACCACACCCTAATCCACGTTCAAATTACAGTGATGACAATGACAAATTAACTGTTCAAGTGTTAGTTAAAGTAGTTTGCGAAAAACTTACCGTTTGCGTAAGAATCGTTTTATTATTACGAAAATAATTCTTAACGAAAGTTATTTTTGTCAATGATTTTATTGATGAAGTGCAATCTATAAAGCTTTGACAGATTAAGACGTAATAAATGAGATGGTGTTTAGAAAATAAATTCATCAATCTTTTTTTCTTTTTTAGACTATTTTTTTATTTGAAATCATGGGACTTGTGGCAGTTATTAAACATTCTGATTTAAGGTTTTTGTATGAAAACTATCATCCATATGATTGCTGCACCTGGTTTTCGAATTAAGGGTTTAAATTGCCCGTAGACTTCTGAGAGGACTTTAAATACCTTTGAAAGTATATACATTCAAAGATACATATTATACCCTCTGTGTGTATAGGATGGGTTTGCGGATAGCAACCAAAATCTAGATTGTCACGATGTATAATGAGGTAAGGGTTAGGTTCTACGAGGACAAATTCATATATAATATTAAAAATAATTTGAAAGATGGTAAAGATTCATTATTTTGTACTATCTCAGTTAGGAAAAGGAGGTCAGTGACGATGGATGAATAACTGCAAGCGATTGTAAAATGGTAGAAGTTTTAAACATTACAGTTTGATGACAGTACATAACTTGATGATTTTGGTTATAAATATAGAATTTAATTTTGATCGTACGATAAATACCTCTTTAAGCGAGCTGAGGTTCGCGTCCGATAGGTCCATCGGCTATCCCCTGCCGGATGCTAGTACACAGATAAATAAAACAGATTTTTTATTTATATTCCAAGTTTTTCTAAAAACGAAACGAACAAAACTTTTATAATAAAGACTCTACTGGTACCATAAAAACTGCCCCATTTATTAACACGCTTACACAGAGACCACATGATTTTTTTCTAAGAACTCTCACCCGCTGTCACTTAGACCCCACCCATTTCTACGTAGAAATTAAAGCGATGACAATGACAAATTAACAGTTGAAGTTGTACCTACAACAGCGAACCGCTCTCGTGCCGATGAACGAAACGTATTTTGTTCGGAACAGACGTGTCTCGTTTGATGTTCATGTAAAGTACGTTTAGTTATGCCTGTGTTTCGAATAATTTCAGTTTGTATTTACTTTTTGCTCTGGATTTTGTTTTTGAGAGTACATTGATGTTTTTTTTAAGAATAAAATGCTTTGGGTTATATTATAAGTTACACATTTATGAATTATATAATTGTTTTTTTTTATTGCTTATGAAAAGTTCTAAAAGCCATTCAGGGACTATGGATTACTATCGTATCGTTTAGTTTAATGTATGAACTTAGGCAAAAGCATTCTTCAACTTCCTTGATTATAATAAAATATCAGTGGATTATGGTAAAGAAAAGTATCGAAAAGCATTTCATCTGAAATCTGTGAATTAGTTTAGCAATCAACGCTCAAAACTACCCTTACATATAAGAAGAGACCTGTGGCCAGTAATGAGACCCTTATAAGGCGTTTTTTAATAAGCAAAAAATAGAAAACATCCTAGTCTTCAACAGCATAATCAATTTTTTAAAAATAAGTAACAAAAAAAGCTCGCTAAATAATGCACAGAATTCAAATTAAATGTATTTACTATCGCTCAAAAGATGCCTAGACACTATCAACATATATTCAAATACTTGAGACACACATTATCTATTATTTTCTAAATAATTACAACATGTACGTTCGAAACAAATAGCAAACGACTATTTGTTTCGCGTCTAGGCTTTTGATCTCCCAACCTCTAGAGGTCAGAACGCTATTTAGATCGTTAAATATAATTTGAGATTCGAAATAAGTTCATTTGAAGCTATAAATTTCTTGATACGTTCTAATTCAGTCAAGAGTTTCATTATTTTATTATTTTCTCGCTGGTACCTAGGTAACAGTTTTATTTTTTATGGAAAATTAACATCTTATTACGTTAATCAAAATAAATGTCGATTATGACTGTATTATTTAAATAGTACTGTTAAAAGATTTAAATTAAATACAGTAAGGTCGATATTCGCGTAAACATACATTTTCAGAGTTATATCATTGTTACCTGCCATTCAATCACAATATTAGGAATTTGTTGCAGAGGCTGTCTTTAAGAGAGCTCTTTGTTAAGAGGTCGCTTTAACATCACAGAAAAGGAGCAACAGCATTTTATTTCACTTTTCAGAAAACTCAAAACAAAAAGTTTTTTGAGAAAAGGAAATTGGGTTTTTACCTACAGTTGCATCTTTGTGCCTAATACTGTATTTACCAACCATCACATAATTTTAATGAGCCAAAAAATTATCTTCCGTTCATTAAAATCTCTTTCACATCTGAAGAGGACTACCAAGCCCACTACATAAACGTTAATTGGTTGTAACCCTAAAATGAGGCAAGAATGCTAAGAGTAAGAAGTTTGAACAGACAGAAAGTTCTGAAATGACAATGCCTTTCGGAAGTACTGCCGAGGAAACCGGACTCTCAAGAGCTTGTTACAATATTATTTTCAGAGGCTCGTGGAGTCAAGGGTAAGATATAGCCTAACTAGATAATCAGAATAGATTTATGTTTTTTTAGATTCACGTTCGATAGCGTTATTATCTAATATTAAATAGAATATGGGAGCATGTGACTTGAATGTTTGTGAACTCCCCGCAACAGAAGAATTAAATTATATATAATTAATATTATTTTGTTATTTGTTGAATAATCGAAAACTATGGATACTTTTTCAGTTCCAATTTGTAAAGATACATATATGTATATCGTGATACTAATATGATTAAAAATGAATGAAGCTATTATTATCTTACATTTTCACTCATTGATACTGAATATGAAACACTCTATAAGATATATTTGGTGGTATATTTAGATAATATTTGATGGTATATTTAGATAATATTTGGTGGTATATTTAGATAATATTTGGTAACATAAAAAATATTGAATTAAAATTCTTGGCAAAAAAATGGGTTTGGCTCAAAAACAAAAAAATGGTGTTTATAAAACTAGGATTGACCTACTTAAATCTATTTTAACAACTTATTTAAATAAAAGTCAAACTATAACTAGCAACAGAAACAATTACATTAAGATCAGTAAAAGACAATTAAAGACAAAAATTAGTTTAACAAGCCAGCAAAAATATGGAACCCTACATTTAACATCCTCTAGCACTTGACCGAGATTTTTGCTGAAAACTTTGATGACACTTAAGTCTCGCTTTATAGAATTCCCAGACAGACTTATGATGAATGTCCTTAATGTAATAAAGACAGAGAATTCCATAACGAAAATGAGGCTTTACGAATTCAGCCTGACTTAAATAATGAGGATGAATACTGTCTCAAAAGTTCTCGTTTACTTCAAATGGAGTATATTAATTCCAGTTGCTTTCAGAACTGTAATATATTTGGTTTTATGTAGTAAGAATATGTAGAAACAAAATCCCGATGGAAAAATATGGGAAATTCAAAGAATTACAATTTGAGAAGTTTTTGGAAAACTATTGTGGGTATAGATGAAACCGATGATACTGGGAAACGACAGATAATTAAATCAATTTCAGGTATGTAGTAGAAGACAGGTTTTTCAAGTTTCAATTCTTAAATATGATGCTGAAAATCATGAAAAATTCTAACAAGTTCTTTCAAAATGCTCTTAGTAAGTTCTCAGTTACCGAAATGTTTTAGTATGAAAGAGCATGTTTCTCGCAATACTCTTCTCGATACATATATTATATTTACTATCCTTGTAAAAAATATAATAATACCACCCTGGACAGAGGCCTCTTTACATATAATAAAGGCAAAAAAATATCACTAATACAATTCAATTCAATTCAATTCTTTATTGCATTCCACAATGTAGGCTTAGGTGGTAAACATTTTTTGATAGGTAACAATCGTGGACCTATATAATTTCCTTTAATTAATGGTTATATTAGTTTTATCTATCCTAATTTATTTTGTACTATACGCCAACTCACTGTGGCATTTCTAGTTTCCAGTATTTCAGGTATCCTTACGAAGTTATGCTGCAATATATTATGTCATCACTTAAATAAAAAAACGATTGCTATTTCACCTTCTTACGGATCAAACCTTCCAATCGTCTGTACACAAAACCGCAATATCGCGCAAGGCCGAAACGACACTATATTGGTTATCATATATTTTTCCTCACAACTACAACATAATATTATACAAATATGGCTGCGTGAATAGTTAGCAATGTTGTATCGCCGCACCTCGTCGAAGTGCAAACCACAGTTCCCGTAGTTTCAAATTCACGAACTCAGACCTAGATCTTCGTTGAACTTGGTCCAAGAGTAAGAGATACACTGGAAGAGACTTAAGAAGAGAGTTAAGAAGACGAAGAAGAAGTTTTTACACGTTGTATTTCAATTGATTTAATTTTACGCTTTTCATTTCAATGTATGTATTTCTAAATATAATCATTCAAATTCATAATCATCTATTTATGTATTATTTTTTCTATTACGTCCAGAGTCTTATCTGCTAATTTATAAGCTTCACTCAAAAAATATTATTTTCGTAATGAATATTTTGCCCTTATCAAGATTCGTAAGTGTTGATCTATAAGTTTAAATAAAAGTCCTGTGTTAATCCAACTTAAAACTATCTGTGCATGAAAATTTGTCGGAATCCATTTTAGTCGTATTTGCATAAAAGACTTGCAAGCATCCATCTGTACTTCAGAAAACAAAGTTTCACTGTTTTGATAAAAATAGGATTAATTTAATAAGTCCATATCTAGGTACTCTACATCTTTGTGAAGTACCCGGCATCGCCGACACTCCGCCGGTTGCATTTTAATGCCTTGCTAAATAACCCCGTGACTTTATCTTACGGCCACTCCTAAGAAATCAATTTGAATTTGCATCGATTTATGCTAATTCTGTATTTTGCTTTATTTTATTATTAGGTTACTTGGTGATGGGTAGAATAATAGTTACTTTCAGATATTTAAGCATTTTAAAGAGTACCTATGGAAATGTTTAATATCTTTATTAAAGGATGCAAACCATCATATAATGTTTACCGAATTCTTTATTTTTTAATTTTCAATACTTTTGTTTGTTCTTATTTAATTTTATTCTAAGTATGAACTTTATGCAGGTAAATTTTTTTTTATTTGTAGCTCCTCAAACTGGCGATTTCAGAGAGTTTCTTTTTTGAGAAAACAGGTCGAGGAAACAGGTCCAGACTCTTACTGACTAAACCTCTTCCTCATGCAATACGTTCCATGTTAGGTCTTCACTTTCTCACACAGAACAAGCATGCATCGCTCATTTACTGAAAATAAGAATATACACTTTTTTCCTTTGAAGATCCTGAAAAAATCATTACTTAAACCGGCAATCAAACTTTGTGGCAATCAGACAATCACTAAAATCCTCATTTCATCAAAAACAAAGTCATTTTCCGACTATAAATTGAAAAAGGTTGATCTGTTTAGCAGACCCAAATAAGGAAGATCGAATTGAATTCAATGAATCAATCCACTAAAATTCGGTTTCTAACCATGTTATATAAGCTTGATGTATTGTTTGTCTATTTATTTGCTTACATAAATTATATCAAACTTTTAAAAATACCTTCGTTTTGGTACAATGACATTCGGGAAACCAGTGAGTGCAATCATATTTTTTGAGAACAAAACATACAACTGAATTTAAATGTAAACTACTGATCCAAACTTAATGAAGTTATTTTTAACCTTATTACAGCATTTTAAGATTCCATTTAATAAAAATCAAAACACAATCGGTTCATAGAATCGAAGTTCTGAGGTAATAAGCAAAAAAAATACAGACGGGTTGACAACCTCCTCTTGTTTATTCGGTCAATGATTAAGAAAAACCATTACTCTGATATACATGTATATAATCTATACTAACAACATTAGATTCTTTCCCCATCGTTACAACACTCATTAATTATCCCTTAACATTTTACAAAAATATTACGCAAAAGTAAAATTGCATAACAAAGCCTACAAAAAAAAATAATTCAGAAAATCTGTTTTACTACAAGCGTGCCCGCGGGCAATCAATAGCAATCAGTACTGATGTTTTTTCCCAATCAAAATTTCATTCGGTAATAGTGTTCGTAGGTTGTCCGGGGCACTTTCCAAATTGAATTCTGTTGCTCTGGCCGAATCAATTACGTCCAGTCCTTACCGGGTTAGGTCGCAATGATGTACTTATAAAATGAGATATTGCAGTGATAGGAAAAAACCTGATTGATGATTTGGTATTGAATTTTTTTTATAGCCTACGTATTTAGAGGCATGCATAGTTTTTTAGGGTTAAATAAAAGTATAGATGTATAAGTATTTACGATTACTCTGCCGTTTCTGCGATTAAATGTCACTGAAGCTCAATGCGAGTCTCACATGCGTAGTTAACCTAAAATAGGTAAACTACGACAATTGTGTGCATGTCATTAAGACTATTTACTATTCTGAAAACTCACAACTAAACCTGAAATCGAAACTGTTGGTGTGAACGACAGATGAGATAGCTCACAACACGGTGTAGAGCGGCATCTTTTTACCACAACAACAAGAATCAATGTGTGTGAGCTGTAGGTCACCGTTTAAAACGTTCGTAATAAATTCTATAATTATGGTAATCTATGTGCGAAATCTAAGACCATGTATTAGCCTTTCTCAAGCTACTCCGAACGTGAAATTTAAAACCTACACTCACTACAAACTAACCGTGTTTTTTTTTGTATAAAACGACTCGAACTAAGATATTAAATTTTCGTTTAGCGGAGTTCACAAATATTCAAGCCACATACACAATTTGAGACACCCAGGCTCACGCCAAGGTGTATAAGGTCATGTAAACGATAGGCAGTTTAAGCAGGGATTGCAACAGACTGCGACACGTCGCGCACATTGCACATTACCAAAATTACAACAGTAACTTTTTCTAAATAGGAATATTGAGAAAAAAACATGAAGTGACCAATACAATTTTTATTCATTCAGTCACCTACGACCTGTAGGTGACTGAATGAATAAAAATTCATTCATTTATCTCTTGCCCATTTACCAAAAAATCCTGTGTCGCGATTCCAACCCATTTAACCGATTTACTTAAAATTCAGCTAAATACACCCATAAAATAGAGACATAACGATCATAGTATTTCATCAACTTGCCTGGCACATTGTTTATGACTCCTCTCAACATACAATAGAGCTATTGTTCTCTTATACGATTTAGTTAGAAACTAACCATAACCTGGGTCCCAACGAAGTCGTTAAGGCTAACTGTCCGCAGGTAACCTAGCAGTAAAGGATCTATACAAGTTAATCGATTCAAGTTATAGTGGTTTGTGGAGCTAAAGCGCTTTATGTAAACTGTGTTGTCATGTTTGTATTGTGTGTTGAGAGGTAGACTATTTCTAAGGGTAAGTGATAGTTCAATGGTTTATATGGGCTAAGCGATCGACTGTAGACGAACGAAAGTCGCGATATAGCCCGTAGGATTAGCAAGCTGAAGTGGCAATGGGCGGGCCACATAGCGCGAAGATCGGACGGCCGATATGGCAGAAAAGTTCTGGAGTGGATACGAGACCACGTACCACCAAGCGCAGCGTGGGACGGCCACCTGCCAGATGGACCGACGACCTGGTGAAAGCCGCTGGGTCCCGTTGGATGCAGGTGGCAATGAACCGGTGGCACTGGAGAACATATGAAGAGGCCTATGCCCAGTAGATTTGTGGGCTAATTTTTTCGTACAAAATCACCTATGGAAAAACTAATTTGTGGGTTGCTACTGTCAAATGATTTATCAAATATATTAAATTCTCTTATGACGATGTACGAAATTGAACTCCTCCGAAACAGTTCGATTGATTTCTAATGACGTTTTGTATTTGGTTTATTTTTTAGTAGGTCTGAGAATCGGACAAGATCTAGTTTTCATACCGACTTTTTTATTCCTTGAAACTCAATTTCGACTGAAAGTATTTTATTTGTTTTCATTATGCTTTTATTCTATGGTGTTTAAAAGCTCTCACGTTTCACATGGCTTGAAGGCTTAAGGCTTTGCTTGATGCAATACAAACCATAAACCTAGTTTTGCAATAGATAAAGCCTTTAAGCATAATAGAGTTACTGACAAAAAAAACTATTTAGTTCATCGACAGATTTCAAAAGAGCCAGAGGCCAATTATTTACTTTCGTAATATCTATAACATATACACCAATAATAATATTTATTATAATAATATAATATTCCAAGATTTAAAAGAAAAAAAAACGAGTTCTTTGATAAGTTTGTAACGGTACACACTTATTTGAAAAATAACAAGGTGTTAAGTTAATGCAAAATGAATGACGTTGTATTTTCTTTTAAATTGCCTCACAGCTTCTTATTACAAGTTGCTTATAAGGCGTCTCTGATTTAAAAAATATATTATTTTCTTAAAAAAGTGCTGTAATAGGGTATCTGTATATTGCCTTCTTAAAATTATAACAAAGAAACTTTATATTGCAAACCAATAGGTACTTATAGTTTGTTAAAGGATTTCAAATTTAAATGAACGGTGTAGGTCTCCACCCCGGTGTCTCCTACATTTAACTCTGGGTACGTCACCTAAATCTGGGTACGTCTTGTGGTTAATGACTCCACCTTTTAAATTCCGATGTGGTAGAGTTAAAGTAAAACCAGTCAAGTGTAAGTTGGATTTGTGACGCTGAGATAATATTTTTAGTATTTATTCTTACAGCCGTACCAGAAACCTCATCCTTGAAACAACTGTCTCACTATCACGGTGCATGAGACACAGCCTGGCGACAGACCTACCGATGGTGGAGAATCGGTGTTTCGTTTTAGCCTTTGGGATGAAAATCGTAAAAAGAAGGCAAAATTCGATGAATCTAAAGCTCTTCAAGAAACCTCCAGCTTGAGTAGAAGACTATACTAAGACATCTAATGAAACAATTCCAGCACAAATTCAAACACCGCTAATCAACACCTCAATCTATCTAGACTTAGACACAAACTTAGAGATACCAGCTGAACTTCTTGTACCAAGTCTTGAACACTTTAAAAGCAATCGAAACTTTAATTAAAGCATTTGTGACAAGGATACCTGTACGCAGACAGCGATGAATGTTGGCGAACACATCAATCCCCAACTTTACCACGAACGCTGCCGGTGTTCGTGGTAACATTGATGATATAATAGTTCGTGCTGCCCTAATTACCCATTTAGTATTAGTTGTTTTAGTTTCAGCCATGGATTGGGATTTGGGATTAAGGTTTGACTAATCCAAGTGACGGTTCTGGTGTTAAGTTTTGATTGATAATGTTGAGTGGGAGATGTACCTAGGCTGAATATTGTCTAAATTTTAAATTAAGATCTCTTTGTTTAAGTAAAACGACTGCTAGGCAGGTATTTATATTTAAAGGAAGAGTGGGGGATGGGTGTTTTGCTAATAAACTTTCAAGTCACATGTATAGGGCACTCTCAGAACAAACGTTCATGGATCACTTAACAGTTGACCTAAGCGGGCATCGAACCCAAGTAGATCACCAAAACCACTGTGATTTTTGTGCCTTATACTTGTCTTCTCGGCTTTCAATGATTTAGGAGGCATATTAAAAAATGGCGATTTGTTTATTATGATCTGATATCCCCAAAAGTTTGTTTTCAAATTGGACTTTCACAGATATGGGTAACAAATTACGTTAAAGTTATTTTTCTTGAAAGCCAAACTAAATACCAAATTGTAAAGCAGTTTGTTGGTGGTACCTTGCTACATACTAAAAAAGGTTTCTGTCATTTTACCTGATTCAAGATATTTAAAATGGAAGATACCTAAAAAGTCGGGACACTTAGCAAATGATAAAATGGAGCGAAAGTAAGCTTTGAGCGGCGATGGATTAACTACAAGTGTATAATTAAGGATTTTGCCCGAATCCAGTTTGGAATATTAAATTGAGTCTGAAAAAATTGAAGTGGCGTGGGTCGATCTATTTTTACATATCACTTACTAACTGCTACCAGCGGCTACGCCCGGGGATAAAAACTTATTTATTAATCAAGATTATAAACTATCTGCGTAAT
Organism: Trichoplusia ni; assembly: GCF_003590095.1. NCBI lineage: Eukaryota > Metazoa > Arthropoda > Insecta > Lepidoptera > Noctuidae > Trichoplusia > Trichoplusia ni. Next base: position 4,773,712 of record NC_039489.1, on the reverse strand, counting down.
AAATATCGTCCAAATGAGTTCAGTAGTTTTTGCGTGAAAGCGCAACAAATATCTATCCATACTTACAGACTTTCACGTTAATAATATTAGTAGTATTTGACATATTTGCAGTATTTAATTTACATGCTGAACCATTAAACACCAAAAGACCATCACGAGACTGTCATAAACGTAAGCAATTACTCCAACATTCCACAGTTTTAACCTTAAATTTTCACCTGTATTTTCTATTACACTTACAGACAAAACAAATGAAAAAGTTATTGCTCGAGAAAACTTAAAATACGAGGGTTCAAAGTTATGACAGGTCGGGCCAAAGGTGGTGTTGGGAAGATTTTATACAAATGTTTCAAAATACTCATTGTTTTCAGAGGCGGTGAAGGTGAAAATATACTCAGTTGTTTCTTATTGTTGAAGCTTCGGGATTCATGTACAGAAATATTTTTTGGCCTGAGTCTAGTACGGTTAGACAAATTGTTATGTAACTTTTTTCTTTGACTTTTGTTATTTGATTTAGTTGTAAAATTGTGAAGTTTATTTAAACTGTATCAATTTTTACGAAAGGCCAACGATTTGCTAAAAATAAAAGTTTGATAACGTTTCTTAACAGTGATTATTCATTTGAAGAATTTCTATCACCTTTCACGAGATAAAACTAGCTAACATACAGATAGATCAGACATGGAAACCTTAGTAATAGGATTCCATTTTTACCGTACAGGTACGGGTTTCCTAAAACAAATGCATCAACTTCTCGCAGTTATAATTAATTATATTGCTTGAAATCCTTGTTGAACAGTGACACCGCCTTTGCATAATACCGTGTTTGGTTCTCAAAAATTAAGTGATCGAAATCAATCGTAGCGAGTAAACAAACAGACAAACAAACTTCATCTTTATTGTATTAGCATATACCCCTTCTGTTTTTCCGAGCCTTCAGATTACTCCCTGTTTGTTTTGCCAGAAACGTTTCATTTACAACCAGATTTTCGTAAGTACTTCGAAGGTGGATAACAGAAAGAAAACAAGGGGCCTTCATGCTGTATTAATATATTATATGAAAGAAAAACATGTTCTTATTTTAGATATGTTATTATACGATTTAATTTAATTGCGCTTTAGCTGGTGATTTGAGAGACTCGTGATTTTCATTCCCTAAATGGAATTATGCAATTGACAGATTCATTATTTTTGGTAATCATAATAATGTAATACTAGGTAAAAAATATATTTGAAATGTTGTAAGTGTCGCCACCGCGATCGTATAATTATATTATATATACGCCAATCGTATCCTCGATAAATCTAGATTTCTCTGTCCCAGTCTTAGGCACTGAAAAATGTTGTAACAATAAATACAAAAACGTTTTTCTTAAGCCTATTTATAAAGAATCCTCAGTATCGCGAGTTCGACTTGCACTTGACTAGTTATTGAAACTGAGTTGTGAAATAAAGTAAAGTTCAAAACAGGTGTAAGTTCTTAAGTTGTAAATATTGATGAACCAAGCGTTAAGTAATAAAAAATGAAGTTTGTTTCATCCTAGAAGTTCAAGTTATTTACTGGCTTACTTTTAATTAGTTTGTGAGTAAACGAGTGTTTTCTTTGTTATTAAAAATTACAATGCGGGTAGTTAGTGCTTGTTGCAAGGTTCTTACTAGAAGTAATGTATTTTACTTTATAATGATGTTAAGTGTGTTTTCCTTTACACAAACTTGCTTCAATAGTGGTGCTTTTTAAGTTCACAACTTATACAGTTTAGTTTAGCTTTCGGTCCTAGTATATTTTTACAAAATGATTTACTCTATTCAAGCCGATTAATTAACTAATTGCTTTGATAAAATTAAGACGTTATTACTTAAATATTATACAGAATTACTCGAGAAATACACGAATACAGTAATTATATTTCATTATGTAATGACAAATATGACAAACGCATTTAGCAGAGTTAAATGAGAATATAAACTTACACCAGAAAGCCAAAGAAGACATTATAATATTAATCTTTAAATCAAAGTCCAATATCACAATAGAGTTTCCATACCGTGTTCAAATATATTATGTTCAATCTCAGAAACCAAAAAATAAATTTATCGCGTTTTATCGATTTTATGAAAAAAGATGTAGAGAGTGCATCAGCGGTTCTAGACTAGCGTTACTTTGTTCCTAAAGCCGGCTATCTTCATTTGTGCAACGAAAAAAATGTATTAGACAATCTGGTCTATCCGCAAAATCGATCCGGTTGGAGATCTGTCGGCGGCTTGACTAAATATATTGGAAAGTCAGTCCATAATAGTAGTTTCATTTCAATGTCTAACATTCGCGTAGGCAAAAGAAACCACTACCTGCCAATATCTAAATAAACCTGCGAAAGTCGAGATAAAAGTTTTTTCTCCTGCAACTTATATTCATACTGATTTAAAGCTCGTGAATTTTTGTACGAGTTGCTGAAATTACCGATCAAAAACGAACTTTAACACGTTTCCAAAGAAGGTAGTCTGAAACCGCCCAAAAAAGCGCCTTTCCATACAAGCATGTACATATTTGAATATGTTAAGAGGGTGGCTCCATCCACTACCACAACCACGACCAGAAGAACCAAGCCTGACGCGCTGCAGAGCGGGGGGGTGATGGTGTGCGGCTATCCTATGTGTTTATCCTGGTTAAAAACTATCTGTGTACCAAGTTTCGTCTAAAACTGTTTAGTGGTTTTTGCATGAAAGAGGAACAAACGTTTTTTATACTCTATCATTCTAAAGTTAGGGTCCAAACCGCCAGTCTGAAACCACCTTATCCAGCACTATCCACTATCGCACTTATATAACTCGATACAACGCAAACTCTTCAAGTACTATAAGTTTTCTATGCTACATTATTCATGTCCTTGTTTTCCACTGTCTCTGCCTGTGGCTTTTCCGAGAATTCTGCTATAGATTTGCAATACTGATGCAATATTCAAGTATTGTTATTGGTCTTTTAAAATATTTTGTTTCAGTATTTTTGGAAGATGATAAACTTTTCGATTAATGGTTCATGTTGAGATTTTTTTTTATTTAACTTACCTTTAAAATTAATTTGTAAACTGTTCAACTCATGTCAAGAGATTATTGTATGTAATTTTTTTGATCCGCAAATAAAAATCGTTATCAGGAGATTCGAAATCAGATTTCATAAACATCCCTTTCAAGACACAACATTTAATTACATACAGTTAATTGATAAAATTCAAACAAATAATTAAACATAATAAAGATCAAAGTAACCATAACAAACCTCTTTACACAAATCTCCACAAAATCCGTCAGCTCATACATGCTCAATTTAAAAAAAGAAAAATCTCTGACAATCTAAAACATAATAAAAAAAATAATGATCTCCCAAAGAGGGTCCTATTTTAAATTAACGGAAGACGGTTGAAAACGGTCTTATTTTTTCTTTTCGAGAAGTTAGGAAGGAAACTTGGTGCTTGTGTAAGCTCGCGAGTAGGAAATGGTGGTGTCCGGATTAGGGTGGCTATGAGTTTTATAACAACAGTTTTATTGTTTTTTGAGGTATAAAATATGGTTAAGGGTAATACTGTGGTATTTGTATTAGATGTATGTTCAGATATTTTTTGTGAAATTTAGGGTTATATTAGCAAAAGTCTCTTTGCTAGCAATTTTCGTGACTAATATAAGATTTGTTCAAGAATTATTATTGATTATCATTTATTTCATCTACAATTTAATTTTGATTTCAATTCATTAAAATTAAGAACAGATTTGTCCACCTTGTAATAAATAAAATAATAATAACAATAAAAAATAAAAATATTTCTTGCAGAACAAAAAAAAAAATGGTTTACAAAGTTAACCAGTTGTGTTAGCAACAGTGAGGAAATGTAATTGTTTTTTTTTAGGTTTTAAATAATTAAAGTTATTTCGTAAGAACCCCTCTGTGGGTAAAGGCCTCTTCCAAATCGAGCCGGCTTTCCCTGGATTTAGCTATTTGTATCCACTTTGGACCTGCTGTGCGCTTTATTTCTTCCTCCCATTTGTTGTATGGCCTCCCTTTCTTTCTTTTGCCCACTGGCCACCTCCATTCTGTCACTGTTTTTGTCCACCTTGTATCTCACCCTAAAACATAGTCACCGGATCAAATTCACAGTATGTTTAAGACAAAGTTTTGGGAGAGGGCGATCATGGAAAAATTCTGGCGACGCCATACACCACACTGTAATTATAAGAAGCTCTCGTGTTATCGTTGTGATAAGCTTTATACTTATACTAACTGTTGTTAAAAAGAAAATGATCCCACAGGAACAAAAAAGGAATAAAAACTATCCTATTATAAACTATCTGTGTACCAAGTTTCGTCTAAATCGGTTCAGCGGTTTTTGTGTGAAAGAGGAATAAACATCCATATATAAAAACTTTCGCGTAGGATTGTAGATATCCTTATTCAAAGTAAACATAAGGTACATTTTAATCATTTATCTTCAGTTTTCTTTCAGATGTTCCTAAGTACCAATTCTTGTGTGTGCACCAATGTTCGAAGGTTCTCGATTCGGACCATTAAAACACAGTCATCAGAATATACAAAAACCATATTTCAGAACGGAACTCTTCGGTGGTTCTTGATTTTAAGCTACAAAAAGTGGTCAAAGTTAGGTAAGTAATCACGCCATAAGTCATAAGACATGATTGGTTCAGCGTTTCAAAAGTGATAACATATCCCCACATAAACTATCACCGAATATTTCCATATCCATGTTATTATAAACATGAATTTTAGACCACCATAACTCACAGACATTATCATAAACGTATAGTTTACGTTCAAATAATACTCATTTCAAGTAATTTGTACCGAAACCGACCCAAAATACTTGAGAAGCTATTGTGGTGGAAATATGCATTATTTTAATAGTTATTATAATGGCTAGAAACCATCGTTTATGAGGTTAGGATGTACATTCAATGACGTCATATTACGTGCCTTCGTTCGAAGCTGACTTCTATACCCGCAAGAAGAAAATTCACCATTCAAATTTGAACTGAAACTTAATAGCTCAAAGATTCAAATTGCTGAAGCAGAGGACCACGCGCGATAAGCAAGCTATCCTAAAAAATTGACATTGTAAATTGTACTCTGTGTAATGTGAAATTAAGGTTTGCGTTTGAATGTTTGTTTGCAGCTTTGCGGGGACTATGAGGTGTTATGGCATAAGATTCCAAGATGAATTAATGACGGTGCGTTTGTGGTCACTAATGTGTTTTATTATCTGTCCCTTAGGCTTTGTTTGCTATAATTACTTTTGGTAGATGTATGATGTGCGATTTATATGACAACAATGGAGCGAAAGTCTAATCTTGTAGCAAACCTTTTCACTATGTTGAGGACAATTTTTTTAGACAGAATTTTCTTTAAAAGAACAACTTAAATCTAAAACGGGCAAATTTTATGAATTACATGCCCAAAACATGTGAATTCAACAAATGTATAAAAAAGGAAAAATGTGAATACGATTTGCAAACATGCTGTTAAAAAAAAATATAAAACCGAATCCAAACAAAAAATCAGCAACAAACTGTGTAGTTCAATACTTAAACGCAAAACTTCACGGTTCAATATATCGTAATACAAAGGTTGGAGCTTACCTACTTACCCCGAATGTTCGTACATATTGCGGGGAAAGAGTCTTAATTACCCCCGAGTCAAAGTTACCGCTAATCTTTTACGAACAAATTTAATCACTGAGCGGCTATTGGATGCTGGTCTGAGTATTAATATGATGAAGTTACGGAATGCTTATATGTACCGTCAAGCGCGACACAGATTTTTGCGTACATTTACGGTGATGAAAAATTGGTTAGGTAACTAATTAATTTGCAAATGCATAATTATCTGGGTAAATTGTTCTGAATTTTACGTTTTTGAGTACGGAACCCAAAAAATAATACTTTTTTCTGAAGAAGGTTTTGCTTTCTGTATTTAACTCAATTCTCTATTCAAAGAAAACTGCCTTAAGATCATTGATATGAAAATGCAAAAGCATTGATAAATTTCGTATTCTCTGTTTTCTATTTTCAAGCAATTTTTTAAATTGTATTCAAAAGTAATTTCTTTAATTGCTTCATAGTCGATAGAACTTATCTTTGCGCATCGAACCATTTGTCGGAAACACTTGTAAATATACAGTGACGTTTAACAATACAGTTTTCAATTTTGTATCAGTGTCACACACACGAGGACCTCGTGGCTAAGCTATAACCGCATAAGTGAAACGCTCACAGGTTAAGCTATGCTTGACGCGGTATGTCCGTAGATGGATGACCTTCTGTGTCATAGCGAGTTAATCCGTGTTTCGGAAGGCACGTTAAATTGTGGGTCCCGGCTGTTATTCCTACATCTTTGACAGTCGTTACAGGTAGTCAGAAGCTTGAAATGTCTGACAACCAGTCTAACCAAGGGGTTTCGTGTTGCCCAGGTAACTGGGTTCAGGAGGTCAGATAGGCAGTCGCTCCTTGTAAAACACTGGTACTCAGCTGAAACCGATTAGACTGGTAGCCGACCCTAACATAGTTGGAAAAAGGCTAGGCCAATGAATGATGTCACTCACAACCGCACGCACACAGCGCCGCGTGCATAGATGAATTGAACCATGTGTAGGCCTACTACCACTACTTAAAGTTATATTACTGTACTTTTGAAAGCAAGACGTCGATATATATATTATGTAGAGCACTATCACGCTTTCACAACGAATAAAAGACTTTCTGTTCTCAAATTTATTCTTCTATGTTTCTCATTACTACCCAAATGCTAATACTTTCGCATCGTGTATCAGTCAAAGAGATCAGCTGCCTTTGTGTAACTCCATGTTTGAGTTCGGACGATCAAGTTTTCAGTTTTTTCTCGTATATTCGACGTAATTCGAATAAGTGCTTCAAGTTTTAAGCTTCTGTATACATTGCTTCATGTTGAAACGTTGTGCTATCAATGGAATAAATTAAAATGTATTTAATTAACAGTACATTTCTGAAACTCGTGCTTAAAATTATTGAAATTTTGACGACATTAATAATTGAACGAAAACTGTGACTGTTGATAAGTGTTTAATAATAATGATTAAACTGAGCGGAGGATAATGAAATAAATGAGGACAATATAAAATCAAAATATGAATTAAGAATGTTAATATTCAAAAATGAAATATTTTTTTGGTTGTCAAAATTCAGTTCTATATTCTAATAGTCAGTGTCAAAAAGACAGCACGAGACACTACGCTAAAGCCATCTTGCTTTACTTAGCACAAATGTACATGGGTCCTACCGCCACGCCTTAAAGTCATATTATTGCAAGTATGGAAGGGAGATGCCACACTACGCCGTATATTACAGTTTTAATCTGAATTAATCATTATAATATTACTTTAAAACGTGGTGGGAGACCCTATTTTTAAGCTCTAATAGCAAGCAAGCAAATCCCTAAAAAATGTGATTAACACACTTGATGTAAGGTACAAGAAACTAGCTGAAACTACCAGTTCTTTATTCATCATCATTCTTAAAACCCTCAACCTACTAAGGATTAAGTTCTTCTGTTACTTTTGACTCTCCTTTACCTCCTTCAAACTGGTGTTTCCAATCTCACCTCAATCATCAATCAATCTAAAATTAAATCAATCGTCTTTTAAATACCAAAAACCTTCGACCATCATCCCCACATTACAAGCTCCGCGCTCATTATTTTCAGCTCCCCGACTCCAATCTCTTGACTTGCGTCACAAAACAAGAGTCAACTGTTTTGGATCTTGGACACCGTCCAGATCACGTTTCGTGGTGGTATTATAAAGTATTCAGGATATTTATCACTGCTTAGTCGCTTGTTGGATTAAGTGGGAGCGATTTTTTAAAAGGTTTTTAGGTTTAAAAGTTTCGGGAAATAGATTTTGAGGAGTAGAGTGTAATTAAAAATGTTTTTCCGCAGCTGTGGCACTGTATATCATAAGCTTATTACGTTAGGTTTTAAAAGTAGGTTTTGGTATTTTTTTATAAATAAATATATTAAACGTGAAGGTTTTTACATCAACCACTGCTTAAGGTGACTAAAAAAATTTGCAACATTTTTATTAAAACCTTTCCTAATCTACTAATGGTCAGGGATGACCATGATTTTAATCAATTGTCGAAGGCTGGCCCGGCCGGTTACCTAGCTAGTTAGATCCAAATATGCTTTTTATAATCCCGATATTTATGAAATGTCTTTAAACGATGAACTTTGACAGGATTACATTACCCCGAAAAAAACATACTTCTACAATAGCCGTCAGCAAAAAAACATTTTTGTAATATAGCAAGAAAAAACAAAGCAATAATTTCAGTCTGGGAACATAAAGTAACTAATATTCGGCAAGCGACAGCGTCTTGTATGCTCCATAATTTTACATCCCTTAGAGTATTTTCATTTTCAAGCAACGCGGTGCGATGGCGCTGCAATATTGGACATTTCCAACTCGTCCCCTATTGAAAGTTATTGCGACATGACTCGACAAGTCTTCGGGAATTATTCTTTTCTGCAATTGTCTGCGTCATACTGTTTAAGGTAATATTGCTCTGTCGTTATTTGCGTTGTAGGAACGTCTTTTGAGAATGATTTGTTCATAACATTTTTGGGAGGAAATTGGCATGTTCACTATACTGGGGAGTGTATACCAGCCTTTGAATGTCTCACTGCCAGGCACCTTTTTTAGGTTGAAGTATAGCCTAACTTTGCGTTTGATATATTTGGAATCCAGGTTTCCTCATAATTTTCTCCTTCATTATCTGCTAAACAACGTTGTATCTATACTTTATCATAGCTATAAAAGACCATCACGGCATTCACTAAATAGGTAGACTATACCTAATTGTATGCTCTATCAAAATGTTTTTTTTTATTTGCAAATGAAATCATTTACGATTATTATGAAATATCATTTTTCCTAGATATATTAATTAATTTAGGTCAGCTTCGAGTCTTACCGAATTCTGCTGAAATCTGCTTTTTGCTTGGAGCTACTGACCTCTACATCTAATTTGTCTAGGAAACAGAATTTCTTAGTAGAACTGGCACATTTTAATTTATTTCAGCAAGATTTCTGTTTTTCAATTTCAAAAGTAACTTCAATACCGTTACTTAATGGTTTGGTTAATCCTTAGAGTCACAAGTAAGACTCACTTGACCGGTTTCTTTATGTTTTTGTTGATATTTTTTCGTACTTAATTATGACTTATATTGTTACAAATGTATTTGCAACTCCTAACTTGATTAATTGTCCTTCTTAACAAGTTAGTAGTTTATGCGTAAGTGGCAAAGTCATTCCACATCAGTTAAACTTATAATAGCTTAGACTTGTCTTTGAGGTTGTTATAATATCTTAACTTTCAAGTATATTCCAAGTGATTTAGAACAAATTTAATTGATATTTTATCATATTAGTTTGATGTATAAGTTTATTAATGCAATAGTAAAAGTGTGCGGACTTAAGGACCAGATATTTGCATGTATTCACAATATTTCAGAAGAATATTGATTTCATCATTTTAGAAAAGGCACATTTTCAATGTATGTAGATTACTTATTTGTTACATATTTAACTTTAACATACATTGGCTTGCGTATAAATAAAAAAACAAAATCTATTTGGAAGTTTTATAAAGTAACAGTAAGTTGCTATTTTAGATAAAAATATATTACTTAGCAAATTCCTCCTCTCTCCTATTTTTGCTATTCCCGACAGCGTCCATAATTGAGCTATAAACTTAATTACCACCTATGTAGCATAAAGCATGGAATTGAATTGAAAAGTTTAAGAGATAAAGCGGAATACAAAACAACATTCCTATTTACCCATAAAAGTAGTTAAGAGGTTGTTTCCTAGTCTAATAAATAAGAGCAAACAGAAGCAAGCTGACGCCTGTTTCCTTACGTATATATAGTTGCAGTGCAGCCTTGAAGTCGTCTGTACGACATTCTAAAGTGGGATCGCCAAGTCTGCCAGAAACCGCAGAACACAAACTGCACACAACAATTGTTCAACAAATTGTGCGGTTTATTACATTATTGCATCGCTTTATTTTTGGTAACTAAGAACAAAAGATTTGCCAAATTTCACAACGTTTTTATTTGACAATCTCAATCTATAACTAGGCTATTTTTAATGAATCGGTAATTTAATATCTTAACAATAATAATTTTCCACAACTGTCACACAATGCCATCTAGCCTCAAAATAAGCAAAGCTCCTGTTATGAGTCCTACAAAACTGATATACATACTTATTTATTTCTAAATACATACATTACATAGATATTACACCCAGACACAGAACAAATGATCGTGCTTATCACATAATTATTTTTCCTGGGCAGGAAAACCCGCGATCTCCGGTATAGAAGTCTGGGTCATTAACGACTAGAACAACAGGCCAGTCACCTTAAGAATCCCAATTAAATAAAAACAAAACAAACTTAGCACCAAAAGACCAGCTTCAAACAATACAGTCCTTCTGCCCCACACAGTTTGGTCCTTCCGCACATGCCTCATATCCAAGTACAAACTACCAGCTGGAGTGTATAACAGTATCTTGTGTTCCGAACTCATGTCGCACTGGTCTAAACTTTATGACGACTGAGAAGTTACCCCGTTATCGGTTTATAGCGATGCAAGGATCTTAGATGCAGTCACAATAGTGTCCGTGGATTGCCTGAGTGTACCCACGTTTTGTTTTATTGATCCGGGATTTCTTGGTGTTACGATTATGTCTGAGTGTGGTCTTTATGTACTGACTTTAGTAGTTTATGTTTTGAATCGTTTTGCGTGAGTGTTTAGTGTTGTTTTATGGTGATTGAGATCTTAATGTAACGAAGAGCTTGACGTATTTTCAAATGATTTTTTTTTATGAATCTTTTGTTTTCCGTGTCTGTTATTGATAAAGCGGGCTTAATGGTAAGATGAGTTCAAAATATACATAGGTGAGTTGAAAAAATTACATTTTACAGTGATAATAAATCAATTGGATTTTGTATGTGCAAGTTTACTTACGGTACTCTAGGTAAATGGTAGGTTCTTGCGGCTAGATAACAACTCCATCGTGATTCTATAGGTAGTACATTGAACCCAAAAATATTAAATCCTCTTTTCAACAATAAGCAATTTAATTCCTTCGTTATTTCTTGGAAGAGATACCTGATACACGAGGGTAAAGAACTCTGAGTTTCAAGGCCTTTGCTCTACGAAACATAAACCTTTAAGCTTTAGATCCTAATTGAATCAAGAACATGTTTAAACAAAACTCAGAAATATCGTAAATTGAAAACTTTTACCACGATAGTATAAAAAGACACCAAGACGGTATACTTAGTAGAGAATACTTAATTTGAAAAGACAGCGTGATGGGTTGTGAATCTTGTTGAACGATTTCTTCTCGATAGCTAGAGCCTAACTAGACTCAAAACAAGCATTTGAGGATCACACTTTTGTCCGCTTATCATTGCGTAAAAAAATACTGGTTAAGTCAGTCTTGCAATATAGAGAGTTCCTTTCCGATGGACAATAGGTCAACAGCCGTCGTTTAGCAATTGTTTTTATTATTTGATATAGCGGCAACAGTTAGCTATTATCATCTGCGTTTACCCATCATGATTAATGAGGTACATCCTGGTAACAGACAGAAGAGCTCTACCTATTAGTTTCCACGTACGTCTTTATGGTACGGAAGTGTAAAAATGACTGGGAGATCCAATTTTTTTTTCAAACTCTCCAACTTTTTGGGATAAAGTCGTTGACTCCTTCCTCGAAAACGTCTTCTAAACACAACCCGACACTTTTAAGCACGTTTTATATCTTAAACTGAGCGCTGTTATTCTGTAAGCCCGTTTTCACCTCGTAAGACGTAAATAGCAATATATTATTTATGCAGAAGCAGGCACGATGTACGTGCCGACTTTTAATTATTAGTTAGGGGTGAGATACTCCTATGGTGAGCGTTATTAAGAGCGAGATTACGTTAAAATATGGGTATAATTAATTACGTAAGTGATTAGAATATTAGCGACAGATTTTGTGTTTTTTTTTTAAATTAGTAGACATTTAAATTTTGTTTAATATACTTTTTTATGGAAGGGTATACCGCTTCGTAACGTAACCTGCTACTGTCTCACTTTGTCTTGCTTCCCTTTTTCGCATACGTCAGTAAAATCCTTTTTCTTAATTTAACCGACAGCGCTAGCCACTCTCTTAAGTCGTCAATTCTGTCAAAATGCCAAGAATGCGGGATTCGAATTAATCTACCTACGTACAACTAGGTAATTGTCACTCGCTAACAACGCTGAGGAAATCAGGACACCTATTTTTTTAATGTGTGTTAAGCTAAAACAGATATCTTCCGGCAGTTTAACAATCTAACTAACACCTATCGTACGAAGAGAAAAATAAAAATGTACTCTTGATAAAATTGTAAACATCTCTTACATAGCTTGGCACGTGACAAGGCCGAAGATTCACTATCATCTCCAACACAATCAAAGCCATACTCACCAAAGATTTTAGTTCAAATTACATTCAGAAGCGAATCCAAACAGATAGTAATTACAGCACACTCTGGATGAACTCGAGCGCATAAGTCATCCATAAAATTTGAGCCACGTTTCGTTTCAAGATAAGATTAATTGAAAAGTTAGGGTTGACACCTAACACTCACTGAGAACTAACCATGATCTCTTAAAGTTAAACCATTCACTGTGGGAGCGAGTCGCCTTTCTATGCTGTGTATAATGCTATCTCGCTTTAACAAATGCTAGAGATGTACTTCAAGATCTCGTGGTAGGTCCTTTGGGAGAACTCGCAACCTTATCAAACGGTTGAAATCCATTTGCTTGTATTATCTGATACACGTGTATATTTATAATAATGGAATGTGTTTTGAAACTATTTCATTAAAATATCGCTAATGAGGATAGAGTTTCGAAGTACGAAGGATTAAAGCAATTAATTATTATTAAGATGAAGATATTTGTACTTTGTGAAATCTATGGAAAATAGGTATAGTGTAGTATGAGAATAGTGTAGTCCTTTAAGGGTTAATTATTATTTAAAAAAGTTACGGAATAACTTGGCTTTTAGATATCCCATTATTGAACTTGAAAATAAAGACTGAAGGAATCACCACCAAGTGTAAGAAAACACAACTAAATAAAAAAAACGTAATCAACATTGGTACTATCAATTGTGACATTTAGTAAAGATAATTGAAAAAACAAACCGACTAACTATACTCCAAAAAACAAAATTGGTCCAAAAATAAGAAAATAGAACACTCGACAAATAAACTAGCTCAGCATTACATTCCTCCCATGCCCATCCCTTAACTCAGAAGCGTAAAACAAAGAAATCCATAGGTAATCTTTATTTATTACAAAAAAATGGTAAAAGAAAAATTCGTATGAACATGAGTACGTGTGAGTTTGTAGACGTGAATAATAAACGAACAGATTATTCGCATGCGAAAAGCGAATGGAGAATATTAATCCATTTGTCTATGTCGGAGAATAACCCTTCCTATGAGAGAGACAAATTTAATGTTATCTATACTAATATACATATAAAGCTGAAGAGTTTCTTCGTTTGTTTGTTTGAACGCGCTAATCTCAGGAACTTTTTGTGTTGAATAGACCATTCATCGAGGAAGGTTATAGGCTATATATCATCACGCTGCGACTAATAGGAGCGAAGATACAATGGAAAACCTGAAAAACTAGGGCAGGTATAAATCATAACTTAAATCTTTTAACCATGCGGACGAAGCCGCGAACAACAGCTAGGTCCTACGGACCAAATTTTAGGAAAGTCCAAGTGTGTTGGAAATAGAATAGATTATTCTTTGTACTTCATAGAATACAGCAGTAAAATAATCTTCTAGATTGGATATATTCCAGAAAATCTCTGGCCTAATTTCGTAAGAAAGTACAAGATTAAAAAAAAATGCATAATTAGATGGTTGCTTTCATAAGCAACTAAGGTCTTTCTTAGTTATGATTCCAATCAACTTAGCCTCTCTGCTGATCAAAGTCTATTCATAAGAAACTCCTCCATTATTTGAGTATAGTTTCGGCTTATTAGACAAGAAATATGACCAATTGCGACACTGAGGGTCCTGTACAAATATGCTAAAAAACAAATTGGTAATGTTAAAAATAATCAATATTTGTTTGAATAACCACCAATTTATTAAGCCACTAACGAATCTGTGACCGTAACAAAATTTTTAGTTTATTATTTGTTAAAACGGCTACAGAAATAGATCATTATCATCGTTCCTGAGATACAGCCTGGTGTCAGGAATAAACAGTTGTGTCTTAGTAATAAGGTTGCTTTTTTACCCTTTGGATACGGAACTCATTCATCGGCCTAGCCTTTTCCCAACTATGTTGGGGTCGGCTACCAGTGCAACCGGTTTCAGCTAAGTACCAGTGTTTTACAAGGAGCGACTGCCTATCTGACCCCCTCAACCCAGTTACCTGGGCAACACGATACTCCTTGGTTCGACTGGTTGTCAGACTTTTCAAGCTTCTGACTACCTTGTAACGACTGTCAAAGATGTAGGAATAACAGCCGGGACCCACAATTTAACGTGCCTTCCGAAACTGTGATAAAAATAGAGAAGAAAATAGATATACTGAGAAAAACTATTTATAGATAATTGGATATTAAGTCAATGTTGTGCGGATGTGAGGACCAATTTGATAGCTATATTTGGAACATGTTTAGACACCTTGGATATAAGAGCAGTAAACCTTCGTTACACTAAGTAAAAATGGATGGTAAAACTACGGGAAAAATTCCCTTTTCCAAAATCTGGTAAAAATGGAAGCCGACGCCATTTTCCGTGGAAAAACTCTTGATAAATGATTTTTTTTTACTTGCTTTAAATCTAAGTATACTTTTTAACTGTTAAAAAAATATTGTATAACATGAAAAAAATGGCAAAAATAAAATAGAAATGTCATCTCAAAATTAGTATGCTTTTTGCACATTTAAGCACGTTTTATCTCCAACCCTAACAAAAGGGAGGAACTAAGGATACTTTAATAAAAACTTAATGAAAACTCAAATAGAAGTGGTGGTCAAAGGCAAAGCTGATGTAATGTTGTGAGAAGGTTATTTGTATGCGTAACAGGACTTGGAATATTAATCCTAACTGGATGTAGAATGTTTGATGCAGTAATGAAATACTACAGAAAAATGTAATGAAGAGTTAATATGAAAAAAAAAAGGAAATTATAGCTGTTGGAATTAATGAATGTCAAGTTCAGTCTCTACTACGGAATTTTATATATTTTTAACAAGATTCTAAAACCAATATCATCTACATCATATACATCTTCTTGTTTTACATTTTGCCAAGCTGTTTTTCAGACTAGAAAAATGCACTTATGAATACGAGAAAGGACCTTACTGCTTCTGCGTAGAAATAAATAATTTTCTTTCTCAGCGTTAGTCATTACGCTCGTATTATTAAACTTTTCACGACGCAAGTAATATACCAATATTATTTACTTTGCAGTTCTTCCTGGAATCCACATTTCATCTTCATATTTACCTTTAAAGATTATCAGTAAATACTTGGTATGTGTCTCAATGCCTTAACTAGTTCTGTTACTGCTACGAGCAATACGAGATGAATCAAGATATTTGTTCATTTAATAGAAAAAAAAACCCCTCCTTTTTGCACCTCCATATGTGCGGTTATTAACGTGAATACAAAAATTAAGAAATCTTAAATAAAAACTCTCGTAAAATTAGAAAACTTAGAAAAAATACTTTTGTTCTCACCAAAAATATCTTTATCAAACCTGTTTTAGGAATACCCACAACACAGTACTTGCAAATCTCGTTGCGATACTCTTTAAAATTTCAGCACTGCACGAAAATTTTCCCATTGCATAACAATAAATTCTTCCCCCAAAACACAATTATTCTCTAAACCACGCAACTAAAATGATACAACTATGTCTGTCGCATAAAGTAAAACATTATAAGCAAATGTTCTGTGCTAAGCATTGTTTGCCACAATTTTATCTTAATACGACTTGCACAACTCCACACGAGCGGTGTTTATCTTTGATCTTAGATATAAAGTTTTGTAAGTAATCTCGGATTGCATTAACGTAATAAAGGCACGAGTATATTCTTTGTTGATCTAGGGATGTTCATCTTATTTGCGTTTTGGATTAGTTATCTTTAGGGTTCCCTACAAAGTGGATGAAGGATTGCAACGCATTGCCATGTACCGACACAAAAACGCGGATGACGTAGCACGGTGGTTCAGGTTTAGTCAGTCACTATCCATTTCCTAACCCGAGAAAAAAATTAAAGAGTTCCATACAAAAGTAAAGTAAAAGGATGCAGTTTTTATTTTAATTTGACTGGTTACGGGTTTACGAAATTCCAAAAAAAGATAGTTACGTCGGTTGGATTATTTTAAAGCTTAAAAAATGTGATCGATGAGGATGAAATTGTTGGTAATTGCCATATTTTTTAAGGCATGATATAGTTAGCAAAACTTTTAGTTGTATAATAATACTTGGGCATAATGCAACGGTTAGGTTAGCGTTGCGTTATGATCATTTTGCTGAATTTCATTATGCCAATGTAAATTGGGCTAATGCTTTTGAACTCGTCTTAGTAAAGCGGTTTTTTTTCATAACTTTTTTGTTTAACCAGTTTTGCTCTACTATATCGCTTATACTTTTATTGATTCCTCCAAACTGTAGGCATGTCGCTTTTTCGTGCCAATTTTTGGACTGTGCATCTAAATCGTCCTGCTATCTCTAACAGTATTAAGTTGTATTTGTTTTTCAGAGCAGAGAAAAAGTGACTACCCGACACTAGATACTAACACACCGTCCTGTTTTAACAATTAGATTATTGTTAAACTTTTCATTATAAATGAAATTTAATGTCTCTTACTACATTGAACGGTAGCCAAGTGGTTGAGGTAACCACGCCAAACTCACTGTGCACCATGTGTCACGGAGATCAATCGTGTAGGACAAGCAGTTTTGTGGTCCACGAATGCTTGTGCTTAGTCTGGCGTCTTTGTTGCAACGCACGATTACATTCCTCATTGCAGGAGTAGTTTATTCAAAAATAACTAACTCCAAGAATTAAAAACCATTGTACTCACATCATTCCGCTTCAACTGCCCTCGCAATAACTCGAATGCAAATACTTCCAGTTGTCCAACCCACTTACCTTACGCAAAATTCCTCACAACCTTCAAAACTGCCAGCATTCATTAACGAAGCAAGGCAAACCTAACCATCATCCCTAGTCAAACTTCATAGGAAACCCACAAGGTTCAAAAGGGAAAACTCCGTAAGATTTTATCCTATAACTTAGTATTCCACTGGTATACTTGTCAAATTCCCCAAGTTTCCCGCAAGTTGGCAACACACGCACCGTTAGAGCTACCAACCATTTCATTTTGTGTATGTTGCGATGTTATTCGCATGGAACAGGAATATGGGTGTTTTATCGTGTATACAGAATGCTCAGTTCTGTTTGTGAATTGTTGGTGAATTTTTGAAGTTTGTTGCAAGGAATGGATAAAGGACATTGACTAATTTGTATTCTTCATTTTTATCGATGTAATTGAGGTGTAACGGGTATTGTCTCTTCAAAATGATCAGAGTTTTAATATTTAGTAGTTATCCACAGTTTTCTTAGTTGCGTATCTATAATAGATTATTTGATTAGAATTGAGGCAATTTACGGCCGGTACACAGTATAACTTCATGAAAATATTATCTATCTAGAAACTTAAATTGCACACTGTGAACTAAGTAATTTTTCTGTGTTTTAATTTTACCCATATTGTAACCATATTTTGAAAATTGATTCACTGTAGGTACACAATAAGAAAATAAAAAGGTATACACAAACAAAAATCGGCTATCAACAAAAATACGCTTTCCAGACCTAAAACTCTTCCATCAAGGGTACAAAACATTTCACAAAAACTTCGGAGTCAGGGATCGTCAACACTCCTCATTAAGTTTGTAATAAGTACAGAAGGGATCGTCCATTTTCCGGAGTTTCGCTTTAAATATGAATTTCACAGTAAAATGTCCAGCCCGACTTAGTAACCTATTTAACGGTAACAATTAATTATTTTCTCGTCACAGCGTACTTATCGTTAGCGGAAAAGCTTGGTTTAAGGCTGCCTCTTGTGTTGCGACTTTTAGTCGCAAAGGTTTTTTAATAATACGATTTTTAATTGAGATCAATTTGTTTTTCTTTATTTGCGGATACATAAAACGTTTTGCTAATAAGAATAAATAATTATGGCGTGTTGAACTTAACCACTCGGTTATCAGTGCAATCAATAATAAAGCAATAGTACGTGTTTAAAATTAAAATTATTAATTAAGGACATTTGTTTTATCTGAACGATAAATATTTACTAATATGTTCTTTTTGTAATTTTTAAAGCAAAGTTATGGTTTGAAACCTATATTGATATCTTTACTGAAGCCACTACTATAAAAAAAAATGAATCATTGTTTAACTTAGTCGCATCAATAGCAGTACGCCTTCATTAGATTTTACGTTGTGCTAAGCCGTGTTTGTTACAAAGCTTTTAAGGTATCAGCTGAGGAGTGGCGACTCAAAATAAAGATGGAAGTGAACTGTGCATGTACTGAGAACACTTAAAGCAAAACCAATGCTGTTGCTGAAACGAGATGGCACTCTACTCTGCTCATAGCGTCTCGCTTTCACAACGTTATGCACAACACGATACTCCTTCTGAGTACCCGTAACGATTGTCAAACATAGAGGAACTCGTTATGATATAGATGGTCACCCATCCAAGTATCAATCGTATACGAGAATTGTTTCATTATCATTATTGATATTGGAATGCCTTATGTTTTCTCAGGGATAGCCGAGTGGTAAAACTACATTTAGTTCGATCAAATTCAAATTTTACGATACAAAAATATGTCGTAAAATAAACTATTGACATTTTTCTTACTTTTGCCTAAACACAAATTTCCAATGCATAAACATATTAAAACACATCACGTTTCAGATAACACCAGTAAAATTCACATCAGATAAACTGCAATATTATTGTCATGAGAAAAACTGTATTACTATGCAAAGTTATGATGAAAATACGAGCTGGGCTCATCAAATATGGAAAAATGCATACGTTTTTTGGTGAAGAATATTTGCATATTCTCCGGTTGGACAGAGTCATAAAGCGCGGTTATCTGAGCACGATGGCTTTGTGAGATAGTGTGTTTACTTTGACTAAAATGGCGCGTGTCAAAATTATTGAGGATTAAATTTTTGAGAATCGAGGTTTTGTTTTTAGGATTATGTTGTCAAAGGGAAATTACTGAATCATATTATTATTTTACATTTCTGGGGTTTTTTTCGTGATCAATCATAGAAATTAAAGTAATTTGTGGTCTTTTTGTGATTCTTTTAGATAGGACTTTCAAGATAGTAAATAGGTATTAACTGGCACAATAATAAGAGCAACTTCAAAGAAAAGTATGTAAGTGACGTTCCAAAAAATTGTTAAATTCTCAAAATATTTGGAGGAAACCAGGAAATGCATTAACACATTATGTACCTCCTAAACGCTAAGTAATTAAAAAAAGGTGAAAAATAAACATTAAGCAACACAAATTATTCACACCGAGAGCACTCTAACCAGTCATAGCGAACTACACTTCAAAATACCGACACTCATAATATACGCACCTTGAAAATATATGAATGGGTTTGAGCCTACTGACTTTTAATTGCGGAAAATTCACAAACATACCTACATGCTCAAGCGAAATTCAACTCTTCATCTTCAGAACAAGGTTCCAAATCGCATGAAGTGGATTTGCCATATGACATTTCGTTCCCAATCGTCCTTTGGAACTCCGCCAGGGACTAAAATCTGTGACCGAGCTACATTTTAATCTAAATTATTCTAGCCCAAAATAATTCTGCCCATAAAGTTTATGGCGTGGAAACTCTTGGTGAATTTTAAGTGGTTGATGTCCGAAACGTTTTACACATGTCGGTTTGCCATAGTTACTGAAATAGTTTACAACACATACCTACATTATAACTAAGCTACTACGGCTTGTGGTAATAGACATGGTCGACCATAACCGACTAGTAGCAAGTTGTATTTTGGTCTTTTAGGTGACGATAACACTTTGGACCAAAAGGACCAATTTTGGCATGTCAGGACCGAAGTTTAACAAGTCGTTAGCGTCAAACGGTGTGTGAAACTAGCGCTGCAATTACATAACAATATTTGCAAACTGACGATTCAATTAGTAGATTACGTGCAGCCCAAATATTTGCATAACCTACAGATTTCGAGTCCGTTTATCAATAAATGAAAACCTGTTTTAATATTTACTTGTTTTATGGTTCCAGTTAATTACTCTCATTATTGTAAATGTTTTACTGTCTATATACTTCCACTTTGCTTCCAACTTTTTGAGTCATTAACTATTTATAGACGAGATTTTTATTAACATATAAGTCAGAAAAACAATAGAGATAATAATAATCAGTTTCAGAAAAAATATTTCAATTACAATACCCTACCATTGTCAATTACGTGTATTTATTAAAATTTGCCTTTCATGTTAATAATATTACGTATTGTTTCTGATTTTGACCATTCACCAATAAATATCAAATATTTGAATTTCCAATGAAGAAGTGAAAGCTTGCGGTCGAAGTATGTATTATATACATAGATACTGTATTAAAAATAACCTTCAATACGGGCTCATAGAACTTCACAAGCACGTTATCACATATTTTAAGAGCACTCACCTTTCATTATTTAACATACACAGGACCCTAATCAATCACGACTCAAAAGGACCAAACGGCGTCTAGAAAACCTGACACCTTTATTTAAGAGTAAATATTGGCAAGTATAAGGCTTGAATACATAGTGTTATACTAGAACTCTCTTGAAAAGGGTTCGGACTACACGTGAAACTGGTCCATTTGCGTCATCAATACGTCATCATCTATCATAAAAGGACAAATGGCCTAAGTGTCGGATTCCGGTCCTTCGGTACTTATTTTCTTAAATGGTGGTGGAAAGGATTATTGTTAGATAAATATCTTTTGTGGGGTTTTGAAGCGGATTCAATGGATAAAGGTTTGTGGAAAGTTTCGCCTTTTGGGGGAATAGATCGAGATAAGGTTGTGATTTGGATTTGGATTAAATTTATCGTCTTTGGGAGGGTTTTATGATAATAATAAAAATATAGAAATTATTGTGACCTGTCTTGAAAAAATTTAGAATGTTTTGTAATGTTATTGTGATAATAATTTAAAGACCTTCAATGTCTATCATATGCAATGAACATATTAAAAATCATCAAAAATGTAAAAAATTAAAATATATTAAAGCAATGCTCCCCCATCAATTTAATTTACGTACGCTTTTTTTATTTTTCTATAACTGTTTACGAAATAACCTCACATTTTTATCGTAAATTATTTTGACAAGGTTCTGATTAGTTATTAAGGAACTCTTTACTCTGGGAACGTTTAGTTGGACAGCTGTTTTGCAGTATTTACATTTCGTGTCACTAAATAGTCGGACGCTGCCAACGTTTTTTGAGGCTTCAAACCAGGGACCGGCCGGATACTCATTGAAAGGGTTTTTGAAGGGGTTTTTTTAAGCGCTTCAAGAAAAAACCCTATGACATATGTTACACCTTCGAACGGATTACTGGAACCCTGTTCTGAACAGGTTACCCTTTACTACCCTGTAACACTGTAACAGGGTAACCCACTCCAACCTAAGACAATGCAATATGCACTCTTTATCATAGACATTAGTTTGAAAATAGTATAACCACGAGCGCACGTGACATCTTACCGCCCAGCGGCGCCATTGTTGCATTTACCGAGCGACTTGTAAACATGGAATAAAAATCATTGTGGATATGATCTTACAGTTTAATTTTGCTTGTCGCACTTTTCAAACGTTGTGATATATATTTTTCGTGTCTATACTTGTAGACCAGGGTCGATAATTTTTAAAACCAAATTAAAAAATAGTAGGATGAAACCCATTAGAAAAGGAGGGGAATATTATAAAAATGAAAGGAAAAATAATTTACGGGTGATCTGAGGTCGGGAAGGGGGTGGGAGTGACGTTTGAAGAGTAAAAAACGGTTTTTATCAATTTCCGGCAAAACTAAAATTCGTATCGAAAAAAGTCAAATGGCAAAGTTCTAAAACTTTTGTGTTTACATTTTTTTCACATAACCTCAAAATTTATGTGAAAAATCTAAAAAATCAAGATTGTGGTTTTTTATTTTTATCTTTTACAAAAATTTATTTTTGTAACGAAATTTGGTGAAAACTTACTTTTTTGTGTCCCAAATACGCTGTAATTTATTTGATTAAAAATATTTATTTTTTCACCTTATTTTGAATTAATATAAAAAAAACACTCTAATTTTCAATCGAAAATTCACCCGTCAAATCTTCTCAGAAAATGCAAAAAGTGAAAAAAAACTTGTATTCGATTTTTTTTTAAATTATTATAAATAATTTCATATAAAAAATTTGATCTCATTTTGTGTTCAATAGACCAATAATCGAGGAAGGTTTTAGGCTAGGTATATAAAATTACGCTGCAACTAATAGGAGCGAAGATTTAATGGAAAATATGGCAAATACGGGGAAAAATATTAATCTTCGAGGGCTTTCGTTCAAAAATTCCTAACGACGCGGACGAAGTCGCGGGCAACAGCTAGTTACCTATATGACGTTTCGCGCGTAGGTAGTTTGTCCGAGAGGCGCGACGCGTCGGCGATAGAAGAAAATCAGCTGTAGTCTTAGTAAAGCAATGAGGGGCCGCTAGGGTGCAAGTATGCAGCTCAAGTTTAGTGGGTAATTCAGGGTAACACGAATAAAAGCCTTTCGTGAAGGTAACCACTTCAAAGGGTTAAGTTATTGAAGGGGTTAACCCCTTCACGTGGTTACCATAATGAAGGTGTTAACCATTTCGCTGGGTTTCGAGGATGTAACTCGAACAAAAGGTAACACTGCGATATGAGTTACCCCGTGTACGGGTTACCCTGTCAAACGGCTTAACTCTAAAGTGGGGTTGTCCGGTCCCTGCTTCAAACTGTGAACTAATGTTCCGTAACATTTAAATGCGCTTATGACGTGGTTTTGAGTTTAATTTAGGCTTTGAGTGTTGTGTAAGCCAAGCATATATTTTTAATTCGTTTTTCGTAATACAAGGTGAAAAAGAAGTTATGTTGACATTAAAATACCACATTTTTGCAACTGATCCACTAGGAGTGAATTGCCGACTTAGAGCACCAAAATTATGAAGAGGGCATCATTATCACCTTTCCCAATTATGTTGGGATCGCCTTTCTATCCAACGGTTTATAGCAAGGAACCAGTACTTAAAATTGCCTCTCCAACCAGTTACCTGAGCAACAAGATTATCTTTACATAGACTGGTTGTCAGACTTTCTATCTTCCCACTACCCGTTAAGGCTGTCAAGGATGTGTAATTAATAGCCAGCACCCACAATTTAATGTACCTCTAAAGCACGTAGGAACTCATCATCACATAAAATGTCACCCATTCACGGACCGACCATACCAAGCGTAGCTTAACCTTTGATCGATCAACTTGTGCAGTTGCAATGCAGCCACGGGCTCCTCAAAAATATCCTCCAAAAATAAGAAGAGAAAAAAAATAAGGTAAAAATTGCGTTTGATTCCGAAAAAATAGCAAATATATCTGCATTTAGCTTGCAGTACATCAAACTCATTAGCTTCCCAAAAAAGTTCATTTTTCCAGTTTCTCGAATTTCCCTCGCTAATTTCAGTCACTAAAACCCCGCCATCATTTACCAAGCCACAGAATATTTAAATATTTTGTATTTAAAGGAAAACGAACTAAATTGCCAACTCAGAGATGGGTTGAAAGAGATAAATCAATTTCATCTAATTGGGTATCACATTTCAGGATCCATCGTTATGATTGAAACTGATACTCATTTCAAAGGCTTTTGAAAGGTTTGCTTTTTAACTTTTTGTATGAAAGGGTTCTTATTTGGAAAGGAAGTCAATGATTTTTATTTATTTTCAAGGTTTTTTTCTGATTGCGCCCCGATATCTAATTAGGTACTTAAATTCTTAATTTTATTTTTGATTCTTTTGAATGTTTATTGGAATTACTCGCTTCAAAAAATATTTGTAAAAGGTTTTGAGTTAATCTTATTATATATTATTATTTCATTTAATTTGTAAATAAATATTGTTTTTATAATAATGTAAATATGCTTTAATCTGAGTTCCGGCAAAATAGTTTATTAATTTCAATTTAGTATGCAAAGACCTTGACGTTTGTAAATTACTGCCTGAAAAAACCTTCGTTAAAAACATCCCAGAATGTACATCCCTCTTTTGGGGAAAAGATCTTACCTAGGTCCATCCAATAAACACTAACCTTAACACTTAAAATAAAAATAAACGTAAAGGAGGTTGTATCTTACGACAACCTATTTCCACGGCCTATTTAAATCGTTTCAATACATTAACTTAAAAATAAACGAACATCAGTTTGTCACGCCATCTATGGCATGTCAATGTTCAGTATTTTCGTATTTTATGGCGGATAGACAGATATCATAAAAATTTATGCCCCTTGTAAGTTTAAAGAAAAGATCCACTGGATTTTGAAATGATAATTAGATTAATTTTCTATAGCAACTATGTATTGTCAAGTGTCAATGTTTTTCAAGTGTATATTCTAGAAGTTTACCTGAATAACTAGATTTTGAACTTAAATAAATATACTATGATGAAATGGACGACGAATCCGTTAAAAATAAAAGATTTAATTTAGAGTTACGCGTATAAAGTTGTGTTAAATGCTTTCAGTCATAAACCTTTAAAATTGCATTGTGGCGCCATGTTACTATTTATTTGTATCCATACCTGTATTGATGTGGAGTGCGAACAAAAAAATTCTATCTGTCTATCTAACATCTGAAAAAGATAACTCAATTCATACTATTCAAAATAATAAAGATAAACTTACCCCAACACAGAATAAAAGTCTTGATTTAATATAAAATCACGTGTTTCCATCTGAACATATTTATTAGCGTCAGTCAACTGTATTAAAATTGACAGTCTATCAAAATGTCATTTCCATACAATTCAGTGAATTTTCTTTTTTCTTCAGTATTCCAGTGAAGTGTTCTACATGATTTTCGCTTATGTTAAAAAGTTATGTGAGGTTCTTCACCCCTTTGTAAAGACGTATTTCCCTAAGAAAATCTGAATGTAGAGCCAGCAAAAAAAGGTTTATAACAAATAAGGGTAAAAAGGGCGGGCTGCCCAGGACCGAGATGGTTGGCGCTCTTTAGGGGAGGCCTACGTTAAGAGTGGACGGCAATAGGCTGAGATGATGATAATGATGAAGGGTAAAATAGATTTTGATTCGATTATCCTAATAACCCCATGAATTTCATTTGTGTAGTACTCAAAAGGGCAAACAAATAGTACTTTTTGTTAAAATAGTACCAAAATACATCAAACTTTAAGGAAACCTTAAAATTCGCACGCAAAAATAGATCAAACTAGACTGGCTCAATGAATCCGATTTTAACATAGAGAGTTCCGTACAGCTGACTAAGAATTAACATTGAAATTCTTTACCTGTCACCCCTCCCAAAAAATAAATTTCGTATAATTCAGGATAACTCAAAAACTAATAACATCAAAATCAACTTAATTTTTGATAACAATGTCCAGAATGGCACCCAATTTTAATTCTATTGATTTCAAAGAATCCATGAAAACTATATCCTTCTATCATCTCTCTTTCTCTCTCTCTGCTCAAAACATAGCCCACAAATAGAGTCACAGTGACCACCAATAAATACTTCCAAGTTATACCATGCCACTTTCTTGTACAGTACCCTAAAACGTCTGTAGATCGTAAACCTTTCCACATAAAACAGGAGGTTGTCAGGTCATATAGCGCCCACCGATTTTCGTTTGATAGACGTATGTATAGAATTAGGTGAACACATTTAGGGCACGTTGAAACCAAGCGTATACTTCGTAATTTATTTAAACTTACTCGTACAATTTTTGGTACGTACGTAAGTAATGTGAGCTAGTGTTACCCAGTTTACTGTACCTTGATATTTTTTATGGTTGAGTGCTCAAGGGGTTAAAATAAAACCTCTTTAATGAGACTTCACGGTTTTACGTTTGGTCGTCTATCAGGCACTAGGCTGTAACTTATGAACTGAGATATTTAGACAGTTGAAATATAAACAGATGATGTATTTCAGTAAATAAACAAACATTTATAACGATAGAATAATCGAAGTTAAGCTACGATTGGAGCGGTCATAAATTTGATAGAAGACTAATTTGAATGAATCCCATAGTCCGAGTTATATTTAAACGGTTTTTTAAGATATTATTCTCTCTTATCCGATAAAAGCTAGCAAGTCATATAGCATAGTTTCACTTTCATACCGGGGTCCACAATCGGTGTCTTCATATACGTTTAATTTGAACACGCATTAAGCTTTTTGGGAGATATTTGTATTCACCTAACAGATTTCGTGATAGTGAATAGTAACGGAAAAGTATTAGGTGTGAATTTATAGTAGTTGTGAAAGGATTTTTGTCTGAGCGTAAAAAAAAACTATCTGACGGTTTTCCAATGTTTTAGTGCAAACTTCACCATTCGTTTACAGATATTATGTCGCTAGGTTTTGTAAAGATTCAAGTCGCATGCACAAAGACATCCAGACTCAGGACAAGCATTCGTGGATTACAAAAACGCTTGTTCTAATTAGAGATCGATCCCGTCACATGTTCCACACAAACGGTGTGATGATCTCAACCACTCGGAAATTCGTGCAGTTAAAGATACCGTCGGTATACCGGGCGGTATTCAATTGAACATAATAACTCCACCTTTTTGTATCAATATCTGTTTGACTCAAATTATGTGTTTGTATTACATACGTAACGTTTTCTCGTCACACATTGAAGATTAAAGTTGTCTTACACAAATTAATTGAAATATTTCGAAATAGAAGTTTAAGTAAATATTTGAAAGGATAAACTATTAATGAATTCGGTAATGACGTGTGGGTGTTTATTTATACAAATTTAATTTATGATTTAAGATTTGATTTGAATATAATTTATGTAGATTCTTAGAACAAAATCAAAGGATTCTGTTAAGTGGGTTTTATTATGAATTTCTCGTTTGTAGTTTTGGAATGTTGGGTTAGCGTACTGCTTCATTGATACTACAATAAAGGTTTCAGTTTACAACCAAGCTGAAAAGGTGACAATGGGTTTAGTGGCACACTTATTCAGGGTAATTCTAACAGTTGGTAGAAATAGCAATTCTTGGCCTTTAGTCCAACTATAAACATAATATTTATTGATCCCTTAAAAACCAAACTATAATATGTTGAATGAATAAGATCTAAGGAGATAAAACGGGTTTTCATGCACAAAAAGTAGACAACTTTTTTATGTTGTACGTTTTTCACTATTTTGTGTATTCATGAAGAATATTTCTTTTTAATAAAATCTAAAGAAAATACTTAATTCTAAAAAAAAATAGACTATGGTAAGTGCAATTTTATTATTTGAGAATATCATTCTTTATCTCCTTCCAATTTTTATTCTGATATAACTAAAAAATCTTATTAAGCCCAAATTATTTGTTTATTAGCGAAGAAAATGAAGTACGCTAGGCACGTGTTAATGTAAACCTACCTACTGAAAATATATGTACAAAAATGAAGCTAAACGGAGTCTTGGAATGTCTTCAAGAGTCTTATTTGTGTCAAGTCGAACGTGTTTCGTATTTCTTTTGACATATCATCTGATCTTCGGGATTACGTCAGCAAATATTCGCGAGAAAATTTGTTTTCTATATTGATAAGATTGGTGTTTATAGACTTAGTTGTAGCAAGGCTTCTTTTTTACTTAATTGGTAAACAAGGCTTTTTTTTTACTTAATTTTTTTTATGATTCTGTATGTAAGGTAGGTACGTCCATAAGAATTTTACTCGTTATAAAAAAATACTAAACTCAAAACAAACAAAATAAACTCACCATTTTTGCTGTATTTTTGAGCATTTCTTTTTGTAATCCCGTCTACATCATTGTACCTAGGAAAACAAGACGAAACATTTGAAAAAGTACGAAAAACTCAAATAAAAATTAAAGTCGTTAAAGACAATTTCCTGTTTATCGATAAAATAAACGATGAGAGTACTCGAGAGGCAATGAAAGCAATTTTCTTAACAGATATTTAGCAATTTTCGCCTGAAATTGCTCTTAGCGTCTCAAGTGTTTTATAGTCAGTAGCTTTATAACTAAGACGAATAGGCTTCACAATTTGGTTTTATTTCAATTAGTTTTCTTATATTCGATTTTTGGGGTAAAAATTTTGAGCACTTGTGTATTTAATGTTTTCAAATCAAGAAATGACTAAATACGTTAACAATTTATGAAAAAGAAAATTGGAGATAAATTACCATCAAGCACTTTTTTTTCGATATTCAGCAACATTTTGAGAATGTATGATATAAACTGTAACCTATTTAGAATATAAATGAGTACATGCTAAGATTTGAATATAAAATTCGTAAGTAGTATAGAAATAACGTAGCTAGCTACTACGCGGATGACGTCACAGCTACGCCGTAGCGGACATAAAGGTTACACAACACAACAGTCACTGCTACGCGGACATGTGCCCGGAATTCAAAATAAACTTCAGAATTTTAAATTTCGTGAAATTCAGATAAAAGTTTTATGCGTTTTTTCGTTGCTTTGTTTATTATTACGAGAAAAGCGTATTCTCAGCTGAGAGACGTGTGTTAATGCTAGACAGGCTAAAAGCCTTTGTCATATTAGACTTTATGTACCTTCAAGTTGCTATTGTTTTGTTTAGTTTTGTCAAAATGGTTTTTTCAGCTTCACTGAAAAGACCAAAAAAAATAAGTAGAAAATTGTGTTATTAAAATTAAAAATAATAAAAATCATCTTCAGGCTTACAAAATATTGTTCAATCCTTGAAAGGCGATAAAAATAAGGTTAAACCGATAAATCAAAGCCTTATTCTCACTTGAAAATTTTGAAGTAATAATTTCTAAGGTTTACGATATAAATCTTTTCGTTACACCTTTCCTCTCTGACAAATCCCACCTTTTTCCTGGGATTTACTGGGATTAAATGTGACTTTCATCTCAGTACGTTCAACGATTCGACTTTGGGATATTCAGCTTTTTGAATTTCCAAATGATTTAGATCTAAATAGGGATATTGTTCAGAAGGGTTCGGTTCCGGATTTGAGAGATGTAACTTTGTTTGAAACGATTTGTGATCTGATTTGTATTTTTGTTACTAAGAGCGTCGAAACGTGTTAGATTGTTATTACAAACGCTAGAAGAGAATATAGTAAAGAACCTGGATTGCTGATAAATAAAAAAGAAATACCCGCAGAGAATAAGTGTTGTCATCAATGCTCAATCCATAATTATATTACAAAATACACACATTAACCCAGATTTGGGAGGGTTATAGACTAGTAATTAAAACTATGGCATAAGAAACTGTGTACGGAACAAATATTTTTACTATTTTATTGATGTTCTCATCAACATCTGGCAACAAAAATATTTCAACGAGAGTTGTCTCTCTGCAAGGCGAAACCTTCCTTCAAAATCATATAGTTATAAACTGGAGTTGATTTCAGAAACTCACTTTAAAACAACCTAAATACTTGATATCTAATGTTTCGACCTCCTTGCATTGACATCCCAAGAATTCATACATCAATAATTTATTGTTAAGTGTTTAACCCATGTCACTCGCAAGAGACCCTCAACCTTAGCAGTATAAACTTTGAGGATCAAGAGTTGGAGACATTGTGGGGCTACCATCACTTGTTAAAGCAACATAAGATAAAATTAAGAATTTAAAAAACCTGCGTCAGTAAAAGCTTTTACGATCTCAACTTTTAAATATCTTGACCGATTCTTATCCAACATGTCTAAGACCACTCGCAGATAGTTCACCTTAAACACAAAACAAATTAAACTGAAATTGGTCAATAGCTATGGATGTGGCATCCACGGACAGACAGACACACATCCAACTTATAAAAACCCTCATTTTGAGCTGGGGATAAAGTATAGAGCAGAAAGAGAGATGGCCGCTCTACGCTGAGTAAAATTTCATCTGCAACATGCTTTTACTAACAGATTTGATTTATTTCAAGGACCCTATTTATATAACAAATTTAACAGGCTACTTAAGGTATATAGTGTAAACTTAAATAGGTGTAATAGAATGGTAACAGAATACTTACAGTCCCTCAATTACTTAGATACGGAAAAATTGCTAGAAATATTACAATAAACTGTTTAGCTTAGAAATTATAATAATAAGTACAGGTAATGTAATTAAATAATTCAGGACAGCTTGTCCTGCTTAGTCTGTTATAATACAATTAAGTGATAGAATTTCATTAAAATATCCATCAATCATTTTTCTGCACTGATAACCCGAAACACAAGTTTAAAACAAACCTAGTTCGGGTGTCCCTATATTATCTTTAGACCATCTTTCTCGTATATTATTATGTTTTGGTGTAGATTAACTCAACTCCTATGATTATAACTATTAAGATATTTCTACTGGTTTTACATCTGAGTCATTTGTATTCGTACATGTATTTTAGTAATGTGAACTATGTTTTTAATAATATATAAATAAATATATATATATTTATCTCTCTTCCAAAACTACTTTAAAATTACATCAAGTAGTGATAGTGTGTTGGCAGAGAGTTTCGTTCCACCCAAATTGTAATATCTTGTAAACCACAATCCTTCTTCCTTGCGAACTGTTTCTAGAACTAATTGTTCTCGAAAGTTCGCTGACACTAAGGTCTCTATGTTGGGTGTTTTGAAGGCTAAACATTATATTTTGATGTTAATTTCTCATGGATAAGGTAAGTTCAGATGCCTAGAACTGAAACTTACCAAAAAGTAAATTTGATTGGCGTCTATGGGAAAATATTTGTAATACTAATTGTTTAGGTATTTAAAAATGTGTGTTTCTGACTAGAACCTAGTAAGATAAAGATCAAAATTTGGGTTTTAAGCGATTCCTTTGTCCAGCAGCCAGCATTTTGGGCTAGATAAAAAATATATTAAAAGTTAATAAATCAGGAATCACTGAAATATATCAGTCGTTTATTTATTAAATACGTGTGGGTGCTAAGAGACACAATTTTGTTTGACTGTTCAGATGTTTTTTATCTTTTCCTAAGTACCTAAACATATGAAATCACATGGAAAGTGTATAGGTATTTGCAACCTTATTCTACAAATGAAGACCATTTTCCACGACTGCCTCACGTTGACCTTTCATCACAAAATTGCCAACGATAAAGTTATATTTCAAGTTGATATAGTTTATTTAATATTAATAACAAAAGCTCCTTTCAGGCCTCCAGAATAATTAAGTTCCCCCATCTATCCTCAAACTGTCCAACAAATCAGAACTTTTGAAGTTCTTTCAATTGTTCAAGTGTATATTTTCATCTTTCGCTGTTTATTTTAAACTGAATATTTTTGTTACGTTCTTACCAGATGTGAAATTATATTTCGTAACGTATTTTGTTTTGTTTCTTTACTCATTGTTGTATTTTTAACCAAGCTTTCATTTAATCCTAAAGTTTTAGTAAGATTTCTATTTTTTTTTTTAATTTAAGATTTAGATAAAGAAACTTTAAAAAAATAATTTGATAAATAAATGTAATTAAAAAACGACACCTCTTGAACTTTTATCAATCATTATATATGTTTCGTCGATGACGTTAAATATAATATCATCATCATATAATTCAAGTTTGATTTTAAGTATACAAATTATGTTTTATTTTGATGAGTCGATGAGATTTTGACTTCATCTCCACCTTGTCACCATACTTTTGAGCGTTTTAGTTAGCGAGCATTTGAAGTTTACGATGGTCGAAATGATCCTTGGCTAGAAAGGGCTTGTCAGTAGTCCACGTAGCTTTTTAGGTCTTTCTCGACTCTGTGCCCATCTGATAATAAGGCTATATTGAGGGCCATAGAGATCCATCAAATAAAGCTGACCTAAAATATTTATATCTAGTATAATTACCGTTATAGAAACATAGGTTTGTCCGTCGGTTATGAAATTGGATACATGAAATATTGGCATAAAATCCCGCATTCACCTATTCTGACACCCAATAGATTTAAAACGAACAATTCAAACTATGTCAGAACTAGTAGCAATAAAACCGCAATTCACGAACAAAACCCGACAATGCCCGTAAAAAAAAACATTAAAAAACGAACGACATGGAAATGCTGACTGACCCGGTCAAGTGGGAGTCGGACTCGCGAATGAAAAGTTCCGTATATTATCTATGAAAACTACAAAAACGTGTGTTTTCAATGGCAGGAAGTAAAAATTTCAAATATCAGGTCCTGTTTATGAGATGCATCTTGATGTCAAGCGAACCGACGGATAGACAACGGATCTTATATATCAACATGGAGCCCTAAAACCCAAGGTCACGCAAAAAATGACCGAAAAATAAAACAGACCGACCAATACACACCCGGCCCAAAAGGTATCTTAACCGGTTCAACGCTTGTCGATATCCGGATTATCCGAATTTAAGGGTTGACACTAACAAGGGTTAGATTTTCTACGCCGTCAAGAGTGGAAACGGCTAGGGGTTAATTGGACACATTCACTCAATGTTTGAGACGTACGCATCGGACGGTTAATAGAGCTTCAGGTTTCGATAACCGGGCTATATTTCGGGACGTTTTTGAACCGTGTTACTCTTTATCAGTGCGTTTGATTGCTGAGTTCAAAGTGTAGTATGAATTTTGCGTGTAAAGAATATTAATGAGGATGCCACGTGAGGGAAACTTTTGGATTTTTTTCTCTTTAATTTATTAAAGCGTCTATTTATTTGCTAAGCAACTTTATTGAATGAATATAATATTGTAAGTGCAAAGTATTATTTAGAATCACATACCTATTCAGACTAATTAAATTTTGTGTAGTGATTAGTTGTCTATTTTGTGTTTTATTTCAGTGATACTTTTATATTTTTTTTTATTTGCATGTTATTGCTGTTCTGTGAGTAGGCGATGAATGTAACACATACAAAAAACATGACCAGACTAAATATTTTCGGGAATCAATATTATGATTTTAAAAATGCCAACCTGTGCAATCAACCAATTTATGAGTCGATAGGTATTCGAAGAGTAATATATACCGGAATATTACAAAATACGAATAAATTAATTGAAAAATAATGAGTTCTGAAATACACAAAAGAATATCAGAGGTCACTAAAAGGACAGAATGATTTATTTCCAAGAAATTTAAAAGAGGACAAGATGATTTATTTACGACAAAGTAAGTCAACAGATGTCACTCTACAGTATTTGAGGTATACACCCACGTAGAATAGGAAAGAGGCTAGTAACAGCCTAATGGACTATCGACAGTTTTTCTACGAAAGCGGAATGTGGGCGGTCCGTAAGAAAATAGAGGAACACTAGATAAAACAAGAGCGAATTGCTTGAAGTGGGTTGAAAGGGTTGTGAGTAAAGGTTTCATCTGGAAATTGATACTGTTGACTTTTTAAATTCTTGGACTCTGAAATGAAACTACTTTTACGGATTTTATCGCGGTTTTAATTTTAGATTTTAGTTCCCGACGTTTCGAAACCTTAAAGAACACATAGCTGACGTCAAACACCGCCGCTCAACGAAGTCTGCAGTCGCCGAACATGCTGAAGGTTCCAGCCATTATATTAGATTTGACCAACCACAGATCCTCGCTAAAGAATCCAAATTCCTACCTAGGATGTTTCGCGAGGCTATTGAGATTAAAAAACACCCTAATTTCAATAGAGAAGATGGCTGGAAGATATCACCTACTTGGGATCCAATAATAAATAAACTCAAGGCCAAACCCAAGAGCAGCGCTGCAAGACATCAAGACACAGTGAGCTCATACTGCGTAGGTCGGACCACAAATAATTAATTAAAATATGAAGGTAGAACGAGCAACATCTTCTGTCAAGACGAACACCATCTCAGTCTGCCCGTGACCATGATACCTGCAAAGGTTTCGAAACGTCGGGAACTAAAATCTAAAATTAAAACCGCGATAAAATCCGTAAAAGTAGTTTCATTTCAATGTCTAACATTCGCGTAAACCTAAGAAACCACTTCTTGGACTCTTTTTAGTGGAGTGTGGATGACTATGACATGTTGTCTCGTAATTGGAGTAACTGATTTTTTTTGGAGTGAGAAATGAATACATATTTTGCTTGTACTTTTCTTAAGCACTTTGACTGCAAGGATAGCCGAGTGGTTGAGGTTACTATGCCAAACCCACTGTGCGCATCGTGTCGCGTGTTCGATCCCTGCGTAGGACAAGCATTTGTGTGATCCATGATTGCTTATTCTGAGTCCGGGTGTCATTGTGCACGTGATTTGAATCTTTGTGATACCTCCCGCGACACAAGGATATTTTTTTTTACTGCTGGAGTCGTTCTTTTAACCAAAATCATGTGGTCAGAAGAAGGCAAGGCAATTTATAAAAACTCATTAATATTGATCACCTGGAAAGGAAAAGAAATCGAGGGAGCTTACAAACTCGATAGGCGAAGGAGAGCTAGTCAATAACCAAGGTCAATTTTTAATAATCACAACACATTAAAAGCCTCCCTGAAGGGTATTTTAGCGGAGTCTATATTTAGTTATTGATTCTGTCAAGTTTGTGCTACTTTTTGAACTCTACAAAGCGACAAAACTCGATTTAAACAAACGACTAAATATTGATCTTTAGCATCAGCAATTGAAGTTCTTATATTCAAAACAAATAAAAGTAGGGGCAAAATTTTGTTATTCAGGATATAACTGCTTTTATCTGGTCGAAACTAGTTTAAAGCGGTATGTTTCCGTAATATCCGTAACTGGGTTACTCGGGAAACTTTTTCGGTTACTCGGTTACCCGTATTGAATAAAGGACGCTTTGGTGTCTGATATCCGGTGGTGATCCGACATCCGTTTTGTGATTGTACCGGAATTGTTTTTGATTTTTCGGCGTGATATGTTTTGATGTGAATACTCAATGAAAACAAGTTAAAGTATAAAATGTTTTTTTTTAACCCGTTGCTGGAGTTAGTCGTAAGAGTTTACGGGATGCTTAGTTATAAAATATTTTGTCTGTGTGAAAAGATAACTAATTTTACTATTTTAAAACTTGTTTAGTGTCAAACTCTAATTGACTAAACCTGAGTCGCCGTGCTACGTCATCCATTTTATGTCGGTGTATCGTAATACGCTGCAATCCCTCATATATCGTCTGCTACGCAAGATACCCTAGACAACATTTCAATTTAAGTAAAAAATATACCCATATTAATAAAATAATTCATATCAAAACGCGCTAACCCTCACAACCCCTAAAATCTCAAACTGCAATCCTAAATAACATTAAAAAATGATTAAACCCACCCCTTTGCTCGAGAAACAACAGTGAAATCGATCCTAAACATTAATT
This sequence comes from Trichoplusia ni, assembly GCF_003590095.1. NCBI lineage: Eukaryota > Metazoa > Arthropoda > Insecta > Lepidoptera > Noctuidae > Trichoplusia > Trichoplusia ni. Next base: position 4,737,963 of record NC_039489.1, on the reverse strand, counting down.
TTAGGCTTGAAATATTTAAATTTAAATCGACTTAAAGTTTAATTTCTTATCAGAAAAGCAATTTAAACTTTGCGAGCGGTCTTGGTAACGATAGGGCCTGATATTACCGTGTATGCTTCACGCTTTTTAGTTGAATGGGGTAGGCAGGTAGGGTTGTTTGTGGTCATGCGATGCTGGGAGAAGGTATAAGAAGCTGAAAGTATTTATTTTGATACGAAAAGTACCTTCTGTTTAAGAGTTTTGATAGACGAGATGAAGCGTGTTTCTTGCCTAACAAGATGTTTTAGAAATGGGTGAAGTGTCTTTTATGTTTTGATCTTCAGAACGTGCTTCTCAATAGTTTTATTTCTAAAATTGAATGTTTTCGATATTGTAGATAACTAAGAGGCTTAAAAAAAAATGTATTGTACTTAGTTTCAGAGTTTAGAATATAAGTGTACTCACGCGACTTGTGTACTCTAGATCTCTTTAGAAAATGGACTTGAAGGTTCTCAGCCACACTTGTTAATGATTTGTAAAAACTAAACACTGTGACCCAGGGTATCGAAAAAGTAGATGAATAACATTTTTCTTTCGGATAACTCTAAGATAGGATTTTAAGGGTTTGATTCTTACTCAAGTTAATTGTCATCCTACAATTTTTTTTTCAGTTTTCCAAAAAAATAGGTATATGTTTGTGAATATACTAACACAAATTCCCCAAAACATTTACCCAGCACAAGAACATAATCATAAAATGTAATTTCAGAAGCTTTGAGAAACAAACTCAAAGTATTTCGAATTAACGATTACGGTTCTTAAGTATTAACAACATCCTAAGTACATACATTGCTTTGAAGGCTAAAGCTGCCTTATTTTGTATACAAAACAAAGTTGAGCTCAGATAATCCTTCCCTATTGGAAATCCCCGACTCAATGGTATATGACTTGGCTTAGTAACTCGTAACGAAACTTGCCTTTAGATTGTATGCACGGACGGAATAATAGAATGAGAGGTCGTTTTAACTATAGAAGAGATTTATGATGGTAAATAACAATCTTAAACATCTATTTACTGGTTAAGGAGTTAAGGTAATACTACGGAAAAGGAGCGAGTTTTCACGATCGCTTATATGAAGGTTGATGTTTTTTTTTTAAACGACACACTATTCTTTAAGGTACGTGTCGCGGGGGGTTTCACAAACATTCAAGTCACATGCACCCAGACTGAGGGCAATGCGTGGACCACACAAGAGCTTGTCCTATGCAAGGAATGTTTATTTTAATTATTTACAAGCCTGAAACTAGTGATGTAAAAACTAGTAACTGTTGTAGAAGTAGGTGTGTTGGATTTGATTGATTTCGAATAAGGGATTTAGCTTGAATATTATTTTTAATCGCCATGACATTGGTCATGTACTTAAAAACGAAACTTATCATTACCAGCCATAACCAGTAGTCTTAAAAACAGCTAGCGACACCAAATTTAAACATGGAAAGTGAAAAAGTCTGGTTATCAACGAGCCCTGGGGGACACGCGAAAATTTGAATTTGAATGGGTATCGTTTGAAAGGGCTCATTTCATACATTTTCAAATATGGCCGTTTTATTATTTTTTTCCTTCCTTCCGTATGCAATTCAGACTTGATTGCTTTTTACCTGTGAGTGAGATAATCAGTGGATTATATTATTGTGTGCATATGTGTTGTGTTTAATTTAGAGGGATATTAAGGGTAAATACTAAAATGAATTGATTAACAAGGGTTTGTAATTGCTCTATCAACGTTTTATTTTTCATTCATGAAGTAAGTATTAACTACACTACTAAAATCACTCAAAAACCTATCATTACACCCCTCTTTTGTTTCTAGGTTTAAAAAGCAACGAACTTGAGCTTTCTTTCAGGAATTTCTGTAATGAAAACATTTCCTCTTCACGATTAAATATAATTGCGATTCTCATAGAACACTCAAAGGTTTTTTAATACAAAAATTGCTTTAACTTTAAAACGAGCTAACTGCTGATGCCTCAAACAACGGAAAATTATAATTTAAACTATGATATGAATTGTGCTGAGTTTTGATGGCGTTTGGAATTTGGTAATTATATTACCGTATATTATCGTATTGTTTACCGGTTTGGATTTATTTTTTGGGTGCCTACCTGGTGTCTGTCAGTCTGGTGGTCTGACCATTTGTCTGTCACCGTGATACTCATAAATATGATAATTGATCAATTCGTTTTTTGCCCATTTGTACGTAACTCTCATTCACAAGTCTTATTTGTACTTGACCAAAGTTTTGTGTATGTTTTGATATTAAAATTAAATTCTTAAAAAAAAAAAAAAAAAAAAATCTTCACCATCATCATCATCAGCCCATATTCGTCCACTGCTGGATATAGGCCTCCCCAATTGCACGCCATCGAGCATTAGGCCATCATCGGCCTAGCCTTTTCCCAAATATGTTGGGGTCGGCTACCAGTCTAACCGGTTTCAGCTAAGTACCAGTGTTTTACAAGGAGCGACTGCCTATCTGACCTTCTCAACCCAGTTACCTGGGCAACACGATACTCCATGGTTAGACTGGTTGTCAGACTTTTCAAGCTTCTGACGACCTTGAACGTGCCTTCCGAAACAGGAGGAACTCGTTATGACAAAGATGGTCACCCATCTACGGACCAACCGCGTCATGCATAGCTTAACCTGTGATCGATTAGCATTAGGCCATTTATCATTTATCTTAACTCCAAATTACTATGGCAACAACTCAACCAACCTTCAACAGAGTATCTCTGATCTGTAATCTAAATTAATTCGATATGTTTCTCAACTATATTTCTGTTTTCAACCAAACGAATTAAGTAGCTTTAATCTTCAGACGTAAATCGTGACTAAACTACGTCGTGTAAAACTTTGCCTAACGACCCTATCTGGCTCTATAATTCAATTTGACCTAGAGGCCTACCACGAGCTCTTACAACCAGACTATAGTCACTGTAGGAGCGAGACAGCGTTCTACAATGTGAATATTGTTATCTCACTTCCACACTCGCAAAAGTTTTCGTTTAGGAATCGATGGTAGGCCCCTTTATCTCTCAAGCCAGTATTTCATTTACAATGAAACAATATAATAATTATAGTATTAAGTCGGAGCAATAAACACTTAAATAATATTATTACTTTTGACAGTTTTAATTAATTCTGTCTTATTAATTTGATGTTTATTGTGCATTCTGTATTATTATGTTAAGGTGAAATAATTTAGTTTAGTTGACTGTAATAAGCTGTGTAAAATATAAGATTTTTGTACAAAAATTGAATGAATAGTGCTTGTCAAACAATTCATGTCGGTTTTATTTTATAGCTAGCAGTTGCTTGTGAACTTGCCCGTTTGAAATTCAGTAATGACTGCAAACGTTTTATGTTCCTTTAACAAAGTTGGATAAACATAATATAATACTTATATTTCCCAAGTGTTAGCCCAAGGTGTCAAATGGAGGCTACCTTCGTATAAAATCGGTAAATATTTCCATCTTTTTGTGCGTGTAGGCGTAAAAAACTTGCACACATACGCGCTCACACACAAATACACACGCATCCATATATACTCACACACCTGCAACAAACACACAGACTTTCGCAGTCACAATATTAGTGTGATTACTTATTAATTTTCTTTCTGTATAAGGATACTTTGATTGACTTATCACGAAGTATTTCTTCACCAGTTAGCGGCTTGAAGACACCAAAATTGTTTAAATACTTTGGAAAAGGGTACTTTTGGAATCCGATAGCGGGTTAACTTTACTTATGAAAACATTTGAGAGCAGAATCAGGGAATTACCGCCAATATAACAATTGCATAGGGACAAAATTTCATGTAATTTTCATTGACAAACACTTATTATGATACTCGTTTTTTTAATCCTACAATTCTACTAATATTATAATCAATTCTTCAGATGCTAGTGCTTAAGTGATGCAACGGTTTACTCACGGGTGTCTATCGGGATGTATGAAGATTGCAACGCATTGCCATACACCGACACAAAAACGCGGATGACGTAGCACGGCGGTTCAGGTTTAGTCAGTAAAAGTCTGACACTCCTATTTCCTCCCCCGAGGGAGTGGGTGTCCATGAGGATTCCCCCGCCTAAACAAAAAAAAAGGGTGTCTATCGGGATCACTCGACTAGTTTCCGACCCAACCGGAGTGAAAACCGAGATTGAAGTCGAAATTAGATTCATGTTGCCATGATGGACAATCCCGATAAATACGCGTAAGTTGTTGTATCGTTTAAGTATGAAAATACATTTTCTCGTACTTTAGAATCTAGACAAAATCTAATCCAAAATTGCGTCGACTACATAATGCAACTGTTTACTAACGCGTATTTATCGTGATCGCCCGACTAGTTTCGGACCCAACCGGAATCCTTAATCATGAGCTTGCGCGGCGTGGTTGCATCTTTTAATAATGAATCACTTTCACGATAGTTACTATCAAAATATTTGAAGCATCATTATTGAATGACGATATATTAATATTTTATCTTGCTCTATCCCAGTCCAAAATCAACGACGCACTGTAATTCAACCAGATTATAAACAAAGCATCTCGTAAATAGCCACTGAAATACAGCCTTCAATGTGATACCGTAATATTGCATTTCGTTTCGATACACAATGGGGACGATTCAAATTATTATTGTTATGAATACAATTATTATTTGATATTCTGCCAATGATGCTTCCGTTTATTTAAATTGCTTTGAATGCGATATGTTGGACATTTGACATTTTGACAGTATTGTTACTGACATAGTGGTTAGTATAACCGTAGCTCGTGACTTCACGTGTCAATATAATGTAGTTTAATAGTGATGAATTAGATCGGGCTAACAATTAACTTTGTACTTTTTATCCTATTAGGCAGGCAAGCATTTCGAAAGTGCGAAGTGACAAACATACATACACTCACAAAATTTCGGCTTCATTAAGATTTTTAATTTTTTACCTCGGGAAAATGCGTTGTTTTTACGAATTAGTCGATCAAATGTGAGTCGATCTCGCTGAGGGTACAAATGGGCTAAAGAAAATAAAAAGAATTGACACCCAACAAATTTAGCCATGACATCTGTTGCTTAACTTCTTCTTCTTTGTGTTTTTTTTTTATATCAGCAAAAAAAAGTATAATTACGAGATACGGCCTACTTTTACACTTTCGGTCTGATACCAAAATCACTAAATCGAGATTTTCTTTAAGCATCTTGTGGCAGTTATCATAGCAGTATCAATCGTAACTATTTCATCAATACATCAACCTATTACGCAAGTTCTAGCAGAATTATTTGATCCTAACCAAAAGTCAAGTAAATGACCTTCAAGTTTGAAAACACGATTACCCTTGACCTTGTCCTCTAGTAAACTGCCAAACAACAAGGAAGAGACAGAGAATGATAGTTATAGAGGTCCCTGCTTATCTTACCAGAGATCGACCGACGAGTAATTGTACAGTCAAGGACAATTGTTCTGAAAAGTAAAATAGTCTTCCTAAAAGGCTGTAGCGACAAAATCAATTATTTTGCAATTATTATTTATACCAAACAGAAAGGACATAAAACTATTTGAGATAAAGAATAGTCAAAGGTGCCCACACTACTAGCCGGCGGAAGGCTGCGGTCGGTGTATGAAGGATTGCAAGGATATGCCACACACCGACACAAAAACATAGCTGTCGTAGCACGGAGGTCTAGGTTCAACCAGTAAGAGTCTGACACTACCCTTCCTTTCGCAGAGGAAGGGAGTGTCTATGAAGATCCTCCCGCCTTACCAAAAACAGCCATAAAACATTTCTAAGTAACACTTCGCTAGGTGATTGAACCTCCTTACTTGAAGACTCATTATTTCAGGGAATTCTTAATCCAATATTGTTACAAAACAGACCTGCGGAATATATTAAAACCATACTCTAATCTCAACAAAATTTTAAAACTCAAAAATACATTCTCTTTTTTCAGCTATACTCAGAAATAACATACATACACATAATCGTACGTAACAGAGCTGATATCAGCCTAGAAATATCAGCGATCCCCCATATTTTAAGGCCGGATCACGTACGTATCTTAGACTACAGATTTGGATAACGCATTTCGATTGCCTGATTCGGACAGACTCGAATCTTCGATGAAATATCACGTTTCTGAGATCTGTGTTCCGGAATATGTCAGTTTTGGTTTAGCTATTCTGAATTAATTCAAAATTGAGTTTTATAAGCTCAAAACTGTAGTAGTGTGATAAGTAAGCGATTATTAGAGTTTTTTTTTAATAATTACATTTATTCTTCTTCTTTCATTTAGAAGTTAAAATATAATGGATACGGAGGGTAAGAGACGAGAATTTCACACACAAAGATATAAGCAAGATAGTAGATATGTACCAAAAGTGGCGTAAGCAGAGGTTATCGAACGCTTATGATGATGATATGGCAATTACTATACATGAGATGATATAGGACCTAACAACCGACCATTTTCATAAAAAACATCTTTTTCAAAAGCTCATATTATTTGATTTCAAACTCAACAGTAGGTACATCACATATCTATTCTAAGTTTATATCTTCTTCTCTCTAATATATAAAATTCCCGTGTCACGATGTTAGTTACCGTACTCCTCCGAAACGGCTTAACCAATTTTTACCAAATTTTATATGCGTATTCAGTAGGTCTGAGAATCGACTAACATCTATTTTTCATACCAAAACAACGTTT